>NC_043702.1:20730520-20766540 GCF_006229205.1 Suricata suricatta
GGTTTTGAGTTCCCTAGGATGGAAGGGGGAAAGTGGGAGATGGGAAAAGTGGGGTGAGGTGGGAGGGGGGAGATGTTGATTGGGGGCCTGTGTGATATCCCTGAAGCAGGAGAGCTTCATTATTAAAATCTGTCATAAGGGGTGCCATCCATCTTCGGCCAGGTCGTGATCTCAAGGTTCATGAGTTCGAGTCCCACATTGTGCTCCATGCCACAGCTCAGAGCCTGGAGCCTGCTTCAGATTCTTTGTCTCCCTCTCTCTCTCTGTTCCCTGCTTCCTCCCTCTCCATCTCTCAAAAATAAAGAAACATTAAAATATTTCATTAAAAAAATCTGTCATGAAGGAATGAGTTGTGTAATTTGGAGCATGTGTTAAAATGAAAGACCATGAATACATGAAAAAGAATGAGGCAGGCCTCTGTGTCCTGACACACTCAATAATATATTATAAAATATGATAAGTAGGTTACAGAAATATATGCAATTTTATTCCTTTTTTGCAAAAAAAATACACAAATATACATATTTTTTCTTTCATAGGCCAAACAAAACAACTAGAAAAATATACCAAAACTCTGGAGGTGATTACCTTAGAAAAAATGGAGTTAATCGAAGAGAAATAGGGACTTGCACTTCCAACTTTACAGATTTCAAGTATGTTTGAATTTGTACACATGTATTATCTTCCTAATATATTTTTTAAAAAGCATATGTTAGTGTGTCGAGAGAGGGTGTGTGATCTCGGGGGCTATGCTGTTATGTGCACCATCTAAAATGTGGATTTTTTTCCCCTTCTGCTCACACCTAACTATTCTGTATATAGGTCTGTGGGACGTGGAGGCATCTGCACACCTCACTGAGATCTGAAAATCGGTGTGGACATGGAGAGAATGACCATCAGCCATGAGGTGGGGGCTGACTCATATAGGGACATTCTGTGGGACTTACGTGCAGATTTTCAGTGAAGAGACAGAGGTATTCCCGGTGCAATTTCTGAAGGCAAAGCATCTTGAGGAACAAAAGCAACTAGCTCTAAACTCCTAAGCACTACTGCAGGTTTCTATGTATTAATTTTGTTTCCACTTGACAGAAGTAGGAAATACAATGCTACTGAGTGACATCTCAGTTATCCATCCCTGGAATTTTCTGGCAACATGTTTAGAAAATCATGCTTTTTGAAAACCTATTCCCCCAAATACCACATTACTTTATCACCTAAAACAAATGAATCTTTTCTTCCTAATACTGTATGCATACATCATCCCAAGGAGGGCTCTTTTTGTTATAAAGCTTGATTTTTTTTTCTTTCCACAGAAGAGACCCATGTACTGTTTATTAGATATATGAGGGGAAAAAATCAGAGTTTTCAAAGCCAACAATAGTTGCAAACTTGAATATATTTAGATTTACGGGATGGCTGAATTATAATCAACGTGGAAAATAAAACATCACTAAAACATTTTCTTGACCAAAATACACACTCCACCCTTTAGCCACTTCCTCATGCGAGCATGTGGACATGAAACTATGTGCCCTCGCTTGTCTGCTTGTGGCTTACTTGTCAACTAGTCACCATCACTCATTGGAGGCATCCAGGTCAGATTTGCCCAAACACATCAATTAGATGCATTGTTAACAGGTGTTATGGACACCTCTGATCATTTTATTATCCTCCTGTCATCTGTAAGCATCATGAAAATGAAATTGTTTCTTCAGAGATTTGTTGCTGAAATGCTACCTCATGAAAAGCAACTATGAAACACATCTCCTGGATAAGTCAGACAAAATGAAAATCAAAACTATCATCAACATGTAGAAGAGGAGGAGAGAAATGGAATAAAGGAGGTACTTAAGAAGGCAATAAAATTCTTTCAGTGTTATACTAGTTAGCGATAACAATAAAAAAAACCTTAATCTTGGAGCAAGCATGAGAGTGACTTTACCAGCTCAGCGGCTACTAAAAATCTCTTTTCTTACCTTAAAGTCAAATTGATTGTCGGTGCAAACATTTAAGGTACACATTTAAAATGTGATTGCTTTTGGGAAGGTTGGGAAAGGAGGCAGAAGAGGATGTGGGTGCAGGCACAGGGCGTATTTATAATGAGCATATATTTTTAAAACATATTTCATATCATCAGGAAAGCTATTAAGTTCTTAGACTGATGATTTTAATGTTCTCAATGGATTCAAAAGATGTTACAATGTTCAGTACTTACACTCCCTAGTGAAATGGCATATTATTTCATTACTTTTTAGATTTTAACATAGGCACTTGGCTTCATTAATCATTATATTAAACCAGTTCTCCTAAGAAAACTGCTTGTCTGGATCCAACCAAGAAAATAAACAACAGTCCTTTCTTTAAAATGAACAGTAGTGTTTACACAATCTGTACGTACGCTAAGAGAAGTGTAGTGTAGGCAATCCCTGAGAAGCATAAAGAATCATTCTGGACTAGATTAAGTGCCTCTACAAGACATTCTTCCAGCAAAGAAAGAGATAAGGGTCATCTCTCTGAGTGATAGGGAAGTTAGTTTAACAACATGACTTGCCAAGGAATAATTTCACTCTGAAAACTTTTTACACAAATTGTGACTCACAGATCTGGGCGTGAGGAAAGGAAAAAGTTCTGGGACGCTAAACAGACTTCACCTTTTACATATTTCTGAACTGAACTGGTAAGCCAAATACATTTTCCTAGCTGGGCATCGGATTCCATGAAAGATACTTTTGTTTTAGGAGCAGAAGAAATGAAAAAGAATGGATGGGAGAGAGGGGGATGAAATAGATATCTTTTCTCTAATAAATAAATAATTACTATATCTACCTGCTATGTACCTGATGTTTTACATACATTCACCAGATCCCCAAGCTAACCTTTATAGACAGTTATTATTTTCTTGAGTCTACAAATGAGGAATCTGGTGTTCAGAGAGTTTAAACAATTTCCCCCATGTCACACTAGGGTTGCAAGCTCTATTCAGATTTTACTACTTCAAAGCTGAGATTTTCCTATTACACCAATGGATTAGTTTGCAATGGTGGCTGTAACAAAATACCATAGAGTAGGTGGCTTATACAACAGAAACTAACTTTCTCATAATTAACTTTCTGGAAGGTCTGGAACCCCAAAAGCCAAGATTAAGTTGTTGGCAGCTTTGGTTTCTCCTGAAGCCGGTCTCATTGGCTTTACAGATGGCTGTTTTCTTGTGGCATCCTCATGGTCTTCCTTGTGAGCACATCCCTGGTGTCTCTCTGAGTGTCCAATTTTTCTCTTTTTTTTTCCAGTGCAATACATATTTATTGATTTCTTTTGTGTACCACGCTCAGTGCTCAGCATTAATGACAGGAGGGGGATGGGGATTAAAAAATGAATAGCACATGATTCCTTGTTCCCCAAAACTTACAATACAATAAATAATTTTTCCAGTTTTATTGAGAAGTAATTGATATACATACTGTATGATCTTAAGGTGTACAGCATGGTGGTTTGATTTAAATATAATTGTGAGATGATTATAATAGGTTCAGCTACCATCCATATTCTCATATAGGTATGTGTGTATGTAATAAAAAGAAAAAAAGAGAAAAACTTAGCCCTGTGATGAGAGCTCATGGGATTTTCTTTCTTAGCCACTTCTCTATGTTTCTGTTTCCATGTTATTACCAGGGAAGTTTGTAACTTTTGACCACCTTCCACCAATTCCCCCTCCTCCGTCTCTCCATGTCTTTCTCTTTTTTTTAAGTTTATTTATTTATTTTGAGAGAGAGACTGGGAGTGGGGCAGAGAGAGAGAGGGAGAGAGAGAATCTCAAGCAGGCTCTGCGCGGTCAGCTCAGAGCCCAACACAGGCCTTGAGCAGGGCTTGATCCCACAAACTATGAGATCATGACCTCATCTGAAATCAAGAGTTGGATACTTAACCCACTGAGCCACCCAGGTGCTCCTCCTTCTCTCCACTTCTGATAATCACAAGTCTGATCTCTTTTTCTAGGAATTTGGTTTGTTTATTTGTTTTTGATTCCACATAAGGTGAGATCATACAGTATTTGTCTTTCTCTCTCTGATTTATTTCATTTATCATAAACGCCTTCAAGATCCATCCATGTTTGTTGCAAATGGTAGGCTTTCCTCATATTTTTTTTTATGCTGAATGTTTCATGGTGTGTGTGTGTGTGTGTGTGTGTGTGTGTGTGTGGCACAACTTTTTTATCCATTCATCCATCAGTGGATATTTAGGTTGTTTCCATGTCTTGGCTATTGTACGTAATTCTGCTATAAACATAGGGGTGCAATGCACTGTTGATGGGATTGTAAACTGGTGCAGCCACTATGAAAAACAGTGTGGAGGATTCTCAAAATATTAGAAGTAGAATTCTAATATCCAACAATTCCCCTTGGGGGAATATATACAATGGAAGCGAAAATGCTGACTTTGAAAAGATATCTGTACCCCCATAATCAAACTTCCTCACCTTATAAGGACACCAGTCAGATTAGATTAGTGCCCACCTGTATGATGTTAGTTGCCTCTTTAAAGGCCCTGTCTCCACACAGTCACATTCTATGGTATTGGAGTCACGTTCTGTGGTATTGGACTTGAACATATAAATGGGGGTGGGGGTGGGGGCACAATTCAATCATTACAATCACTCCACCAGGTCAAAAATACAGATCTTTTACAGACTTTTTTCATTTCAGCTTTCTACCTGTTCCAAGGACTGTAAGCTTCTTAATCTATATGTGCACATAATTCCAACATGCTTTCCACTACATATAAAAGTTTACAAATATGCCCATTGTAGAAAAAGGGGAATAAATGAGATGACCTACAGGCAGGAACAGAATATTTAGCCGCAGACTATCTAACTGTGTTGAAGTGATTACACCCATCCTCACAATGGTTTATTATTTCAGCTTCTGGAGGGAATAGCAGAAATACAGGCCAATCCTTGCCCTGTACTGCATAAAACTCAATCTATGTCCCGGGGTTAGGTGGGGTGATGCTTTAGGGATGTTCATGGCTTCCAGACATACCACCTCCTCACATCCTGTGGGGGAAAACACTGCTAATGAGTCAGCGACTAGGTTGGGAATCAGCCCAGAGCTTCTATAACAGTAGATTCAGCATATAAAAATGAGAATAATCTCCCACAATCATTTCCACTATGAACTAGTTCATTTTAAAGGTATGATGCATTCAGGGTAAAACCAACTCCTCCACCTACACACTTTTTGAGCTATTATGGAAAAAATTATATATAAAAAAGATATACTTTTAGGGCATTTTTCTTTTTTAAACTTTTGGCAAATATAGGATGAATATAAGAATTCAACTCAGAAGGGAGAGAGGAAGAAAGAAAGAAAGAAAGAAAGAAAGAAAGAGAGAGAGAGAGAGAGAGAGAGAGAGAGAGAAAGAAAGAAAGAAAGAAAGAAAGAAGAAAGAAAGAAAGAAAGAAAGAAAGAAAGAAAGAAAGAAAGAAAGAAATATAGATATGCCAATAGATAGATAGATAGTAGATGACAGAGATATACATATCACAAGACAAGGCATAAAACTATTCAATGATCAATGTATTCAGATTGTACAGATACACAGTTCATTAAGGAACCTGCTTTGAAATCTAGACCAGTAACATTACTTAACTTCAAAAGATGTTTTTCCATTCTTTTTTTCCTTGTTTAGTATAGACTTCATTTAAGAGATCAAACTAAACAGACTTCTAAAACCAAGGGGAATGTCAACAAATTATGTAGCTAACAAAAAAGGTCAGCATGTTTTTTATTTGTTTGTATTTGTCCTAATAGTGCAATTGAATTGTTTTACTAAACTGGCTTATCATTAGAATATTTGTTAATATAATACTAATTAACTCGAAAGGATTTGGATAAGATGTCGGGGAAAAAAGCTTAACTTGAAACAATGTAGCTAGATAATCCAAATAGTTGATGTCACACTCTACTTTCTACTCAAAAAAAGCTTTCTGTTGTTAAGTTCATAATCTTATGCCAAAAAAACATTGTTTTCAGCCCTGCAATGATTTAGTGTCCAATGTAGGATTGTAACCATTTACTTTTTTATGGACCTAGAAACATAATGAGAAGATTCATGCTTTGGGTCATTCATTCAGTTATTATTACATTTTAACCTTGGATGCTAGAGTCTTTCATTCCCCTGTATATGTGTTTTTGATTCTTGTTTCAGGGAACAAGACTGAAAAAGAATCTTGGAGGTGGTCTCATATCTCCAGCATCCTATCAGCTGATGGGCTGGAGTGAAAGCCCAATCACAAAGCCTTCAAACAAGATACCCTAACCAGCTGGGTCATGGATTCTCTGTCCACTGTCAGCCGTAACATTAGCTACAAAAAGCTGGAAAGGAGAAGCTTCGGCAAGGTCATCAGTATCAACAAATCACGTAATTAGTATGGCTGCCTCAATTGTAAACCTCTAACTGTACTGCTAAGTTTAAGTTTTCCCCTGAATCAAATATTCAATCGCATAGTTTCCCTAGGTCTCCTTGACCTTGAAAGATTTAAGGAATAGATTATATGGAGGAGGGAAAAGAAGTGGGGAACAGTAACCATAATTTAGAAGTACCTCCCTATCTTTTTGAAACTAGAAGAAAGCAGACATTAGCATGTACATACAACTTAAAAAAAAGAAAAAGCCGGTTCTGAAGTTTGTCATTTGCAGCTTTAGGGACCCCTTTCTGCTTCTCCTTTTTCCTCTGACATTCTGTAGGTTCCCTTATGGTTTTAAAACTTATAACAGTGAGTGACTTGCTGTTTTATAACTTTTTCCCACTGTTTTAGAGTTCAATGTTTGTCCCTCCTCACTGAGGCATTGATATAACCCTTGGAAGGGTGTGGTCAAGGCAATGTGGCTATACGGTTCCTATTCAGGTCACCTTCTTTCAAGGTCACTCCAGTTCTGGGTCACCTTCAGTATCTTCTGTATCACATGCTAATCTGTGGAGAAAGGAATCACTTTCCTGACAAACAATGGACATGTTACAGGCATGAATTCTCAGTCTGTAACCAATTGTTCAAAACTTAGACATAAACATAGAATTTTCATCAGCTGTTTCTGTAAGTGCCCAACTCCCTCCCCGCCCATTTTCTACTTCACATATTCATGCTGAAGCTGAAGGTTTTATATTACATTCTGGGAGAATGCCTTCTTTATCTTTTCTGCTGTGATGGGTGGAGTTTTACAGATTCCTCAAACCCATGATGGAGAAACTACAACGTCCAGGCTGAAATATTCTCTAAAATGGTCTGTCTCCTGCTGTTCTCTGGCAACCCTTGTGTTTGTTGTTTCTCTAGGGAGATTCTGTTTAATTGATGCTTACTCACAGTGTATTGTACTCTTACCAAGATTTAGATTTTGCTAACCCACAAAAATAAAACCTACTTTAAAAAATTGGAGAGAATTCAGTAAGCCCCTTTCCTTCGCTGCTATCTTTCCTCGCTGGTCCCTCTGAGTTAAGATGTCTGCAATAGAAAGCCCATTTAAATTATGTGTCCCTGGTCCATCTTTTGTGCCACAAATCTAGGCCTTCTCTTCATCTCCTCAGGGCTCTTCAGCCAGCAATAATGGCCATACTATCTTCATCCCCAAGCAACCCACTGCCCTAGGGCTCAGAATTCCTGAATGAGGGGTGGAGTGGGGGTGGGCATGATTGGCTACGTAGAACACTTGAACAGAACGAGGAACTTGAATTTTGGAATCCAAATTATTGCAAAGTCCAGAATCTGTGTGAATACATATAAATGTGGGTGAGTATAATGATGACACAGGTGATTTTTAGTCTGTATGTACAAGGAAAGCTTTTAACATTAATATTGATTACAAATAATGAGTAAGTGGGAAGAAAAAAGTTAAAATTTTCATTTTTTCCTAACTGTTACAGAGTGTTTCTGCTGCATCAGAATTTCTAACATGTTTACTATTAATTGCGTACGCTCCTTCCTAAGACTACTTCTTCACACCTCCTACTGTGCCAGTTTACTTCAGCCTCTCCTGCTTGGGTTAATTCAAGGATTCCTCCCCTTCTTTCAAACAAAAAATATGGGCATGATGAAACTCCTTTATGGTCCCTCTTTCTTCTTCATTGGAGGCTCAGTTAGAGTGAAAATAGATTCTATTCACATAAATTTAAATACCTTTTATATACTGGAAATTCCCAAATTTATATTTCTAGTCCAGACTTTGATTCTGAGCCTCAAACTTGAACAGCCAATTGCAGACTATCATCTGCAGTTGGAGAACTCATCCAAAATGGAATTCTCAGTGCTTTCTCTCATCCCTACTGCCACCCCATCTACCTGACCCGCACCCAGTAGTCCCCACCTTGGGAAACGGAGCAATCATTTTCTACCCAAAATCAGGAGTCTTGGGGTTATCTTGAGCAAATACTGATTGTCCTACCTACAAAATATATTTGTGTTCAACATTTCTGACCTGAATTACTGAAATATACCCCAATCTGTATCTTTATTTCTTCAATTGAAGTACCCCTCAAATCTATTCTCCACACAGCTATCAGATACCATTGTCAAACAGAGATTTTCTCATGGTACTCTCTTATTAAAAACTTTTCAGTGGCATTCTATTGTACTGGCGTAAAATCCAAATTTTTCTCCAGTTCTTACAAAATTCCCCATGACCCTGTCCCTCCTACCTATTTTGTAGTACCCCCACTCCTTACCTCACTCCAGTCACACTAGCCTCTGTCTTTTCTGACCGCTTAAAATATTTTTTTCCTTAATTCATCATATGGTGATTCTTTCTCACCCTTTGAGTCTCTGAAATTAATTTTCCATAGTTGTGTGTTTACTGTTTGTCTCCCCCACTGAAATGCAAAGGTGAGGATCTTGGCTTCCCTATTACTTGTGTTCACATCGCCTCACATGGTGCTTGGCACATGGCAAGTATTCAGTAAACATCACTGAGTGAATGAATAAAAGAATGAGTGCCAAAATTTATGTAGGATAATAGCAAAAACTAAAAACTAAAAAAACAAAAAGAAAACTACCTCGCATTTAGCCTAACTACAATTAAGCTTAATTTTCAATATGTTAGAGAAACCTTGTTCTTGATTCTACTTCATCACAATAGAACACCCTATATACTTATGACATGCACATGCTTCATGTTTATGTCTGTATAGTCACAATTAGTTAATCATGCCTGAAGGTTGTTCCTTCCAATTCTTAGGAAAAGAAAAAACATTGAATTTATTTGGGAGCGCTTTAGATAATTTTGGCAAATTTGTGCATTTGAAACTTTGGCAAAAAATAATAAAACCATAGCATAACTTATGCTTTTATTGACCTAATATCTGTACAGATTAAATGCTATATCAAAAGTATTTACTAACATGTAAATATTACACTTGGCTATCCTATGGATGGTTATAAAAGGTCGTTCCTTTTAATTTTGATACCAAATTCTTTCTCAAAGTGCCACTTTCTCATTCTTTGTCCTTTATAAGTTATTAGTTTGGTCCCAATTGTCATATGCTGAATGTAACCATGCTGAATTTCATTATGTACACTGAGGGACCTCAACATGAAACAAAGAAAGTACTGTTTATAACTCTTTATTGGCCAGATACTAAGATAGCAGCTGCAAACAGTTAAGCATTAGGAGATTTTTTACTTTCTTGCCCCCTCCTTTTGGTCATTTAAATTCCCTTCTGATGAACCTACGAACAACCTGGCTGACAGAGACTTGGAACGTTCTCTGAGTCTTACTTTGACTAATCTAATTTTCTGCAAAAATCTGCAAACTTGTTTAGGTTTGCCTGATTAGTATATTTTGAATTTTTTTATGAAGAATTTTTTAATTTGATGAATGTATGGACTGTTAGCTGGTGAATGATTATAAAGGGCAATACTTTTTACTGTTCTGATTCTAGAGAAAAACATTTAAAAAAATAAGTCAACCAACTATAGCTTCTGGTTTAAGCCTTTAGAGATATGAAAAGTTTTAGATCATGAATAAAAATGGACTCTCCTCTTCCAAAATGGAATTTTCTACTAAGGAACATTTCACCATAACCTCTAAAATTATTAATCCTAGTCACTCATGGCATTAACTTTTCCACTGGAAAAGAATTTGTAGCCAGTTTTCCATGAGTTAATGTAATATTTATAGGGAATGCACTTGGGAAAATGCTACAGAATAAAATTGGTTAAATTGAAGTAAATCAATTGAAGTGTCATTAATAGGTCAGATTCAGACAGCATAAAGATTTCTTTGGAATTGTTAGGGTTATCATAACACTCATCTTTCATCCTAGCTTGAATACTAAATGAAAATATTTGATGAACAAAGATTTTTACAAAAACATACTGAGGAAAATAATTGTGTCTGTTACAGGAGAGAGAATTTCTCAACCGTCATAGGGTTGCTGGTTGAGTCTGAAAGTTAAACTGACAAATATATATTAACAAAAGAAAAGCCAACAAATTTATTTCACGTATGTGACATGGGAACCAAAGAAACAGTTAAACCTGTGTATTTTTATGCTACATTGGTGAAGAGTGAACAGCATGGAAGAATAAGTGTGTCCTGAAATCCATTGTTTTCAGGAAGGAAACCACGTGCAATAATATCCAAAGGGTCCCAAGTGATTACACAAAAAGATATACATACACAATAACAAGATATGTATATTCCCTTGTTTGGATTCTTTTTTCTTCAGAATGGTTGGAAAGAATCAATAGTGCTTGATTTCTTTTCATGAACAGTAGAATACTAGAGCTGGATGGAATGGTTCCTTGATGCTCATTAATCCAGACAACATTTTCCCGTGAAGAAACAGAGGCCAGGGAATAGAAATGAATTATCAAGTGAGACACATATACCTAGCAGAAGTGATAGGTTTAAAATCCCTGACCTTCAGCTCAGTCCTTTCTCAATTATACTGTACTTTCTCTTGGTACATTTTCTGACTAAAGGAAGATATTCAAAGAGGTACTTGAAGAGTAAATTGAAATGCCATATGGGTTAATACGAAAGGTTTTCCATATGTCTTCTAGGCTTTCTTCAAGGGGTTCTGTGAAAGAATTGAGGCCTAATGCCAAAGGTTTCCATTGTGGGTTTTGAACCGGTTCCCCCACCAGGTACCATGGCAGGTAGCCTGGTACTAAATTCCATCCTTGGGAGAACAGAGAAAATAGTCACTCAAATTATTTCCTGCATTCTGTGGGTCGGTTGAGACATGCCAGATAAAAAAGACTGAACCCTGTAACACGGGTTGAGTAGTAGGTAGATAATGGCAATAAGAGGCAGAAGATTTAACAAACTAAGCAGCTTGGCATAGGGAGGGAAGGCAAGAACATGACCATTCAATGTGAGTGTAAATCCCATCCATGCCACAGTGAGAAAATGACTTAACTTCTATAAGTCCGACTTTCTTGATCTATAAAATGGGAGCAATAGAGCCTACCTCTCAGAAGCCCTTGTAAAGATTAAGATACCATATATGAAAGATTTGGACTCATAAGGATACTCAATATAGGGAGGGAATTTGATTAAAGGAGATGAACACATAGTCTTTGGAATTGAGTATACTTGGTTCATATCTGATGCCACCACTAGGTCTCCTAATAAGGTGCCTGGGGAATTGTAGAAGCTCCATGAAATGTCAGTTTCTAGCCGTTCTCCTCCTGGGTCTACTTCTTTCCATCAACTTGTTAATATAGAGCAATGGCTCCTAAACTGCTGTATGTACCAGAATCACCTGGAGGACTTGGTAAAACAGATTACTAAGCACCATCCCCAGGGTTTTTAATTCAATGAGTCTGTAGCAGGGCCAAATTTTGCATTTCTAATACTGCAAAGCTTGATGTTCAAGCATGTGTGGACTGCATTTTTTTATGTTATTGTAGATATAGAGCAATTACATTTGGGTGCTGGAGGACAGAGTCTTCAGTTTTTTGAGCCCCTTTATGGTTTCCAATTGAAAATTCTATTAAAATACATCAGCTGAGACATCTTACTCTGATACTGATAGTGACTACACACCTTATTTCTATTCTCAGTTCTACATTGTTTTTAGTTCTCTGTTCCTCTGCAATGGCTTTTAAATGCAGAGCTCAGTCTGAAATCAAAAGAATAAGAAAATTACTAGGTCAATATTTGTTGAACCAAATAATTCATCTCAAATGAGAAGCATGCAACATATTTTCCAGTTCTATAATTTTTCCAGATTTCTCATTATTTCTTTTTACAGGTGAAAACTTGGGGTAATCAATTAAACAGTAAATCCAATACTGTGATCCAAATACTGTCTAACTCATCTTGGCTTGGAGCTCACAAATGTAGCAGACCTAAAGCCAGCCTCATATGTAGCAGCTGGTCGTGTTACAATCAGTAGTCAGACATCAGTGCTCCAGTGCCAGCTGGAGGACGTGTTTCATTTGTTTTGTTTTGTTTTGTTTTGTTTTGTTTTGTTTTACCTGAGTATTTTATTTGAATCCTGTTATTGACTGAATGTTTGTACCTCTGCCCCCAAATTTATATGTTAAAAGTCCAAACCCCCAATGTGGTTGTATTTGGAGATGAGGCCAAAAGTTATCAAGGCTAAATGAGGTCATAGGTTGGGGCCCTGATTCTATAGGATTAATGTCCTTATAAAAACAGACACCATAAAGATCTTTCTCTCTCCTCTCCCTCTCTCTCTCTCAATCTGTGTATATGACAGGGTGGGGTGGAGGATGACAGAGGGGTGGTGGGTATGTTTTTCTTTGTAAACACACCAAGGAAAGGCCCTGTAAGGACACAGTGAGAGGTGGCCAACCGCAAAACGGGAAGAGAGATCTCATCAAAAACCAACCATGCATGCACCCTAGTCTCAGACATCCAGCCTCCAGAACCAGGAGAAAATAAATTCCTGTCGTTTCAGCCACCTGGTCTATAGTGTTTTGTTATGGCGGCCCAAGCAGACTACTACAGTGCTTGCATGCTATTTATTCAGAGTGTTTTTAAAAACTCTGAATTTGTCATTGTGCTGTACATTTTCTATTTGCCCCTATAGACCCACTATCCATCGTTCTATCTCCTCTGTTCACCCTATTTGGGTATTTCATCTGTTTTCCATTAAAAAAAAACTGATGATATTTTTCAACATTTTAAAAATTGAGAGATTTTGCATGAAAATAAATCCGGATTGTCAGGGGGTCATGAGAAGTTAGGAGATCTGGCAACAATGCTGACAATGATAAACTGGCACCTCCCTTTTAGACTGGGTGTTAGCTCTCAAGTTGGCCACAGCCCCCACTTGGCATTTTCCACTCGATTACTTTACCAGGCTGGCTTCTATGGTCATCGGAGAACACGATCCCTATTTCTCACGAGATGAGGGGAAGGGCTGAAAAGTCCAGATGCTTGGAAATGGCTATTACTGGGTGCTGTAGGTGTTGCTGGTAACAGCTCACACTTGCAACCTCTCGGGAATATTGTCCTTGGGTGATTGAAACTGCTTTGCTTAAGAGTGCCTAGGGATTTGCCTCTTTCCCAAGGCAAGACCAGCAACATACATTCTAAGTATACATTCTAAGATGTAGATCCATCTTGGAAGAAGCAATCATTTATCTTGACCAGGACTAATGTGTTTTCCAGAGATGGGCTTGCCTTTACTATACACACTTCTGGTTCATTGGCTTACTACCCTGCACAACATTACTTTGGAATGAGGGATGCACTTTATAACCAAAGAAGTGCAATGGTGAACACATGATCATGGTTCTATGGGTCATGCCACATACCACACCTTCCAGAAGCTACTAGTATGACAAAGCAGTGGAGTGACCTCTGAGAGACACAGCTGAGGCACTACTCTTTAGCATGCTGCATAGAATTTTTTTAATGATTTTTATTTATTTTTGAGAGACAGAGAGAGACAGCGTGAGCAGGGGAGGGTCAGAGAGAGAGGGAGACACAGAATTCGAAGCAGGCTCCAGGCTCTGAGCTAGCTGTCAGCACAGAGCCCGATGCAGGGCTCAAACCCATGAACCACAAGATCATGACCTGAGCCGAAGCCAGACGCTTAACCAACTGAGCCACCCACGCACCCCACTGCATAGAATTTTAACTGATGGCAATTGTATTGGTCTTGATGTTGTGTCCTCTATGACTAGAAAGTATGGTTCTGGTACCCAAAGGGTGGAGGTAGGAATGACCCCATTCACCATTCCATCCCATGATCAACTCAAGGAATTTTAGTCTCTGGTTCTTGGAGGGGAAATACTTCCACCAGGAAAACACAGCAAAAGGCACTCTACACCTAAGCTTTGTCTGCTACTTGGTCACTTCTTATGCCAGATCAATAGGTGAGGAGAGAGTTCCTTCACTGATCAGGGAATTTGACCCTGATCATTGAGAGGAGATAGAACTGCTTCTATATAAAAAAGGTAAGGAAGAATATGTACAGCACTTGGGGGACTTGCTGGGCCATTTCTTGCTCCCCTGAGGTTGTTTCACTGTGGCCGGCCACCATCACCATGACCTAATGCAGGCATGGAACTCAGAGGCTCAGCACCCTCAGAAAGGATGGTCTGGGTCTTCTATAACTTTTCCTGCACAAGGATCTTCATCTCAGGCTCTTTTTCTAGGTCATCCTAAGACAATATTCTACCCTAAATTATTGTCCTTCTCCCTGATACCATATTAAAACTTCCTGTCTTTCAGCTAACACTGTAAGGAGATTATGCCAGTTTGCTGAGAATATGCTTTTAGGAGTATCTCGAGGAAAGAGTGGCCTACTTTATGCCATTGAGTATTTTGCCCATGAGACCTGAGGCATCTGCATATTTTAAAGTCCCTGAAGGCCTATAAAGCTATAGGAACAAATACTCCTACTGTAAGCAAAATGAAGAAAGTGGTTAAGCTAATTATCCAGGAGCCTGAATGTATTCTAAATAAATACCGAAGAATGAGCTAGATGTGTCTTAAAATCAAGTTTTTAGGGGAGCCTGGGTGGCTCAGTCAGTTTAGTGTCTGACTTCAACTCAGGTTATGATATCAAGGTTTATGGGTTCGAGCCCAACGTTGGGCTCTGTGCTAATAGTCTGGAGCCTGCTTCAGGTTTTCTGTCTTCCTCTCCCTCTGCCCCTCCCCTGCTCATCTCTCTCTCTTTCTCTCTAAAAAATGGATTAAACATTTTTTAAAATTTTTTATGTTATTTATTTATTTTTGAGAGAGAGAGAGACACAGCGTGAGCAGGGGAGGGTCAGAGAGAGAGGGAGACACAGAATCTGAAGCAGGCTCCAGGCTCTGAGCTAGCTGTCAGCACAGTGCCCGACACGGGGCTCGAACCCACGAACCATGAGACCCTGACCTGAGCCGAAGCCAGATGCTTAACCAACTGAGCTACCCAGGTGCCCCCAAAAAAGGATAAACATTTTTAAAAATTTTAATAAAGAGTTAAAAAATTAAATAAAATAATTTAAATCACTTCTTAAGCTATGTAGCTTACATAGATATGAAATCAGAATCTTTTGAAATTGGTAGTAAAACTATATACTGTTTTTTTCTTTTAATTTCAGGGCCTGACAGACGTGAAGAATATGCGTTTAATTAATACACAAGAATTTTCCAAGTAACAACTACTAGTATAACTCTTTTCTATACCAATGTGCAAATAACTTCCAAACTGTGATACTCTTTCTCTTCTTTACTTTCATACTATAGTCATTTCCCCAATTTCAATTATCTCTTTGAGAGAAAACTCAAATAAAGAGAGAAATTCTTTTCTTAAATATATCTTGTTATTCTTGTCCCTCAAGCTGTTGGAACAATTGGTAGGGACACTTTCTGCCTTTTCAAATTGCTTTGTACAGACACAAAACATACAACAAAGAAAACAGTGGTATTTACAAGGACAGGGAGAAAAATTCTAATTCTAAAAATGAAATTTCATCTTGTTTGTAATAAAAGTAATAGGTGTTGGTGTTTTTCTCCATAGTAGCTACCCAAACGACTTAGTTTTTATATCAGACTGACGTTTATTTTCCTCTAAGAGTTTCTCTGGAAAAATGCAAGCGTTCCCAAAGTGTTTCTACTTTTTCTTAAAGTCAGAACACGTTATTTGGAAAATAAAGATACTCAATGCTTAATATTCAGTTTTGGAAAAGTTTGTAAATTGTGTTTTAAAAATTATACAAAATCTCTTCACAGTTTAATTGAAAGCGTGAAGTATTCTTTCTCCCAATTTTGTTTTAATTGTAGAGGTTTTTCTCAGTAAGGTTCTGGTGCTCTTCAGCTGCATCCATTTAATTAGTTTTGAAAGTATTGTAAACTCAATTTGGTTATTATATGGATGATTTTTAATTGCCTTTCTCTGTGTGATGTTACTCACCTTCAGAACATCATTTTCCCCCCAAAATGCCCTTTCTCTCTCTTTCCCTCTTCCCCTTGATCCCCTCCTTATTTTTTAATGACTGACCCATTTTTTTAAACAATTTTTTTAATGTTCATTTATTTTTGAGAGAGAGGGTGGGGAGAGGCATAGAGAGAGGGAGACACAGATCAGAAGCAGACTCCAGGCTATGAGTTGTCAGCACAGAGCTGGACTCGGAGATCAAAACCACAAACGAGGGAACAGTGACCCGAACCAAAGTTGGACATTTAGCAACTGAGCCATACAGGCACCCCTCCCCTCTCCTCTTTAATTCCTAAACAATTCTACCTGAATGTTCTTAGGTGAGGCTGAATAAGTCAGTCTTGTATTTTAAGGGAGATGGCAGCCAATGATGGCAGAGCAGGGTGCTAAAACCCAAGAAGGTTAGGAGGACATCGTGCATACAGTTACCCACAATGGGATGTTGGAGCCTCAGTCAGGTGAGGGGTCCCCGGGAAGATGCAGTGCCCTCTGTAGGGTGGTAGAGCCTAAGCAGTATGAAAAGGTCATTCCCATTGGGAATGGTGGCCCAGAGTGAAGTAGTGAACCCGGGGCTGACTCAGAAGGATCTCCATACAGGAGTCAGCCCGATATGGAATGTCAAATGAGGAAGGTGTCTACACACTTTGGAGAATGGGAATAACTGACACACAGTTTTGGAGCCTGGAAAAGTTGGACATAGCATTTATAGTTGAGGAAAGTGAGGGGTTCTGCAGGGCTGATCTGGTTTGTAGTATCAAAGTTTGAGTTTGTGTTCACACAGAAGTAAGCCATTACAGGGTATTGAGATACAAACCAATGAGGAGGGCATCCATGGGGACTGTGTGTGTGTGTGTGTGTGTGCGTGTGTGTGTGTGTGTGTGCGCGTGCTGTGGAGTTCAGTTTGCTAGGATTTTGCTGAGAATTTGTGCATCTATATTCATCAGAGATATTGGCCTAGAGTTTTCTTTTCTTGTAGTGTCCTTGATTGTGGTAATCATTTTACAATATCAAACCATTGAACATTTTAAACTTACACAATATCCGTTATATGACAATAAATCTGGGGGACAAAAGTGCCTGGGTCATGAAAGTCAAGGAAAGACTGAGGGACTGTTCTGATTTGATATAGTATTTGGAGATGGCAACTAAAGGCAATATGGGATTCCCATTTGGATTTTCCATTTAGAATGTTATTGGGACATTTGGCCAAACCTGAATGGAATTTGAGAATTAGAGCATCATATTAAAGCAATGTTAGTTTCCCAATTTTGGTGATGACATTGCAGTTATGTGAAGGAATGTTCTTGTTTGCAGGAAATACACGATAAGGTTTTGGGTGTGTGAGAGTATCCTCCTACCAACTTATCGCAAATGGTGCAGGGCAGAAAAAAAGAAAGAAAGAAAAGTAGAGAAAAAAATAACTCTATGTACTGTTCTAGCCATTTTTCTGTAAATTGGAGACTCTTTCAAAGTCAAAAATTTAAAAAAAATCTCATGAATTTTAATACAAAAGAAAAATTTATTTTATTCTAATTAGAACATACTGATTAAATTGCCACAATACTGTTTTTTTCAGGAGGCTCTGAAGAGCAAGGACACAACACAGCAAATGAGGGGAAAGATTGATAAGAAGTCAGATGCAGATGTGGAGGATGAACCTCTTTCTTTTTATCCTATTGGTGGTCATGCATATTTCAGTAGAGTAAAAATATTACCTGAGGCCCCTCACCTCTCTTCATCCAAATTTCTCATGACATATCAAAATGTTTTTTAAGCTCTCTAGTGGAAAATTAATCAAACAGGATAAAAATATGTAATGGAGATTTTCCCTCCTACATTAGTCTCCATGGTCTTTTAGTAAGGTGATTCCCGAAAATGAACTATGTGCTGTTCACCCAATGAATTTGAGAAACTGACTTACTGTATGAAGAGCTGAGAGGTGACCACTGAGCGTAGATCACATAGACCTTGACAGCAAAGTGATTCAAGTCAAGAATATAGAAAGCTGTTTCCATTCAAAGAGCTAAAAATCTGTGCCAGCTAGAAACACATGTGGCTGAACCAAAGCCAATGAACTGGTCCATCACAGCCTCTGCAGGTGTTATTCTTTGATTTTTAAAACATTCAGTGTTTCTGATTTTTTAAAGTTTGCTATACCATGCAATTCTTTTGATATAATATTATATCCAGGAATTGGCAGAAAGGGATCCCTTCTCCCTTTACTACAAGACTTGAGCAATTGATTTTAGAGAGGTTACTTAGAGATAGGGATTCCCTGCACCTTACTCACTTCCTTCAACCCTGATGAAAAGGCACTCTATGGCTACACCAATAGAATTGCAGAATGGATGCAAGATAACAAAATATATTGAGCTCTGATTCATACTTAACTTGATTACTTTTGCACATGGAAAGGAGCAGTGTGATAAGCAATGTGAAATGGTAGGTAAGCTAAAAATAACACTGAACGATATTTTTTATTCCACGTTTCATCTGGGTGAAGTAAACATTTGATGGTGCACACCACTTCAAAAATGATGAAAATGCAGGGTGGTAGGGTCCCCCGTTGGAGGACGTGGGTTTTGGATCAGACAGAGCTAACAGAATCTAGCTTCACCCGTAATGGTTATCTGGTAAGTTATTCCATGTCAACAAGCCCTTGTTTCCTCCCCCATAATAGGACTCACACTACTTCAATCCAGCATTAAAAAGACGATGAGCCGGTAGTCTATGAGTGGGCAACAAATGGTCACAACTTTCCAGAAAAAGTTGCCTTTGTCCAGCCTCCCTTTGACTCTGCCCACCAGAGGCCCTTGCTCCACTGTGAGAACAGCATCTGGTCTCAATTTCTGCAGAACCACAGCCTAAGAATATTTGTTCCCTTCCTCTCATCTCACTTCCTGCCACACTCACAATCTTTTTTGAGTGTATCACTGATGCCTAGGAATTAAGGATATATAAGAGGTTTTGATAAGTATAAAATACTAGCAAATTTAAGATTTTATTTTCAAATCAGGGTCACTGCCATTTTTTATCACTGCCGTTTTTTGTTTTCTATCTGAATTCTCTGACCTGAGTTACACCAAAATCCAGATTTAGATATCAGACATCAAAGTCCTTTTCACATACCCCTTTCAGGGTCCCTAGCAGGAGCTGTCCCTTGAGCTAAAGATTCAGTCCAAAGAATTCTGGATTCTTTTAATCCAAAAAGGTTTGCTGACTCTGCAGAAGTCCTACAGGAACCTTGCACTTGGACTTCTCCCTCTTCCCATTGCTTTATCCTTATGTCAGCTTTCCACCTCCTCCTGAAGGCTGCCAGATTGTGACAGTATCTTGACCCTGTTCTTCCAAAATTCTTGTGAAATGCTTTATTGCTTCTTCTTTGGTGATTGCAATTTCTTTTCATGTATGCTTTCAAAACCTTTGCTTGTGAAACTATCTTATCTGTGAAATTATTTTACCCGCGAGATTGTAGCTAACCTAACTTTCTAAAACAGAGTCCAACCATTCTTCCCTGTTTTGTGTGTTATGTAAAGCCAAGTCAAATTCAGAACAACCTTCTTTCTAAATTTTGATTACATATGAGGATATCTTTACTTGTTTCTTTGGTTCATTCAACTCATTTTCTTTTTCTATGACTCAGTGCAGATCTGAGTTGGGAGATAGTTTTCCATTGAACTTGCATTAGTACAAAATATTTATTCTAGCAACAGAGGTTTATTTAGCATGAATTCTCACCTTAAACATTTATCTCCTCAGTTGGTGAAGCCATTTTGAGAATTTCCTAATTCTGCAAATTAAGGACATTCCAAGATCTATTTCAATGAAACAATTTTCCTACTCCATATTTGTTTAACTTCATGCATACAATCCAGTATCCTATTTAGAAAGATATTGTCTGTGGATCAGATAGAAGACAGAAAACATATTGGCCTATTAAATCTTCAGGCAGTAAACAAAGACTCCCAGTCTGAGCTCCTTACCACAAACACAAATAACCCTAAACCCACAAATCCATGTTAATAAATCTGAAACTCAGATTCCTTCCAACACATAGAATGCCTGTCTTTTCCTAGCCTTGGAAACAACTGTTTAACTGCCTGTGTGATTCTTACCAAGCTGTTCTCCTTTACCTTAACAGAAAATGTTTTCTGCTCTGTCTTCTGGTTTACTCAGCAGATTGTTTTTCTTGGATAGTTTCTTCTCCTGTGTCTTCTCTTTCCTCAGAAGACAATGTCTTCCCACAAGCAGAGGAAGAGACTTGGACCTGTGCAGAAGAACTACAGAATTTGTGACTTACAGATGGTAAAGAAATTGAAGAGAGGACATACATCTTATGTTAGCTACCTTGGGCTGTCTGAAAGACTCATTAACCGTCATTCATTAAAAAAGCAGGTTAATGCTGTACTTCTGTCCAGAGAAGTCCACAAAATCACTGCCCATGTGAATGGTAGTTTGGTCACAAATCATACCTGGTTTGCCAAGCAACTACCCCTGTGATTTGCCATGTGGGGGACCTATTTGAAACCAACATTTTGTTGTATTTTATCTGAGGCATATTACTAAATATGACAGGGATTCTCTTAAAGGATATTATCCAGACCCCTTATTGAACCTCACTTTCAGCTCCTGGGTAATGACTGCCTATTTTTCTGAAGTGTCCCAGGACTTTCTAAAGTAATTTTTATGATATACTACATAACATAAGTTTTAAATCTGACCTTTTTAAACAATACCTTACACATTTTGTGAAAGTTTTTCTGGGCATTTTCACATATCGTCACAAATAGAAAAAAAATTATTTACAAACAAATGCATGTGGTCCTACAAGTGTTTTTCTAGTGGGACAGTCTCCTCCTCTACAGGAAGGGTCAGATCTTTGATGAACCTGCTGCTGCACTGGCTGCTTTCTATACATCATCCCAGCTTGCCTCATAATAGTCTAATTAATTATATTGTTAGTCCCATTTTGCATTTGAGAAACAAAGGCCCAGGTATATTACTAGCTCAAGTGGATGAATTGGGATTTAATTGGATTTAAAAATTTTTTAATGTTTTATTTATTTTTGATACAGAGAAAGACAGAGCATGAGATGGGGAGGGACAGAGAGAGAGAGACCCAGAATTGGAAGAGAATTGGAAGCAGGCTCAGGGCTTGAACCCACGAATGTGAGATTATGACCTGAGCTGAAGTCAGAGGCTTAACCAACTGGAGCATCCAGATGCTCCAGGATTTAATTGGATTGTAATGCTCATGCTGCCTTGATAGAAAATGCCCTCTTCAAGGAAGGTATTTCCCTTTCCCTTTGGGATATCTCTGTCTAGAACAGAAAAGGAAAGAGGAACCAACTCATCTTGAATTTGGAGGAAAGGCAAAGCTATCATTCTCCCAAGCTCAAGAGGAGAAAAATGTATATAGTAATAAATTTCTTTTAGTGAAATATATAAGAAAGATGGAAAGACACAATAAGTTGATGGTTTTGTTCAAATAATGTGAGCACCAGACACACAAATATTTATCGCACTCACTTTCTTATAAAAGTACTGCACAGAATTTTTTAAATAGTTACTACACACATCTGTTCCACATCTGTGGTCTTTCTGCTGGTGGCAACAGTGAAATCATACCATCTCTGTCTGCTGCAAGGCACCTCTCTAATTCTTACATGAGCATGTGAGAATAACAAAATGGAAGAAGAAGAAGTGTTTGGACATGGTTTGGGGGCCTGGAGAAGTTTGTAGAAGAAAAAATTGAAAATCCAGGTAGAAAGTACCTCACTTTTCAGATGGTTGAGGTATCCTAGGCAACAGAGCTGTAAAACTACTCTGGGATGAATAAATTATAGATTGTAATGCTAGTGATATTAGGATTCTAAGACGGTCCAATCCATCTGTAAAATGGTCTATCTGTAATTGATCTGTTGCATACCAAATGGTTGTTTTTGTTGTTATTGCTGGGTTTTTTTTATTTTACTCTCCAAACCAAAATAATTACTACTGTGTTTATTCAGATTTAACAGTGAGTTAAATAATTGGTCCACAGAATTAGTGACAGACTCAACCTGTTGGATTTGGCAAGGCACCTTTGACTATTTTACTATAACTATTAAATCTATATTATATATTTAACACAAAAGGTTTAAATGTGTTTTTGTGAGTAAATGTGAAATACGTCCATTTTGGAAGGTAAGAGATACCCATGTCCTAATGCCCAGAGCTAGTGAATACATTGGGTTACATGGCAAAGGGCAATTAAGGTAGCAGATAAAATTAAGTTTTCTAATTAGCTGACTTTGACATGGGGAGATTATCCAGATGGGCCCAAAGTAATCCCAAGTATTCTTATATGAGAAAAAGGGAAACAGAAGAGTGTTAGAGTGATTCAGTATCAGAAAGACTCAATAGACAATTCCTGTTTTGGAGATGGAAGGGAGCCCTGAACCAAGGAATGTGGGCAACTTCTAAAAGTTGGGGCCAGGGCCCCTGGGTGGCTCTATTGAGCATTCAACTTCTGCTCAAGTCATGATCTCACTGTTTGTGAGTTCGAGCCCCACCTCAGTCTCACTGCTCTCAATGCAGAGCCTGCTTCGAATCATCTGTCCCCTTCTCTCTCTGCCCCTACCTTGCTTGTGCTCTCTCTCTCTCAAAAATAAATTTACAAAATTTAAAAAAGAAATAAAGAAATAAAAGCTGGGGCCAACTGGGGCAGCAGCGGGGGATGGGGCTTGGGGTGTGGTACACAAAACAAAAACCAAAAACATTTTCCGCAGAATGTTTTGAAGGGAATACAGCCCTGCTGACACCTTGTTTTTAGCCCAGGAAGAACCATTTAAGACATCTGTCCTCCAGAACTATAAGATAATACATATGTGTTGTTTTAAGCCACTAAGTTTGTGGTCATTTGTTACAGAAGTAATAGAAAATTAATACAGCTAGTATTCTGAAACAAAATGTCAACCAGTGTGAAAATCTGGGTATATTGACTAATATAGTTATATTTTAGATACTGAAAAATATAACAAAAATTTCCAAAGGAAGTTTGAGTGCACTTAAATGCTAAAGACTAAAACAAAAAGCAAAAATAAAGTGAGGAGACAGGGGTCAGATGAAACAGGAATATAGATGTTTGACAGTTGTTGAATGACTGGTAATGGGTAATGAGATTCATTACGCCATCCTACCTGCCTTTCTAAATGTTGGAAAATGTCCACAACAAAATTTAAAAATATTTTAATCTCCTTAATTACCTTTCAAAAGGGACACTTCAAGCAAACCCACTACTATATAAAAAATATCTGCTTTTTTTTTCTCCTTGAGTGAAATCTAAAGACAAAAATCAACCTTTCCTCTTATGATTTAATCTTAAGCCTTTGGCATTGGTATATTTCCACTGGACATTATTAATACCATATTTTCATAGCAGATGACTTGCTTTCTGCCTAAATCTGAAATACAAAACTCTCTGTGCCTAGTTACAGAGGATTATATGAATATTTCTAGTTCTACTAAGCATTAAAAAAATGTCCCTACTAACTGAATTCTCTTAAAAAAAAACTAAAGTAAGCAATGCAATTTACAGTGGTATCAAAAACAACAAATACTTAGGAATAAAGTTAATCAAGGAGGTGAAAGATCTTGTCACTTAAAACTACAAAATAATGAAGGAAGAAATCAAAAGAGATGTAAATAAATGGAAAGGTATCTTGTGTTCACAGATTGGAAGAATTAACATTTTTAAAATGTGAATTTACTAAGTTCCTCTGTAGATTTAATACAATCCCCAACAAGATTGCATTGGCATTTTTCATAGATGTAAAAAACACTCCTAAAATTAATGTGAACCAACAAAAGAACCCAAAGAGCCAAAGTCCTGAGAAGGAACAAATCAGGAAGCATCACACTCCCTGATTTCAAGATATACTAGAAAGTTATACTAGTTCTACCAGTAATCAAAATGAGTGGTACTAGCATAAAAACAGAGAAATAGGCCAATGGAACAGAAAAGAAAACCCAGAAAGAAACCCATAGTTAATAAACCAGTAACTCAAGGATATACAGTCAACCAGTATTTGACAAGAGAGTCAAGAATACTCAAAGGAGAAAAGATAGTCTCTTCAATTAGCAGTGCTGGGAAAATGGGATATTCATATGTAAAAGAATGAAACTGGACTCTTATACCACTCACAAAAACTGATTTGAAGTGGATTAAACATTTACATTAAAACTAGAAACCACAATATTCGTAGAAGAAAACATAGGAATAAAGCTCCTTGACATGGTCTTGGCAAGAGTTTTTGGATATGACACCTAAAGAACAAGCAACAAAAACAAAGTGGGACAACATCAAGCAAAAAGCCTTTGGTATACCGAGCGAAGCCATCAACAAAATGTAAGAAACAAATTTGTGGAGTAAGAAGAAAATCATAGATCTTATAAGGGGTTAATACCCAAAATATATAAAGAACTCAGACAACCAACAAAGAAACAATAACCCTATTTTTTTAAATGGGTAAAGGATATGAATAGACATTTTTCCAAAGAAGACATGCAAAAAGCCAATAATACAAAAAATGCTCAGCATCAATGGTCAGTAGGCAAATGCAAATTAAACCCACAATGTAATACCATGTCATGGCTGTTAGAATGGCTTCATCATCCATGCTGGCATGGATGTGGAGAAAAAGAGGACTTTGTGCACTGTTGGTGGGATTATAAATCGGGATAGCCAATTTATGGGAACTATGGAAAACAGTATGGAAGATCTTCAAAAAATTAAAAATAGAACTAGCCTACCATTTAGCAATTCTACTGTTGGAACTATATCCAAAGGGAATGAAAACACTAACTCAAAAAGATACCTGAAGCCCCATATTCATATCAGCATTATTACGATAGCCAAGACAGGGATAAATCTAAGTATTCATTGATGGATAAATGTACAAAGTTGGGTATATATGAATATATTATGGAATATTATCCAGCCATAAAAAAGAGGAACTTCTACCATTTGCAACAATGTGGATGGCCTTGAGGGCATTTCGCTAAGTGAAATAAGTCAGACAAAGACACATACTGTATGATCTAAAAAACAAAACCAAACTCATAGAAAAAGAGATCAGATTTGTGTTAAACAGAGATGAAGTGAAGGGAGGGGAAATTGACGGAAGTGATGGAAAGGCATAAACTTCCAGTTATATGACACATAAGCACTAGGGATGGAATACAGGAAGCTGACTATAGTTAATGTTGCTGGATGATAGATAAGGAAGTTGTTAAGAGAGTGAATCCTTTGGAGATCACATTTTGTTTGTTTTTTGTTTCTTTTTCTTTTATCTATATGAGATGCTCAATGCTAGCTGAACTTACTATGGCCATCATTTCACAGTGTCTGTAAGTCAAACCGTCATGCTGTACGTCTTAAACGTACCCGGTGATGTAAGTCAATTATTTCTCGACAAACTTGGAAAAGAGAAAAAGAAAATGCTCTCAGTGGTAAACTAGTAAAACCAAAGTAAATTAATTTGTGTGATAAGAACTAAAAGACTATAAAAATATAAAACTGCAACATTAAAAACATACAATACTCAAGTGTAGTAATCAATCCCACTTTTACTAGCATTATGTGAAAGTTGATATTCCATCTAAATCATATCATGCATATGTCAACCGGGGTTTATAAAACAGATGAGCAATGACACTGAGTTTCTATGTTATTATAAATTTTCCAGAGAATTGTATGTTTTATTTCTTCCTTGAGGTCATTAATTAACCAATATTACCAGCTACTATAGAGTAGATAGGCATTTTAATTTTTTTATTATTGAATTGATCAGCTTACCTAGTGGGCTCAGGAATAGGAGGGATGTTTAAATCATATTGTTACTGTGTTGTTAAGTTTAGCATTTATTTAGTTTTGAAAGAGAAATAGAGCACGAGTAGAGAGGCAGAGAGAGAGAGACACAGAACCTGATGCAGTTTTCAGGCTCTGAGCTGTCAGCACAGAGCCTGACGCGGGGCTCAAACTCATGAACCATGAGATCATTGACCTGAGCTGAAGTTGGACACTTAACCTACTGAGCCACCCAGACATCTTCATTTTTGCCATTCTGATTGGTGTGAGATGATATCTCATAGTAGTTTTGATTTGTATTTTCTTAATGATGTGTGATGTTGAGCATCCTTTTATGTATCTGTTGGTCATCTGAATGTCTTGTTTGGCAAAGTGTCTATTCATGTCTTCTGCCTATTTTTTCACTGGACTATTTGTTTTTTGAGTGTTGAGTTGTATAAGTTCTTTATAGATTTTAGATACTAACTCTTTATCAGATAAATCATTTCCAAATCTTCTCCCAGTATGTAGGTTGCCTTTTAGTTTTGTTGATATTTCCTTCACTGTGCAAAAGCTTTTTATTTTAATGAAATCCCAATAGATTATTTTTGCTTTTGTTTCCCTTGCTTTAGGAGCCATAGCTAGTAAGAAGTTACATTGGCTGATGTCAGAGAGCTTACTGCCTATGTTCTCTTATGGGATTTTAATGGCTTTCTCTCCCAGATTTAGGTCTTTCATACATTTTGAATTTATATGGGTGTATGGTATAAGAAAGTGGTTCCATTTCTTTCTTTTGCATGTGACTCTCCAATTTTAAATAAATAAATAAATAAATCATAATCGTTCACACCTAAATTTTTGCATAAAAGCAGATCTACTTGTGGATCAACTAGAACTAGCCTAGTCTGTTGTAATACCAAAGGAAAAGAGAAAAGAAAAAGTCCAGAATTCTTTTTCTTGTGTTCTATAATTTTAACTAAAGTTCTTAGTGCTAATGATTTTAGTATCTATTGTAGACTTTTTCCATCTCTGCTCTCTTGATTTTTACTTTTTTATGTCAATTATCAGTATTTTTCTGACAAGGTAGGTCATCAATCTAAACAGTTGACATCTAACGTTCTTATGGAAATCATGTCTCCTTGTCTTGAATTCATATATTCTGTGGAAAGTAGTTCATACATTCTATGATTCTTGGCCATTATCACACGCATTCTCTTAAATTAAGTTTTTGTTCTTACAGACTTGTAATTTATGATGCAACATTAAGGACCATGAAATTAATTTTATCTTCCAATTCCCAGAAAACAAGATACCTAAAATGCATTCAATATTTAAATAACTCCAGAAAAGTTTTTTTTTAATAAATTCAAGTTACTCATTTATTTTTTTAACACCACCACCACCACCACTGAGAAGTGTTTCCTTACATTTGATCTATGCAGTGTGAGAACTTGGTCTCTGGTTCTCTTTGCTGGAGAAGGAAAACAGCTGGTAGCCATTATGTATATTATATACCTTCAAACACTGCAAGGCTGTTATTGTTACCTTTCTTCTATTCTCCAAGATAAGCAATTCCAATGTCTAACTCTTTCTTATAAGCTCCATTTCCCAACCCTCTCATCAACATTTCATAGTCTCTTCTGAATCTCCTCCAAATCTCAGAGTTCTCTTAAGATGTGGAACCCAAACTGGAAAGCACCTTCTTGTAAAAATCGGACCAGGGCTGAGTAAGAGAAAATACGATCTATTTATCCATATTAAAGTTAAGTGATCATAGATGTTGGGTATATTTTGGTGCTAAAGTAGCATGGGCATCAAAAACATGTTTGTTTTTTGCCTTAAGCTCTTGGCTTCAAGAAGAAGGGACATAAAAGGGACCTTAAGACACATCAAAAGTCAAATAACAGACATTTGGTCTAAATCAAATGCAGATGAATTCTGCTAACTCAGAATCATTATCTTTGACACCACTTATCATTACAGGGTTAAGTGTCGATCACCAAATCCCGCTGTGGGGTGTGTGTGGGGGGGGGAGAGAGAGAGAGAGAGAGAAAGAGAGACAGAGACAGAAAGAGAGAGAGAAAGGTTCAGTAGTTCTTTCTTATCACATTTTTTGCCAGTCTTAAAATGCAGATAATTGCTCTTTGAAAACTTAGCAGCTTTATTTGTTTTGTTTCATGAAAGAAGCCAAATTTTCTAACAACTCCTAATGAAATTTACCATATTTTAAAGCAGAAATCTTATTCCATTTCCTTTTTCTTGTCTTTTCTACTCATTTACTTGGTCTGCCCCTTTCTGTCCCTGTATTTCCCCTGCCCTGCTTCCTGCCTTCACTCACTGTATCTTCTATCTACATGCATTATCTGAATGGAGCAGGAAAAAAAATTAGTGAAAATGCGAGGGTGGCTTGGGAGTGATGCAGTTTACTCAAGGACAGAAGAGTCACCGCTGTTCACATTTGAAAACATCAACTAGGAATGACGGTGCACTAGGTACACAAAACTTCCAAATGTGAAGCCACAGAGAAGACAGGAAATAAAGTTATCGAGTGATCAAGAAGATGTCACGCCACCTCCGACTTTGACAGATCAAAATTTGAGAAGCTTTTATTTCTGAGATCAGTTGTGAGTCGTATTTCATCAAAAATAGAGTTCTGAATCAAGCATTCCATGTTTACTCTTCTCTCCACAGCCTGGGGGAGAAACATCTCCCAGACTCTGCACTTCAGAAAGAAGCTATATTTATTAGTGTGGCTAAAGAAGAACTAAGCCCTCAAGTCAGAGGCACAGAGAGAGGCTCCCAGCTCTGTCAAACCACTGTCAGGCTGGCATCCTCACAGCCAACCTGCCTGGTGAGTTGGTGTTTGCAAATATTATGTCTTGTGTATAGGAAGTCTACAGGCTGAGTGTTTGTGGTGTTATCAGACAAAAATCTCTGTGGACTTGGACTCCGTGTCCAAGTCTCTTCAAACCCCTGGATTCACACTGAGTTATGTCAACATATGACTCAGAAGAGGCGGAAAGGGAAAAACAGGCCCAAAGAAGGCAAAGCCGAGGAGAAAAGAGCAAATAAAAACATAAGCCAAAGTAAGCCGGCTAGGTTCTGAGGACTGTGAATACATTTTTTTTCTAAACCGATCAAAGGTAAGATGAACCTATACCTTCTCATGACTAGACCTTTATTCTCATCTCAGAGGAGCAGAGAGATAATCAGAAAATGTATCTCATTGAAAAAGAGAATTAACATTGTCCTTTCAACCAAACCTTTGTCAGAAGACACGGATTATTTATTTTCTTGTCTCTCAGCTTCAATAGGAATTTATGTTAAGTTTCCTGAATAGTTTACAAATATGGTTTACTCATGGTTATTATAAAATAATACTGTAAGGCAAATCAGATATTTCTCATGGGATAAATTAGTCGTGGGTCTCTCTCAAAACTGAACCTCACTGGAAAACACTAACCTCAAGTAGTAGGCACTGACACTTGCCTCAAATATCACCAGGCTAATTCTAATTTCAAAGCACAACTCTCTTAAAATGAGCATATCTGCATTACTAAAAATGCTTTTGTGAAATAAAGAAGGTTTTATTTCTCTTACTGTGTGCTTAGAATTATCACCACCAGGAAATGCTAACTAAAAGAAAAAAAACCTTAATTTCTTTCCCAGTATACAATAGCAATGAGGTTTCAGCAAAGTAAAAACACCTAACAAATTTGACCTATTTTACCAGGCAATTTAGAAAATTCAGTGTTCTCTGCATTAATCTAATGTGGAATGGTTGATCAAATAATTCCAAACACATATAATAAAATCCTATGTCCCAATTCTCCTGGCTCTGCAGACGTAACCAGCCACACAAAACAATAATTAAAACAGGAGAAATGGAAGACTGAATAGGGATGGAGAGATAGCAGATGCCATTCAATCAGGCACCACTGACTTAAGCCTTTAGCCAAGAGTTTAAAATTTTAATGGGAAACTAACAAGATATTTTAAGAGGTTTCTTTTCTTTTAAATATAAAAGAAAAAATCGTGTACATTTTATACAAGATTCCTAAACATTTCACATATATTCCCAGTGGCATTTTCTGTTCTGAAAAAGAGCAGTAGTGAAATGTTAATGATTGTGAAGTGCTTAGTGACCCAGGAGGTCATATGTAATAAAATCTATGTTGCTGAATCTGATAAACCGAAAAGTACAATAAATGTGACTTTTCTAAGTTTAACTAGAGTATTATAGAATTAAAGAAGTTAATCCAAATTTCTTCTTTAGGACTTTTATTCTAACCGTATTTTTCTTAAATAACAGGAAAACAAAGGATGCTCGCAAACTATGTGCACACAGATTCTAATGAGCGAAGAAAGAGCATGTTTGCCCCGCCCCCAATGAGGAGGAGACCCACCCTCTCTGCAGCAGCTGCCCTGTGCCAGTACTGCACCAGGCTGATAGGCATGTGGTGGCAAAATCTGTGGCTCGTGAACCCCATGTTCACTGAGGCTCAGCATACATCCCCACACCTCCTGGGTTATGAGCTAGAAAGCCTTTCTGAGACTTCACAGTTGCAAGCTGTGCTTTGTTTTGAGTAGTTAGTAATCGCCTTGCAGCAGACCTGCTGGGGTTAGTGTTGTTTGTTTCTTTTCTTTCTTTCTTTCTTTTTTTTTTTTTTAACTGTTGTGCCACATTTTTCAGAACTCAAGAACGGGCAGTGTTAAAATAACAAAATTCAACCAAGTAAATCTGAAGATCTAATTTAACATTATTAAACAATTCATGAATCAGCTCCCTATCTAACAAGTAGAGAGGTGCCCCAAAGAGTTGTACACAATGGAAGGTTTTGATAGAAGGACAATTGGGGCAAGAAAGTTATTAGCAAAAGAAAAGGATTGTTCCAGAGCTTTCCAGGGGGAATAGCAAGGAGCTTACCATACAGATGACTTCATCTTCCTTTGTCGATGGAGAGGGGCCATGCAGCAGACTCATTGGTACTTATCGAAAATTTTCAGACTAACTAGATAAGACTACACTTTTGGAGGAACTTAAAACTGCAACTTGGGGGGCACCTGGGTGGCTCCGTCGGTTAAGCATCCGGCTTCAGCTCAGGTCATGAGATCATGGTTGGTGGGTTCGAGCTGCATGTCAGGCTCTGTGCTGACAGCTCAGAGCCTGGAGCTCCTTCTGATTCTGTGTCTCCTTCTCTCTCTGCCCCTCCCCCACTCATGCTCTGTCTCTCTCTCTCAAAAATAAAAATTAAAAAAAAATAACAAACTGCAATTCGATTATGTATTAAGCATCAGTTTGGGAACTCAGTCTAAGTGACACCATTTTGGGTCTCTGTGATTTTTTGTTTGTTTTCTTTCTTTTTTTAAACACTGGTTTGAGGCCAATGTATAGAAAGGAAGAAAGAAAGAGAGAAAGAAAGAAAGAAAAAAGATGGCCAAGAGGCATGTAGATCCATCCTCAAGAGCTACAGAATAATAAGCAAATATTTTCTCCACTCTGGGATCTAAGCAGAACCTATTTTTAAAATGGCTCTTCTAGAGGAAATAGAAAGAATTTCTGTCAGTGTACCTGCTCTTCTGTATGCACATTGAGAAAGACTTTCATTCGCTATGTAGCAAATAAAAATAAAAGACTGAAAATGGAGTTATATTGCATAGTTCCTAGCTATTTGTAGAGCCTCAATCAATGGTTCTTCAATGATGGATGGATGGATGGATGGACAGGAGAAAGGAAGGGAGAGGAAAGAAAGAAAAGGAGAGAAGAAGGAAGAAAAGAAAGAAAAGATTGCCGTCACCTCAACAGTTAGGGAGTCAACATTTTCAATACTATCCAGAACATGTGTTAGCCTTTGGATGTCAAAGGAAGAAGTTAAAGAACAGGACAATTGTACTAATCCAACATGCTCCCTCTCTACTTTTTTTCTATTCCCAAACAAGAGGGCTGATGCGGAAAGGTTAAGGTTAAGGACAAATTGGGAACAATAGAACTATTGGAAGAGTGCCAGTAAAAGACGGCTTGAAATTCAAGTATTTGGGACTCAGACATTTCTACGTCTCCATTTTTTTCTACTAAAAATGTGATTTAGTTAGATAAAGTTAGATTTCTTAACACTCCATTTTCTTAAACAATATTTGATAAATTTGTGAGATAATCAATGTATTTCTCAATGTATTTGGGTATATAAATTTCATGAGTTCAAAAGATTGTTCATATTGCATGGATTTCTCATTATGGTGTTAATAGTGACATTTTGCAATAGTAACTCTTGCCTGAACCAAATTTAACCTTTTGAATGTCAAAGAAAGTACTTTAGACAGTATCAGCTCATGTCATAAAAATTAAAAGAGTAACTTCTTCTAAAAATGTGAGGGCTTCTAATTCTACATTTTCTTTTATAATATGTAGCTACTGGAGAAAAACTAGAAAATACAGGAAAATGTGAAGAAATCAAAATTATTTGTTAGGTTTACTCTCAGAGATGAGAAAGTTCCTTTTCTTCCTCCTGGAATACAGTTTCCAAAACTTTAGGAGCATAGGTGGGATCATATGACTGACTGAGTGCTGGCCTGTGGTGTGTGGACAAAGTGATGTGTGCCAATTCCAAGCCATACCTCTGACACCTTCTTCCTTCACTTGCCTAATGATTGCATTCTCTCTAGAATATAGGTAGAGCCTGTATCTTCAAATAATTACATGGAGAAGAGTTGTTCTCCAACCCTGCATTGGTCTATGACATATCAAGAAATAAATGTTATTGTTAATCCACAGAAACTTGGGGGATTGCTTATTCTAGCAGGTATCCCTCTCTGGTTAATGTAGCTAATCACTAACATTCAGCATTTTTTCAAGTCTTTTTTCTTTCTTTTAGTTTTTAAAAAAAACTTTTTTTGAGAGAGAGAGAGAGAGAACACAACTTTGGAAGGTCCAGAAAGAGGGAGACACAGAATCTGAAGCAGGCTCTAAGCTGTAAACACAGAGCTCGATGCAGGGCTCCAACCCATGAACTGTGAGATCATGACCTGAAGTCTTTTTTCCTTATATATATATTCAATACTGTTGTATACCTTTGTATTCTGACTTTTTAAAAAATTTAGAATCCTGTCATAGGATTTTCTGTTCTATTATAAATACTTCAAAAATGTAATTTTTAGTGACTACTTAGTATTATGTTGTGTGTACATATTATTTTTAAAAAATTTTCATGGTTATTTTTGAGAAAGAGAAAGAGTGTGAACAGGGGAGGAGAGGAGAGAGGGGGAGACACAGAATCCAAAGTAGGTTCCAGGCTCTGAGCTGCCAGCACAGAGCCCGATGCAAGGCTCAAATTCACAAACTGCAAGATCATGAGCTGAGCCAAAGTCAGATGCTTAAGCAACTGAGCCACCGAGGTACCCCTGCATGTATATATTACAGTTTATTATACTAAAACTTATTTGGGTGTGGTTAAGTTCTATCTAGTTTTTTTTTTTACTACAAATATATGATGAACATGGTTATGCATAAATTTGTGTACACATATCTTTTTATATTCTTTAAGTAGATTTTTAGAAATAGAATCCCTGGATGAATTTTTAAGTATCAGTTCAGACATATGTTGACAAACTGTTTATCGTAAAATTTGCATTCCCATCATAGGTGACATGGGAATAGCTGTCATAACTTCATCAGCACCAAGAATTATTATAATGAGTAAGTTTAACTAAAATTTCTGTTTTTAACATGGAAATAGCATACCCTTGACGGCAGGGTTGACAGACTGTCTAGAAAGTTAAGTTCCACAATATCTGCTGGATTTTATAGATTATCTACTTCTTAAATTTGTGAAGCCGCAGACTCACTGTTTGCAAAATCCAGCATATGAAGGGCAGAATCTTCAAGAATGGGAGACCACTTTAATAGCATAAACTGTTCAAAATCTATTAGAATGAGGGCAAAGGACTGAGAGATAACATTTGAATAGAGCTCTGAGGAATAAATTGAAAGCCAGCCATTCAGACAGGAGGGCAAAGGACATTACAGATGGAGAACTAAATATGCAAATACACAGAGGCATAAATGAGAGGCCAAGTCTGGAAAAGAGCAAGCCCATCTGTATTTTCAGAACATGGGATGATGGCACAGAAACTAAGGCTGAAAAAAGGTATAGCCTGTTAAGTGCTATGCGCATTAGGCTAAGGAGGCTTGGATTTATCCTATAACTAAGAGAAGATAGATATGTGCATAGAAATCAAAATGACTTTGTATTCTGTATAAGCCACTTCATAGATATTATTGTTTTTGATGATGAAAACAGCTACACAAGGCAATTTCTATTATCATATTTGCAAGATGTGTCAAAATTGTGGTCTGCATCTAGTCATTTACATGGAAGAGCTGAGATTTGAACATACGTTTTTCTGGCTTCAAGCCCATGATCTTCTCATTGTACTATTTTGCCTTCCATGCTGTGACAATGTGAAGGATGAATTGGAAAGAAAACATAATAGAAGCAAGGAGACACAATACAGTACAATACAATACAACACAAGTGCAGGGAAGTGAAAATGAGAGCCTTAATTAAGTATCTTTAGAATAAAGTGATATTCAAAAAGCCTAGACCAAAAGAAAGAGATTTTTTAAGAAAAGTGGACTAGGTTTAACTTGGCATGTCATTGATGGCTTTCTCAAGACACTTCCACTAAAGAGGTCGAAGATAGGGTGAGGGTTAAGGGCTGGAAGACAGGTGGCATTGGCTTGCAGAATAAATGACAGGTGATGTTATAGGAATGGTTTAAATGTATAGTCAAGACCTTTCTGTAATATTTTCTCCAAGCGCTTTTACTCCACTGCTATGACCACTCAGCATAATTCATTAAGATTATAATAATCAAACAATTGCTATTACTAGAAACTGTGTTGTGGTTATAGACACATTTCCATTTGTCAAGAAAATACACTGGAGGGAAGAAACTGTCTCATAATATTAGGAATTAATTTCCAAGATATTCAATACCATAGGAAAACCCCAGCTTTAACAAGATGGTAACAGATTTCTCATGATGTCTCTGAAAAATTGCACTAAGAATTATGCCATTCTATCTACATTCAGCCTCTGAAATAATACACTCCAACTCAGAAATAAACCTCTTTTTTTAAGGAAAAATATAGATGAGATACTTGAGGTTCTGGTCAACTAATGCAACATTGAATGCATTTCACATATTATAGACTAATCTGATTATACTGTCACTAATGCTCTATGTTAAACTCTATAGAGACTATACAAGGATGTTAAAGAACGACCATAAGAAGCCCCAAATGTAGTGTTTGTATGTAGGAAACTTCTCATTATCATTACTGAGGACAGGATCTTTGTAAAAATTGGCCTTGTTTATGGCTATTAATAGCTGATCATTAATGGAATAACTGTAGATGTCCAAGAAATCAATGATTCGGAAATAGTCTCAGTTATAACATTTAGATTTTTTGTTATCCTTCAAATTCTTGAATTTTCTTAAATTCTAGAGTGTCTTTCAGACTTCTTACAAAGTTCTACATGTGTATATGAGTCAGGATCCAACCAGAAAACAGAAATTACTCTGAGTATTTCCAAAAGAGGAATTTAATACACAAGTTTGTTGCACTAGTACTGGAAGATCTGGAAAGGCAAGAGGATGGTGAGAAACCCAGAGATTAACAAAAGTAGGAGTAGAAGGAAGTAGGAAGATCACGCCTGTCAGAGTGGCTAAAATGAACAAATCAAGAGACTATAGATGCTGGCGAGGGTGTGAAGAGACGGGCACCCTCCTACAC
>NC_043702.1:20766640-20784999 GCF_006229205.1 Suricata suricatta
GGTTGAAGGGGAAGGGGGAGGGGGAAAAGAGGTGGTGGTGATGGAGGAGGGCACTTGTGGGGAAGAGCACTGGGTATTGTATGGAAACCAATTTGACAATAAACTATTTAAAAAATAAATAAAAATAAAATTCATCCATGTCTTTCAAAAAAAAAAAAAAAGAAAGAGGTAGGGAGAAATCAATGTTACTAAGCACCAAGGCAAAGGCCTAAAGCCAAATAAAACCAAGGTAGACAGCTCAATGGGAGTTGGAGCCACAGAGGAAACATACTTGTTAGAGATATTGCTCAGCGGAAAGAGAAAGGAGAAATATCTTTTTTTCTCCCTTCCTCATGATCTTCAATCTCTCACCTATGCCTCGTGTTGGCCAAACCTATCCAAATGCCAGAGTGCAAGGGAACCTGGGAAATGGAGCTCCCTCCCAACACAGAGAAGGGCAGAGATGCATCTGAGAGCAAAACAGACACATGACTAACAAAAGGTGCTAATACTCAAATAATATGTTGATCAAGGAGTCAATAAGAAAGCCGAATTCCACAGAAAACTCAGAAATACAGTGAGAAGAATATTTCTGGTTTCACAAGAAGTTTCCCATAAGTATTGACAATGGTAAAATACTAAGGTTTCCTCAGTGATGGAAAAAACAATGATAATCTCATAAAAGGAGGACATAGTGGGCATCCACATAATAAGGGAAGTTTTGGAACAAGAACTTCCACTGGCACCTTCTTGGATTACTCCATCCCTGCTTTCAGCATTCAGCATTTAGCCAACTGAGATAAGTATGTGCAACATTGGATGTGATATAAAGCTAAACAAAACTAAAGTTTCCTAGGACGCCAGACTCTCTATTTTATGTTTCCTTCTCAAAACTCTGCCATTGTTGGGTCACTTCATAACTTCTTGGAAATACCATCCTGTGGAACTGGTCTCAGCAAAATTTTTCCTTCTGGGAATGTTATATGATCATTCATTTCCCAGTCAGAATCAGTTTCTTATGTTGAAAATAAACCAGAATTTCCCACCAATTATTCTTCAGCTTATGGTGAGGGAGCAATACATAGTCTAGAAACTAATGGTGGCTGGCTCTGAGAAGGGCTTCAAAGAATATCATCTGTACTACGAACGCTTTCAGAAGTCAAAACTCTTCCCACCATTCAATCTTCACCAATATAGTACAAATCTTATTGGAAATTCTAACTGTAGGCTTTTATATTAATTATCATTATCACTATCTATGCAGCATTGAAGCCACATACTGGTGGTTACAATGTGCTTTCTATGTGCCTAGAATGCAATGGAAAGAATCTATGCAATCTTGATGTCCAGAGCTGACTATCATAGGAGATTCCCAGAGAAATTGTGACACTTCTAGAGAAAGTGTTGATGTTAAAAAATGTGCTTGAAACATATCCTCCATGTAAACAATTTGTATGATTAACTGCCTGGATCCCTAAAATACTTTATAATGGAGAAAGAGTAATTGCTAAGTAACTCAAGATATTCAGTTGTTCATTTACAATGATATAGTAAGTTAACATTTAGTAAGCACTTACTGCATACCAAGCACTGTTATATACACTGCACATCTATTAACTTCTTTAAACATCACAACTGTATCATTTTCATTTTGAAAATGAAGAAACTGAGGCAAAGGAAGATTAATTTTCTAATGGTAGGAAATTAGAATTTGCCCTAGAATCACATAGTCAGTGTCAGAGACAGAATGTGAACCCAGACAGACTGGCTCCAGAGTCCATACTATTAAATACTCTGATCCCCTTCTTTTTCTCCTAGATGCTTATTGCATTGTCTTAGCCACCTTTCATTCTGTGGAACTTTCAGAGAGTATTTGTGTGAAAGCTTGGCTTGAAGTTCGGCCTAGTGAACTAAAATTGAGTTAGATGTCATAATGGTAGATTACAGTGCTACATATAAGTCCCTTCTATTCTATGAAAAGTATGTTTGCTTAGTAGTTCATATGGAATTTTTAGGACCACCTCATAGGAAGAACTATTTTATTGACATGGAGTCATTAAAACACCTGGAAATAAGTTTTCAGCAATCTAGTTGTTATAGATTGCTGTAAACAATTTACCTCCATCAAGTTTAAGGGTTTTGTGGACAACATTCTTATCCAAGTTGCCAAAATTGGAGAGTCAGGCTAAAATGGTGGTGCTGACCTCTAAATTAACTGAAGTGTTTATCCAAAGAGGTGACCAACACATCTTGACAGATTTCACTAGCTCATTCCATTCTGTGACTCTAAGGTCAACCACGGGGGCCACCCTACTGAGTTACAAATGGGGAAATAACTCTAAACTTGCTATAGTCATATGCTTCCAGCCTACTTGAGGACTTGCACAATAAATAGGAACACAAATTAAGTTACTTTTCTCACTGTACACATCGCTTACTCAAATGCACCCACAAAATCATTTTTGTTAGAATGACATAGTCAAGGGTGACTGGGTCATTCTTGCTTCATAATAGGTACATTGGGGTGGTGTCATAGTGTTGTTAGCTGTGAAGGCTTTCCTCCAAAAGCTGAACTAATGGAAGCATTTTACTGCAGGCCAGTTAATTTTTTTTCTAGTTCTGAGGAGTCACAAAAACCGTTAAGTAATAATTCTCTGGCCACTTCCTGTTGTGAAGTGGTCTTATTTGTTTCTGTTCCCACAGCAATCACAAAAAGGAAACTCTATATTCAATAAAAGGGGAGATATATTAAGTATGCCAGGACTTGCTATGGTTTAGCATTAGTTCTGAGATAGAATGTAATTCAAATTACACAAGCAATGTAATTTTTACAACATGAAAGAACTATCTTGTTGAAGGCTGCTCCATTATTTCTGGCTATGTGTTAAATTTCTCCAAAATTTAGAGCCTTAAAACAAAAACACCTATTTTTCTCATAAATCTAAAATTAAATATAGCTTGGGGGATAGTTCATCTCTATTCCACTTGATATCAGCCAGTGTGGCTCAAAGACTGAGGGCTACAATTATCTGAAGACTAATTAATTTACATAAATAATGGTTAATGATGACCATCAGCCAAGTTATTAACTAAGACTTTAAGCCAGAGCACCTACATGTGACCTCTTCATATGACCCAGACTTCCTTAAAACATGATGGTTTGATTCCAAAGGGGCAGATGCACTGAGAAAGAAAGAGAAAACCAGGCAGAGCCTGGATTTCCTTCTACATCCCAGCCTTGGAAATCATGCAACGCCATATCCATCACATTCAATTGGTTGAGGCAGTTAGAAAGTTGTATCCAAGTCCAAGGTGGGGAGCAGACCTCACCTCTGAATGGAGATATTTCAATACAATTGTGAGGAAAGAGCTTGCGAAATGGGATATATGTTGGTGAAGCAATCTTTGGAAAATACAATCAGCCACAAAGGTCTACTAGTTTCTTTGCACATTTTTTTAGTCTGCCCAGACAGAGCAATACCACTTGTAGGGAGACTTTACTTTCAGCTTCTGTTTCTTGGAGGATGCCCATTGAAAGTTTCTTTCTTTGTCTTTTCTGTATTCAAAGAGATTAAGTCTTTTTCTCTTACTCTAACACTGGCAACACTCCATATAATGTAAATGAAAGATTATAGGACATATGATAGTCAAAGTTACATATATTACAGACAGTATCCTTTTCTATGTCTATGGTCTTTAAAAATATATTTTTAATGAGTATCCTGTTCCCTTTATTATTTTTTTTTTCATTTAAGAGAGAGATAAAGTGTGAGCAAAGAAGAGGGACAGAGAGAGGGAGGGAGAATCTCAATGAGGGGCTCAATCCCATGACCCTGGTATCATGACCTGAATCTAAAGAGTTGGCCACTCAACTGACTGGGCCACCCAGGAACCCTTAGAAACAGTTTTATAATCACCTAAGGAGGACATATAAAAGGTATATAGAATAAATTTCAGCAATTATGATTAGCTTCATAATGTTGGGTAAATTATATTACATAACATTATACTGGATGCCTGTGATTTTTTTTGTTTGAAAACATTGGTGTTAGTATTTTCCTACATTTGAGATATTACCAAGTGAGTGAATGTGATTTGTTTGCAGTTAAAAAAAAAAAAAAAAAAAGCTATGCGGCCAAAAGATAATTATTTTACCTTTGAATTTTTGAGTAACAAATCAGATTTGATCAAGATCAACACTTTTGACGATCCATGCTATTGAGATGATTTGGTGAGACTCAGTGAAATGACAAGATTTTCCCAAAGAGGACAAGAGCTGTAAATGTATTTCAAATTATACTTCGTGTACATTTGAAGATGAGACGATTATGAAGCTTTCATACCTTTTGTAAATATTTTGCTTTGGTCTCAATTTTGCTAATTGTGCTGTATCACCTTCTATCATATATTCTGAAGAAAAAATCATGGAATATCTTAAAAAGATAGACTTCTGTGACTAACATGATGGTAAATACAGCTGAAGAAGCTGACTGCCCTACCTAAATTCAGAGGATATTTCTTAGTGGGAGAAAAAAAATTCTATCAAAGAAGGAGGGTTGTTGATTCTAACATTTAATCAGAGTAGCCAAAAAAAATAAAGAAAGGCAGAAGCATCTTAGATTTATGGGCAACATTCTGCATAACTGCTGAAAAGGGTAAAATTCTATCATATTTTTTAAGTTGGTAATTTTGTAAAGAAAGAAAAGGCAAGAAAGGAAAATCTGCTGCTTTTGTTTTAGGAACAAAGCCCTAAAACAGCATTGTTTTCAAAGAGACACGTTCTGAACATTTGTGGACATGAACCAAACAGGGCTTTTTGTGGAGGCTATTTTGTTTGCTTTTGTCTTTGTCATGTCTATACTTTCTAAAATTGCCCTCGTAACTGAATTTTAAGGCTATTGCTCAAGCCTGGTAGATCTGAGGCAAACTGTTTATGAAAGACTTGAATAAGGCCATCCGTAAAATTAGAAGCTATGAATTGGAATGATTGGAAACAATAAAAAATAAAAACACCTTACTTGCAGCAAAGACAAAATTGTTAGTGAATCAAGATAATTTTCTCAAATAGGTGTCTGAATCTGCAGGAAGGGGTGAAAGAATAAATAGCTGAGAGGCCAATTATTTTTTTTTGTTTTTGTTTTTGTTTTTAATTTTTTTAATGTTTATTTATTTTTGAGAGACAGACAAAGCATGAGTAAGGGAAGGGCAGATAGAGGAGACCCAGAATCCAAGGAAGGTTCCAGGCTCTGAGCTGTCAGCACAAAGCCTGATGCGGGGCTCGAACTCACAAACTGCGAGATCATGACCTGAGCCAAAGTTGGCCACTTAACCGACTGAGCCACCCAGGCGCCCCAGGGAGGCCCAATGATTACAAGTTAATGCAGAATAAATAGTGCAACTGGAATACCCATTCCCCACCCACATACTTGCACATATTAGTAATGGCACTTCTGTCAATACATACATATAAGTCACTTTTATTCTTTTATTCTTGTAGTTGGTGTATGGAGAAGCATAAAAATGAGAAGAAGAAGAAGGGGAGGTCATGATATAGTAATTTTAGAGCTTCATGTTTTAAAGATAATTTCAATCCCATACTTTTTTTCCTGTAATTGAATCAGTATTTCAGGAAGTTCTTCCACCTAAGAAGACAGTGATGATGTAAACTAAGAGAAGAAAATGGCAATGATGTTTGAAGAAAGGAATAAAAAACAGATTGGGAAGAATGGAGGATATGGAGAAATCAGTAGCGAGATGAAAGAAAGCCCAAAAAAAGAGAAAAGAGAATACATTTGGAAATAAGGAAGAAAGGAAATGAAGGAAAGGGAAAAGTGGAAGCAAAAACTCAGGATCCTATAAGCCAGGTGCTGGCTCACTATGGTTCATCCACTGAACTCAGCCTGTTGCCTAGGCACGACCCCAGCAAAGTGTTTTTATGTTTCTCATTGGTGAAAAAAATTAAAAGAACAAAATTTTATGGCACATAAAATTGTATGTCCATAAAAAAGCTTTTTTAGTTTTTAGTAGTTACATAAAAACTTGTTTCCATAAATAAAGTTTTATTAAGACACACCTATGTCCATCTGTTACGTGTTGTTTATGGTTGCTTTTGTGCTACAACAGAGTAGAGTAGCTGTGAGAGGGACTGTCTGGCCTTCAAAGACTAAAATATTTATGATCTGGCCTGCCAACCCCTGGAATAACCTATAAATATTTATGAATTATCATCTATGTGCTCAGCATCATCCTCTATGGAGAAAACAAAAGAAAAGAGAAAATCATGAAGATCTAGTTCTTATCCTCCGGGACTTCCAATCTGGTTGCAGAGGGGAAAACTAGTAACAGCTGTTCTTCATCTTAACTAGAAACTACAAAAATGGCATTAATGTATGGTTTATTTCTTTCTTATTCTTGCTGAATTGGATACCTTGTAAACAGAACTCAGGAATTCAGAATACAATTGCATTCTTAAAATTCCTATTTATATCTTTAACCTATGGTTTCAGGTGATCGTTCATATTTCCAACAAACACAAAATACCACAAAGGCTTGACCTTGAATGATAACCCAGCAAAACCAGTCTCTCAGTGAGACAATTTCTAAAAGAAAGGAAGGTTTTGATGGAAGATGTATGCAAACATCTGAGGATAAATGTGACTTTTTATGCCAAGTTGCCAACTCAAAGGGAACAGAATAGGTTATCCTTATTGGATTAATATAGGAAAAAAAATTGCCCTGTGCTTTGTTTGGAATAAATTTCTCTCCAACCCCAAATTAAGCTCGCTTCTTCCCTGTTGCCCACGAGCCTGACTTAGAGAGATGGGAAAGCAGAGGGACCACTCACTCCCCTCAAGGGTTTTCTTCAACAGTGGCAGTTTGTCAGCACTTGGTAAGTCTCCACCTCTGATACGATGGTGGCTAACCAAGTGTGGCTATTGAGCACTTGAATGTGCCCAGTTCAAATTGAAATGTACTGTAATCATAAAATACGTACTCCATGCTAAACATTTATTACAAAATGCAAAACATCTAAGATTTTTCTAGGTCTCAATTACATGCTGAAATGATATTTGAGATATATTTAGTTGGACAACCTGTTTGGTTTTTATTAATTTCACCTATTTGTCTTTACCTTTTAAACTTTGAATACTACAAAATCTAAGATCACCCTTGTGTTTTGCATTATATTCCAAGCGGACAGAGCTGTTTTAACATGTTGACTTAATAGTTAAGTCTGTGTTAAAGGAGTAGTTGCATGACCCCTTCCCTTCCCTCATTCAAGTTTTTGCTCAATGTCATCTACTCAATAAAGTCTCTCAATGTAAATTATAATTCCCCAGATTCCCAATCTCCTTATCCATTTCTTTCTTTCTTTCTTTCTTTTTTTTTTTTTTTTGGTTAACGTTCATTGTTTTCTAGCTTACAATATAGTTTATTTATTTGTTATATTTATTGTTTGTGGTCTTTCTCCCCATCCCCACCCTCTATAAGGTAGAATTATTGTATTGCTCACTGATGCATCCCTAGAACAGAGAGCAGTCCTGGTACTTGTTGGGTGGTTTTTTAAATGTTTATTTATTTATTTTGAGAGTGGGGAAGGAGGCAGAGAGAGAGAGAGAGAGAAAGAAATAAAGAATTCCAAGCACAAAGCCCAACATGGGACTCCATCTCATGACTGTGAGATCATGACCTGAGCTGAAGAGTCAGACACTTAGCCAACTGAGCCACCCAGGCACCCCTTGGTGGGTAATCTAAAAAAAATGTTTTTTAAATGTCTGCTGAATAAATGAATGGTAAATGTTAAAAGAAACTTACAAAATATTCTATTGGAACATTTATGATCAGTATTTGAAGTCTTTAGGTAAGGTTGTCAAAGGAAGGTTGTTTTTTTTTTTTAAACTTCCTTCCTGGCAAACTTCTCTCCAACTCACACCCAGATCTGTCCCCTCAGGCCTCTCGCTCCCTCCCTCCATGTTGAGACCTGGCTATTTGTTCTCTGTATTCTGCTTCTAAACCAGCTGAGAGATTTAAGGCTTACGGTACCAGAAATCAGATATTGACACTGGAAGGGTATTGCTGAGCCTAACCCATGCAAATAAATTGCTATGCAATATCTTAACAAAATGTTCCTGATATAGAATTTACACACATGCCTTCATCTAACTGGATTAAAGTAAGACAAAGTGAGATCTGTTCATTAATCTGAGTTTGAACCAGAAGCCATAATCACCAGAAGCTCTTAAGAAGTGGTATGTAAAACAAACAAAAACCAGAAAGAGGCTCTTACATACATAGACCAAACTGATGGCTGACAGAGGAGAGGGGGCTGGGGATGTGGGAAAAATGGGTGAAGGGGAATAGGAGGGCCAGGCTTCCAGTTATGGAATGAGTAAGTCACACTGATGAAGGGCACAGAGAATACAGTCAATGGTATTGTAACAGTGTTGTCTGGTGACAGATGGTTGCTACACCTGTGCTGAGCACAGCATGTAGACTTGTCACATCACTCTGTTGTACACCTGAAAATAATGTAACATCATGGGTCAACTAATGTCAATAAAAAAAAATAAAGAAATGGTATGTAAAACACTTCTGGGTGCTGAATTAATTGCATCAAATATATAATAGGCCAAACCATCAGACACTGGGCTATCAATATTAATGATACCCCAAACTTTTTATATCGAGGGAATAAAAAGAAATATGGCTCTGAAAATGGTCCAAAGCCTCAGCAGTTCTTGACTTTACCCAAACACATCAAATTCCATACTCCTAAGACTTCTGCTTCAGTTTTAATACATTAAATTATGCCCAAACCATATCTAAATGGAGAGTCCTTATATACACAAAGAATTAGTAGAGTATCTGCTCATTTCTTAAGTCAAAGTTGTTAATATCCATTTCATTTTCCTTTTCTCCATTTTATAAAGAGGAGAAATGGTCTCATTTTTGCATAGTCTTTACAATTAAACCTACCACTCAGCTTCTTAGTGGAAACCTTACATCAAAGGAGAGCTGACAACACTTATTATGTGACCTAAGAGTTGGTATGTGTTGCCTCATAATAGTTCCTCAAAGGAACTCTCTGCCTTTGTGGGTGATATAATCACCACTCACATGTCTTATGTTATGTAATTTGAGATAAGACTTTTTATATTTAAAAGTTTTTGTTGAAAGCTAGAACTGCATGGAATGCTATCCATGACTAAGGTGTCATCAGACATTGTATATTAGCATAAATTAGTATATCAAATTATTTTCCTATTTAATCAAAATCAATTGATATTTGTGTTCTGAGAAAATGCGGTATAGGAGACAAAAAGTGATGAGAAGTTCAGGAAATGGGACAGTGCTATATTTACAGTATTGGACTTCATCCAGAGTAGACAGGATTCCTTGAAAATGGAAATAAAAGGCTTTGGTCAGTCATGAGGAAGCTAGGAGTCAGGAGAAGGGAGAAAGGACCATGATGAGCAAACAGAGATGGGAGGTAGGAAGGAGGTATGTAGAAATTTCAGTTAATACTTCATGGCTCCTCTGCTCTCTCTCTCACTCATTAATATTAGCCAGTATGACTCTTTTTATTTAATAAATTATTGCCTTCCCCAAGAACCTGGCAAACACCAAAAGGTCGATTTACATTGAAAAATTTGAGGAGAATTCAATTAAAATACTTTTCACAAAGATGTGTGGAGGATTTCAGAGAAGTAAGAAGACATGGGTATAGAAGACTAGCAGTAGAAGGGAACTATTACCAGCCTTTTGTCTGAAAACACAAAGGGAGCAGAGTATTAGAGCCCAGAGGCAGAGCTGGATAGAGAGGTTTCCTGACAGGAGCTGTGGCCACTGGCGGTGGAACAAAGCTACTCTTCAACATCCGGCAGACAGGAAGGTGGAGAATAAACACCCCAACCTCACACTCCTCCCTGTCCCCAACTTCTTGATGGTGCCTCCATTGACCAGACCCCACCATTGGACAAGAAGTCAATGGTGTTTTGACCAAGGAAGACTGGCTTCTTTTTAACATGGTGAGAAAGAAGTGCCTGACTGACTCAGTCAGTTAAGCATCTCATTCTTGATTTTGGCTCAGGTCCTGATCTTGGTTTGTGGGTTTGAGTCCTTCATGGAGCTTTGCGCTGACAGCACAGAGCCTGCTTAGGATTCTCTCTCTCTTCTTCTCTCTGCCCCTTACACGTGTGTGTACTCTTTCTTTCTCTCTTTCTCAAAATAAATAAATAAGCTTAAAAAATTTAACATGGCAAGAGAAATAATCTGTTTCCATAAACTTTTTATGTACTATTATATTTTTAATAACTTATTCCTCAAAGTGGGTTAATGCTTTCCTTATCTTCTCTGTCTTTAGTCAAGGCTTCAGACTGAGAGCAGATTTGTACAGGCACTAAATTCTAGGTTGAAAATAATGCATCATATCGAAGACAATGGAGTACAAACGTAAAGTGCCCCTAACTTATAACAGATTTTTATTAGTTGTTGCAACTGTATTCAATCAACTGTACCCAAGCAACTGAACTAAACTATTCTAAACAAAAGCCAAAAAAAAAAATGACAGGCCCATGAAAAAATTATTTTGGAAGCTGGAAACATTTGCTTGGTATCACACTCTTAAGTTACTTGAAAATTTTGTACATAGAGATCGACATAGGCTGCACAAAAAGACACATATACCCCTACAGCCAGCAAGCTAATTGGTATCCAGTAGCTACCCAGTGCATAATTAAGTGAAAATGAAGAGAAAACATACCATTGTCATGCTCAGAAAAATGAATAATTGGGATGTCAGCTCTATGCCAACAACCTACTGGTGATAAAGCACTGAAATGAGTTTCCAAGTTAAGTGGAAGGTAGGATGTATTTCTAGAGTTCTGTTTTCTATAACCACTAACAAATTAATATAATCTAGAACTTCAGGATCCTAAATATTAACATTCATACCCTGCATAGGAAAGAATCAGTTTCCAAGTCTAAGGCTCACTAGTTTTCCAATTAGAATTCCAATTCTTTCTTTTTTCTTTTTTCTTTTTCTTTCTTTCTTTCCTTCCTTCCTTCCTTCCTTTCTTTCTTTCTTTTCTTTCTTTCTTTTTCTTTCCTTCCTTCCTTCCTTCCTTCCTTCTTTCCTTTCCTTTCCTTTCCTTTTCTTTCCTTTCTTCTTTCTTTCCTTTTCCTTCCTTTCTTCTCCTTTTCCTTCCTTCCTTCCTTCCTTCATTCGTTCCTTCCTTCTTTCCTTCCTTCCTTCCTATTTTAGAAGAGACAGCAAGCATGAGTTGGAGGGGCAGAAGGAGAGAGAGAGAGAGAGAGAGAGAATCTTAAACAGGCTCCATGCTCAGCACGGAGTCGGACACAGGGCTTGATCCCATGACTCCAGGATCATGCACCTGAGCCAAAATCACGAGTCAGATACTCAACCGACTGAGTCCCCCAGGAACCCCCCAATATTTTCCATAAAACAAATGCAGAAGTTAGTTAACAATCCCCAGGAAAAAGTGTTGTTCTTGTTTGGGAAATTTTGTTTATTGGGTTTTGTTGATTTTAGGATATACTTTTTTCTTAAACCAATGAACTTGTAGTAAAAAGAACAAAGTCAAGGCTATGATAGATGTATGATTTTTTTTTTCTAAAAAGCTTTACTTTCATTCCCGGAAAAGAAAAAAGAGACTGAAATCAGCCCTTCAACAGTTCACAGAAATTTACTGCAGCCTCTGTCTTTGAAGTCAGTTCTGAAGGTACCAGAGGTTTCGTAGTTTTTATGTTTTGAGCACTGGTATTCCACCAATTTAGCACCGTTGGTAATGAGTCTCTATCTGTATGTTTGTCTATGCTTAATGATATCAAATCAAAGATAGAAACTTTTTAATCCTCTGAATACTTACTATTTTCCCAAAGCCAATGTTCTCACTCAAAAATGACTGTATGTTAACTGAAGGCAAAGAAATTCACTTAAACAAATCTAATGATTTAGAGATTGCAAATCTAATGATTTAGAGATTTTCTAGACAGAGAAGCATAAAAGAATGCTCATAGCACAGTTGATCTAAATTTAATTTCACAACTTGTTACTGGTAACATAATTCTTTTGGATCCTTGTCATATCTGGGAAAATGACTGTATAGTTTCTTTCATACAGAGTAGAACAGTTGAAATACTCACAGACTCCCTTCAGCTGTATACATTTCAAACTCTGCTTCTCCTTCACCACCCACTCACTCCTGGGGGTTGGGGTCTTTTCCATGGAAATACAACCTCTGCATCATGAAGTCAGATACCTTTAACTGTCTGCTTGAAAAATTTTCTTTGGAATTCAGAAATTTTATGTTTATGACTATATGTGTAGTTTGCTAATTAATGTGGCTGGTATTTTTTTTAGCACTTTTGTTACAAAAATCAGTACTTTATTTACTCCGATTTGTAGGTTTCTTCTATCATCAACTCTTGAAAGTCCTCATGCATATCCTAAACCAGCCAGATCTCCCGTCCAAGTCTATTACCTCTTCTCTCTTCATTTTTATTTCTTTAATCTTCTGTCAGTAATGGAAGAATTCCTGAGTTGTCTTCCAATTCACTGGTTTTTATGTCTGCCATTTAAATCTGCCATTTACTTCTTCCTTCCCCATCAAGTTTCACCTCTAGGACATGTTTCCTGAGATCACACCTTCATATAAATCAAGTCTCCTCACAATTTCTAGTAAGAAAATTAATCACATACATGTACATGTCAGTAAAACCTTAGATTGTGAGTAACTTGTTCTGCAAGTGTTCTGCAAGATGAGCAAATATTTCTAATAAATCTTAACTTGATAAAGGAGAGAAGTCTTGCAATACAAGTAGTACGTGACACAGAGGGTCACATGATCCCAACTGAGCCAATGGTCCTTAAAATTCACTTTGATATACAAATGCTTTGTAATACAAGCATGTAATACAGACTGAATGATGCTCACAAACCATGGGGTTATTTTGTATTCTAAAGTGTTCTTTTGTTTCTTGCATTGTCCATTTCAGAAGGGATTTTGTCAGAGACTGTAAATCCCTGTAGGCTTTCAAAGTCAGGAGAGGGTTTCAGGGTAAAACTTAGATTTTTGTTATAATTATTGCTTTATTTATTTATTTTTTAATGTTTATTTATTTTTGAGAGAGAAAGAGGCAAAGCAGGAGAAGAGCAGAGCGAGAGAGACAGGGAGACACAGAATCCAAAGTTAGCTCCAGGCTCTCAGCTGTCAGCAAAGAGCCTGATATGGGGCTTGAACCCATGAATGGTGAGATCATGCCCTGAGCCGAAGTTGAGCACTTACCCAACTGAGCCATCCAGGTGCCCCCATTATTGCATTATTCAGAGGACCAATCTTTTGAGGGAAATGGGAAGTGTGCAGCACATTTGGGGGCATCACCCTCAAGCAGAGTGGTACTTGTGGCAGCCCACCATCGCCCCATCCCCTGACAATGCAAGCCTTGTTTGGGTTAGCTATGACAGAGCACACCTTCTTCTTTGAATGTATATATGACCATTTCAAAAATGGCCTTTGTCCCCAGTTCCTAATTTCCAGTGACAAAGTATCTTTTATATGCTAATAAGATGACTGGCAGCTGGGACCCCTAGATACCTTCAGATCACCAGATGGGCCAAGGCATGATGAGAAGGTTGGAACTTTCAGCCCCACACACTGACTTCTAGGGAGGGGAAAGGGGCTGCAGGATGAATTAAATCACTAATGGCCAATGATTTAATCAATCATCACTATGTAATTAAACCTCCATAAAAATCCCTAAACAATGGGTTCTGAGTAGCTGAACATATCCACATAGCAGTAGGGTGGTGCACCCCACCCCAGCTCTGCATTCGAGATCCTTCCAGGCCTCACCTTGTGTACCTCTTCATCTGGCATTTATATCCCTTGTCCCTTTATGTCCTTAGTCCATATACATCCCATATATACCCCATATATATTCCATCAAATGGTCAACCTAAGTTGAGTATTTCCCTGTGTTTTGTGAGCTATTCTAGCAAATTAGCAAACTTAAATGGGATAGGAGGGGAAACTCCAATTTGTAGCCATGTCAGACGGAAGTGTGGGTAATCTGAAGACCCAATACCTGTGACTGACATCGGAAGTGAGGGCAGTCCTGAGGTGCATGGGTGCCTCAGTTGGTTAAGCGTCTGACTCTTGATTTCAGCTCAGGTCATGATCTCAAGGTTGTAGGATCAAGCCCCCTGTTAGCCTCCACACTGAGCATGGAGGCTGCTTAAGATTCCCTCTCTTCCCTCTTCCCACCTTCCTGGCATACAATAAATAAGTAAATAAATAAATAAATAAATAAATAAGTCAGGGCAATCTTGTGGGACTGAGCCCTTAAACCTGTGGAGTCTGATGTTAACTCTGGCTATTCAGTGCCAGAAGTGAATTGAATTATAGCACCCTGAGTTGGTGTCAAAACTAGTTGATGTCAGGACAGAGGTGTGCAGAAAACTAGTTGATGTCAGAAGGAAAAAAACTAACAGCATACCTTTCAGAAAAGTGCAAGATTGGAATTTTCTATTGTTCTGTGTGTCACAAGATCACTAGTCTCTGGGGTCTTAGCTTAAGCTTTCATGTGCATTTCTTTAAGCAGGTTGGTGCTTACCTTTGCCTCCAACTCTTTTCCAGGCTGACTTGGGAAAGCCAATTACCTGAGTGTGATTTAATAAAAGAAACAGAGTAGGAAGAAAGTTACTTGTCTAAGAGGAGTAACAAATCAAACTACCAGAAGGATTTAAGTATTTAAAATGTCTAAGTGGGATGGAGTTACTCCATTAATTCAGGTCCAACCTACTGTTCTGTTCAATCTTCTCACTCTATTCTATATATCCTACTTTGTTGTTGGCCAACTGCCTGAACCTTTAGAGTGTCACTGGTTTTATTTAGGTGATACCTTTATGCTTTTATGTATTATCCCTTTAAATAATGATAATTTTCTCTTAACAGGAATGTCTTTACTATTTCATTGTTTTATGTAGTGTTGGGTGTTCTCTATCATGTTTAAAAACTGTCCTTCTAGGACAGATACCATATGTTTGCACTCATAGGTCTAACAGGAAAACAGGAGAAACCTAATGGAGGACCAGAGGGAGGGGAAGAGGGAAAAAGAGTTGGGGAGATAGAATAATGCAAAACTTGAGACTAGTGAATGCAGAAAATGAGCTGAGGGTTGAAGGGGAAGGGGGAGGGGGGAAAAGAGGTGGTGGTGATGGAGGAGGGCACTTATGGGGAAGAGCACTGGGTGTTGTATGGAAACCAACTTGACAATAAACTATTTTTAAAAAATAAATAAAAAACAAAAACTGTCCTTCTAGTCCAAGTTAAGAGTCTAGGTTTTTTTTGTTTTTATTTGATTTTAATGAATTGGACATTAAGTGCCACCAGATTCATTTCAAACTCCACTGAGACCTCAATGTCAAATCGTTTATTTGTTGTTCAAAACGTTGTTAACAAACTTGTGAGTATTGAAATATGTTTGCAGTTTTTAATAAATCCCACTTCACTATGGCCTATTATTCTTTTAGCATAATACTGAAAACAAATAGCTATTATTGCTTTAAATTTTTATCACTTTTGAAAGTTTGTTTCATATTCAAAAGTGAAATCAGTTCATGGTTGATTTTTTTTTTTCAGCTCTTTGTTACCTTTGGATATGCAGGGATATGTTAAGTGCAAAAAATGAACCAGTACACTTTTTATCTTTTCCTGCCTTAGAAAATTCTTTAAATAAAATGAAAACTATTCCTGTTAGGTGTTAAGAACTCATCCATAACGTTGTCTCAATCCAACACTTTTTTTTGGAAGTAAGCTTTCTGAGAAACAATATTTACTTTTTGTAATTACACAAAAAAATATAACTAGTTATGATTTTGTTGTCAAAAAGCTGTTTGTAGATCATCAAAATCATCTCAGTATTACATTCTAAAGTGCATATTAACCTTTGGCTTATTATTCTGGTTTATAATTTCCCAATTATTATATTCTTATCATTGATAATGCCCACTCCCGCCTCCCATCTGTGCACATAAACACAATGCATTTGCTTTACTGTGTTGTTACTTGGTTTGTCTCTCTCTCTCTTAAACCTAGCAGTATATTGTTAAGCTCTTATCATGCCAATGAAAGTGTCTAATAATATCTTTTTTAATGGCTACCATTTTTTTATGGTAATGGGACACTGTGATTTATTTGATCATTTGTGGGGGATCCGCTTTTAGGGATTTTGACTTCAACTATCATGATGACTGTCTCCCAAGAACATCCTTTCTCAGAATGATCGCCTCCTTTTGACGGTTGGACATTCTCAGCTGCTATCCTGTGGTTTACCTGTTGACCCATTCTTACAAAAGCAGGTAGAGATTTATCCATTGCTGTGCATTTAAGCACTTTCATCAGCGATTACAAGTATACCTGTCCAAATCATTGATCAAAGAGAGAAGGGGGAAAAGCCCAGAAAAAATTTACTCTGCTTTCTCAGATTGGTGGCCCATTCTTGTGGACTAAGAAGGGAACTCCACAACAAAAGTTATTATATTCAGGAGCTCCCTTGAGTCTGGGAGAACTTCTTTTCTCCTTGAGTGGCAGCCAGCTACCTCAACCAGCTTTCGCTTTTCTAAGGAGCACAACTACCCTCGTTAGGAGCCTGCTAAGGGACCCTGGGCTTTTTGCCTAGGAATGGCCATCTATATCAAGTGTGAGTTCAAATAATTGAAGAGTCGTGGTGGCTCTTCAAGTCATGGTATCATGATATTTGTGGGATTGGGTCACTGACACAGATATTTGTTCCTCAAAGACCTCTCAAAGCATCCCTCCCCCCTTCCTCCAATTCCTATCCCTTTGAGGTGGGAGGTACTTTCACCTCGTAAATCTGGTTTCTTATGCAGTGAACCAACCATTGGCTGGTTGGTGCATTACTCAACCCAGTGAAGCTGGTGGTATCTCTCCTAAATTCCATTCAGTTTGAACAAGCCATGGGGCCCTATCCTGGCTTCAGTAATGCTCTTGAGTGTCCTCTGTACTTTGATAGGAATTTGGGAAAAGGAGAATCCAAATATGTGCTCCGATTTCCGTCTTGACACAGAAGCATTGTATTTTTTTTCTGTGAAACAGGCTCCAATAAAATACTATACCAAAAAAAAAATCTGAAAAATAAAGATTCCCTAGTAAGAAAGTGTTCTCTTTAGTTTTTCTTCTACATTTTCTTCCTTACCTATTGGAATTCTTTACACACCAACAAGCCTTGCTGTTTCAGTTCCCTGAAAGCAGGATGGAAGATATTCACTAGACTGAGGGCTCAAGGTGATCAGGGACTGTGGTCTCTGTACCTCTAGCATCTCCCATAAAATGGGTGCTCCATAAATATTCTTAATTTAATGTAGGAAATAGCTGTGTACAGTACTGCTTCGTTAGCACTGGGTGACATTCAGTCACCGACAACTCTAGGAAACACTGGAGCAGAATGACTACATGCAGCACTACTTATGTCCTTTACAAAGGTAGAGGAAAAAGTAATAGTCTTCAACTGCATAGACAGGAAGTGCGATACCATAAACCCAACCTAGGACTCGGGGTCATAATGATAAAATCCATCGTGGCAGATTTCATAAAAATCAGAACATAGCACACTTTTGTCATTTTCCTCTACCTGACATGTAGAAAAGAGTCTGTAATAAGGAGGAAGGGTGGGAGAAAGGTATTTATTCCAAGATGATTTGCTTCCTCTAAATCCATGAGAAACATATTTAGGAATTCTCACTAGAAGACTGAGATCCTTAGATTTAAAGCCATATGAATTCAGGAAATTGATACTTGGCCAGGAATTTAAAGACTGTTTTCTTTATTAGGTAAGAACATAATTTCTGAATTTACTAATGCTTTTGTAACATGAGTCCCTTTTTAAAATCTAACGTGAAAAAAATGTTTTCTATTTCAAAACATTTAAAATGTGGGGGTAATCTTTGTAAATGAAATTGCTAATATTCATCTATAAAGTACTATTTTAAAAAATCAGTAACAGAGTGCTGCCAATTGTCTTACATTTGAAAGAGATGAAAATGTGGGAAAAATTTATTATAAAGAAGAAAATGCCATTCTTACCAAAAAGTTAAAAAAATAAAAAACTATTTAGGAAAATTTAAAAAAATCAAGAATGATATGATCTAATAAGATTTTTAAAAGGCAAATAATCTGGGGCACCTGAGTGGTTCAGGTGGTTGAGCATCTGACTCTTGATTTTGGCTCAGATTATGATCCCAAGGTTATGGGATTGGAACCTGCGTGGGACTCTGTGCTGAATGTGGAGCCTATTTAAGATTCTCTCTCTCCCTCTGCTCCTCACCCTGACTCATGCTC
>NC_043702.1:20785099-20795921 GCF_006229205.1 Suricata suricatta
TTTTCTATGATTGCAATCTAATAGTTTACCTTTCCTAAGTTTACTGTCAACTTCTCAAGCTTCAGAAGCCATGTTTATTTTTTATTTTATTTTTTTGTCCTTGACAGAATGTATTAAATAAGCAAACACCACCAACAAGCAAAACAAGTACTATAAGGTAAAAACATTAAAAAAAAGACAACCCTCTCACATGCATAAATGAAAGATTGCACACAAAGAACTCACATCTTTTCAAGCTTCAATAGTAAATATTTTGCTACTATGTATTAAATACTGCATAGTTGCCCAAGCTAAGATGAAACCACATCATAAATCAATAAGCATTTTGCATTTTCTTTCATTATATACTCAAAGTCATGCCTACTGCACCTCTAAAAGGAAGCCATGTTTAAAATCATTGTCAAAAATGTTTTCCCTGCGGTGCCTGGGTGTCTCAGTCAGTTAAGAGTCCACTTTTTGGTCTCAGCTTGGGTCATGATCTCACCATTCCTGGGATCAAATCCCACATTGGGCTCTGCAATTATAATGCAGAGCCTGCTTGAAATTCTCTCTTTCCCTCTCTCTCTCTGCCCCTGTCCTGCTCATTCTATATCTCTCAAAATAAATAAATTTTTTAAATAGTTTAAAAAAATTGTCCCTGAGTGTAAACCTTCTCAACTCAATGTCTTTGTTCTAGTTGTTTTTCCTTTCTGAAATGTTCTTCTCTCTTAGCCTCACTTATTTTGAGCCTGGGTACCCTCTTCTGTAAAATAATGATCTTAGACCCGATAACTTCCAACGTCCCTTGCATCATATGATGCTTGGGCTTGGTTGACTACTCACTCCCAAAGAAAAAATTTACTTAGGAATAAAGGCTATCTTCTAAGGAAACAACTAGCCAGTCTGATTTATACTGATAAACACCTCTAATATCAAGTTTTTTTGGGATTTTTGATAAAATTAGGTTTCCCCCATTTTTTATTTCATAATTATTAACTTCTTAAAAACATATCCCAGATGAAAGCTGTTCCAAATAGTCTCTAATGTCTACTTAGCAGTACAACAGATGATTTCATGGAATGAATGTGCCTTAGGGAGAGGAGTAGTTAGAGACAGAATGGATCACAGGGACTGCCAATAGGAATTTGGCTAAAGAGCATGAGACTATGAAGCATGGAAAGGAAAAATGCCTAACCTAATTTTGGCTTTCTACGTATCATCTCAGCACTATTCCCCGTGTTTCAAATGACTTAGAGGAAACATTTTTCTACATGGATTTCCATTATTAAATCTTAACTAAAATCATTTGAAGAATAAAAACTCCGAACAGCCACTGAATTTAACAAAAGAGCAAGATTTTCCCTCTTTTTAAATAAATGTTCTTACTCTCTGATTATAAAGGTCACACACATTTTACTTGTTATAGCTTTATGATAATTAGAGAAATTCCCTTTTATAATTACTCTTTTCCAAAATTTTCTTAGAGATTGAAACAAAAGGACTTTTGGTGTATATCACTGTCCCTCTTTGATGAAAGTACCTCTCGTTACCCACCTACTGGGGTAAGTATCAACAACAGGTTTGTGTTCCATGAGTTGGTTTGATACTAAATACAGTTGATTGACCTCAGAGTTAGAGATTCTGTCCACCAGGATTCTATAATTGGGTCTGAAATTAATGAATCAATCTGGATGGGTAATGTAGCAATATTAAATCTGAATTAGAACACGTTTGGTTGATAGTAACAGAAATAAAAATTCAAATGTCCTTAAACAACATATAAATAACTTATTGGCTCCTAAACTTAGAAGTCCAGATGGATGTTAACTGCTTGGGTGGATACAGGTGTTAAACTGACACCTTCAGGACTGAGTCTCTTCATGTCTGAGTTTGTTTTCTTTGGGTTGTCTTCATTCCCAGGCAACCTCTTTCCCTATAGAGGATGTTACCCACCAGTAGCTTCACAGCTACATTCTAATATTTTAGCAACCCTAAAAGAAAGAACAATTATTAATTAATTCTATAAAAATTCTCAGGAAAGTGAGAATTTGGCCTAGTTTAGATTGTGAGTCCATGAACCAAGAGCAAAGCCTAAGGTATTTCAATGCTCTGGTATCCCAGAGCTCAGTCAAAATCCCACATTTGAGGTCAGCTATGCCTAAAAATCATGGATGGAAAGTGGAAAAGAAATGGTTATTCAGAGGAAAGTCAATATATGACCTCATCATAGGGTCATATATTGAAAAAAAGAGGTGATTGCTCATTGGTTAATTGGCTCTTGGTTAATTGGTCTGTGGACTGGTCATCTAAGGCCAGTCTTGGATTAGTCTGTTCTTAGATAGGAAATATATAAACAAAAATTTATTAGCATAATGGACTAATCTGATGGCTATAAACCAGGCTTTTTGTGATTTAAACGACTATGATGCTTTCCTATTTTTTGACTGGAGGTTGAACGTTAAGCACTAGTCATTGTTCATCCTGGCTTGGATCATGTTGGGAGTAGCTAAGGGATTTGTACCAATCAAGTGATGATGCAAAAGCACACATAGCATCCCTGCCTAGTCTAGATAAATATTGAAACTTGGTTTACCAATTTCTTGAGTTAAGTCTCATGTATCAGGAATGAGCCTGCTTATACAATATAACATGATATCCTATTATTCCAGTGGGTCTTATTGGTTTGTGTGCTTGTTGCTATGGTCTGAGTGTTTGTGTTCTTCCAGAATTCATATGCTTAAATCCTAATGCCCAATGTGATGTTAGGAGAGGGGACTTTTGTGAGGTGATTAAGCCACATCTTCGTGAATCAGATGCATTTCTTATAAAAGACCAGAGAGAGCTCCTTAGCCCCTTCCACCACCATGAGGACACAATAAGAAATTAGTAGTCTGCAATGCAAAAGAGGGCTTTCCAGAATCCAACCACGCTGGCACTCTGATCTTAGACTTCCAAGCTCCAGAACTGTGAGAAATAAATTCTTTTGTTTATGAGTCATCCAGTCTGTGGTATTTTGTTATAGGAGCCTGAATGAACTAGACACTTGTTTACTTATCTTTGAAGAAAATGAAATAATACAGACCCCCAGTATTTGCCAACAGGCAGAATGTGTGGATTCATTGTCCTAAGAAGGAGATATAATTGGTTTCTTATTGCTACAAAATAAAAATTTTTTTTGTGAATTTGAAATAATTTAGAATGAATACATTTCTTCTCTTCAACAATTACAGTTGACCCTTCAACAAATGGTGGTTAGGGGTGCCAACCCCCACATAGTCAAAAATCCACATATAACTTTTGACTGCCCAAAAACTTCCCAAATAGCTGCCAATTGACCAGATGCCTTGTCAATAACATAAGCAGTCAATTACAACGTATTTCATATGTTATATACATACTGTTTTCTTACAATAAAATAAGCTAGAGAAAAGAAATTTTTTTTAATGTTTATTTATTTTGAGAAAGAGAGAGTTCAAATGGCAGAAGGACAGAAACAGAAAGAAAGAGAGAATCCCAAAGAGGTTCCACACTGTCAGCACAGTGCCTGATGCAGGGCTCAGTCTCATGAACAGTGAACCATGACCTGAGCCAAAATCAAGAGTCAGAGGTTCACCTGACTGAGCCACCCAGGTGCCCTAAGAAAAGAAAATGTTTTTAAGAAAGTCATAAGGCAAAAAAAGAGAGAGAGATAGAGGGAAGCAAACCATAAGAGACTCTCAACTATAGAGAACAAACTGAGGGTTGATGGAGGGTGGTGGGTGGGGAATGGACTACCTGGGTGATGGGGATTAAGTAGGGCACTTGTGATGAGTACCAGGTTTTATATGTAAATGAAGAATCACTAAAGCCTATACCTGAAACCAATTTTACTATATATGTTAACTAAAATTTAAATAAAAACTTGAAATAAAAAACAAAAATCATAAGGAAGATAAAATACATTACAGTACTGTACTATATTTATGAAGAAAATCCACATGTAAGTGAGCCCATACCATTCAAACTTATGTTGTTCATGTTCAAGGACCAACTGTATAAAAATTCAATTTAATTCCATTCAAGTCAAACTTCATCTCCTTTATAAATCCTTTCTTGATCACTCTGCGTGTATTAATTTCCTTCCACTACTTCTTCCATCTTATTTTCCTCCAATAATAATATTTTTAAGTTTATTTATTTATTTTGAGATTGAGAGAGAGAGAGAGAGAATGACTGGGTGAGGGGCAGAGATAAGAGGGAGAGACAGAAGCTCAAGTAGACTCCATGCTAGCTGTCAACGCAGAGATCAACCTGGGGCTTAAATTCATGAACTGTGAGATCATGACCTGAGCCAAAATCAAGATGTTTAAATGACTGAGCCATCCAGGCTCCCCTCATCAGTAATTTATTAAACATGTTATTCTCTGAGCAATTGTTATTTACCAGGCACTGTGCTAATATTTTTCATAGATTGTCTAATTTAATCTACTCAACAAGTAGGTTACGAAGGTGATGCTTCTTTCACAGAACCACAGAGAGGCCTTCTCCAATATCATATAATTAGTGATCAAGCATAGCTTCAAACCCAGGCAGCTTGATTTCTGAGCCCACATCTTCAGTCACTTCCCTGCTCAACCTCTCACAGCACTTTAGTCTGGACCACTTATTTATAGCACAGTGCCTGGCACATAATAAGCATTCAATAACTGATGGTCATTGTTTTCTTTATTATTACATTGCAATATTAGGTTCTCAAAAAAATGTCCTGTATTTTCTTCTCCCCCTGGCACATCCTCCTACAACTTGTGATGCATGCATAATACTTAATATGTTATTGGACTTAATCTTTCAAATAGACTAAAAGTGAAGACATTCTAAATATCACTGTCTATTAGCAAGAGGAATGCATACTTTTTCAATTTAAAAAGCAGTCATCTTTTGTAATTTCTTCAGTTTCATAAATGTACTAATTATTTCAACTCGACTTTTTTTGCCATTAGACTTGCTGTTATTTATTGCATACATGTTACCCCCTTGCTTGACTATTCCAGTTCTTTTTTTAAAGTTTTTATTTCAATTCCAGTTAGTTAACATACAGTGTAATGTTAGTTTAAGGTGTAGAATATGGTGATTCAACACGTCTGTACAACACATGTGCCACAAGTGCCCTCCTTAATCCCCATTATCTATATCCTCTCACCCCCTCAGTGTGTTCTCTGTAGGTAAGAGTCCATTTATTGGTTTGCCTCTTTTTCCCCTGCTATGTTCATTATTTGTTTTGTTTCTTAAATTCCACTAGAGTGAAAGCATATGGTATTTTTCTTTTTCTGAATGACTCATTTCGCTTAGCATTATATTCTCAAGCTCTGTCTATGTCATTGCAAATGGCAAGATTTATTCTTTTTTATGACTGAGTATTATTCTTGGCTATTGTTTTCAAAATGGTGCCAGGTAAAAAATGTGGCATGGATTCTCTGGAATATGTTCTCAGATTCTTATCATATTTATAGTATTTTATTTTATTTTGTTTCCAGCTTTATTGAGACATATTTAACATACAACACTGTGTAAGTGTAGGAGGTATAATGTAATAATTTGATACACATATATATTGCAAAATGAGATTTAATTTTATTTTTATCATAAAATTTCCAACTATTTTTAATAATGACTCATGAAATAATGAGTATTATTTTATAATTTAGAATAGAACTAAGGTTATAATTGAAATGTGTTAGGAGAACACTGACTATATTAGAAAAATCCTTCAAGGTTCGCCATTTCTGAAAATACACTCCATCCTCTAGTGAGCATCTTGTACCTGGAGAAAGATCCCAAGTTATGGGTGACACAGTTATGATAATTGAGGATTTTACATCCAAGATATTTGGGGTCGTATTTAATATATGTGGTAGATAAAATTCTAAAATAGTCCCTTATGATTTCTCACTCTACTATGATGAGCTATCAAGCCCAGATTATCTACATTATATGGCAAAAGGGAGTTTTCCGGTTTAATTAAGGTCACTAATCAGTTGACTTTGGATTATTCAAAATTATTATTTGGGCAGGCCTAATCAATCACATGAGTCCTTTAAAAGAGAGTGCTTTCTCAGGCTCGAGGCAGAAGAAGGCAGAGATTTAAAGCACAAGGATTCAACATATCCTTGCTAGCTCAAACATGGAGGGGACCATATTAAGGACCAAAGAATAGCTTTGAATTTCTGAGACCCACACCTGGCAACAACCATAAGGAACTGAATTCTACCAATAATCTGACTGAGCTTAGATCCCTGCCCCACCTTGATTTGGGGCTTATACGACCCTAACTGAAAATCCAGTCAAGTAAGCCCAGGCTTCTGATATACTGCACTGTCCAATAATACTCAAGTCTTATTTTAAGCTTCCAAATTTGGGGCAATTTGTATACAGCAATAGAAAACTGAGGCAGGCTTTTTTTTTAATTGATTGGCACTTATGAAATTGCCAATATTCACTGTTTTTTATCTACTGAAATAATGCTTTCATTTCATTCAAAGTAATATTATTTGAATGTGTTCAATCTGATTTTATTTGGCTGATGGGTTCTTATAACCTTGACATCTTAGGAACACAGCCAAAAAAAAAAAAAAAAAAAAAGATGTTCACAGACTCTACTCACTCCCTTATATTTTACTCTCCAAGATGCACACATCAAAAAAAAAAAATGTATATCTGCTGATCATTTCATCAGTCTTATACCAGAGAAAATGTCCCTTACCTCAAATTATGTTGTTTCTAATTATTGCTATTACCAATTTTGAGCCATATTAAAGCTTTTGTCTGTTCTCAAATGTAATCTTAAGGTATTTTGAGGTCAGAATCTATATGTTTATTTCCAATATAATTTTTTTAACATAAAACTCTTTTAATAAGTGAACATTGCAGGGGTGCCTGGGTGGCTCAGTCAGTTGAGCATCTGGCTCTTGATCTTGGCTCAGGTCATAATCTCAGGTTTGTGAGATCAAGCCCCACATCAGGCTCTGTGCTGACATTGCAGAGCCTGCTTGGGATTCTCTCTCTCTCCCTCTTTCTCTCTCTGCCCCTTCCAGATTCTCTCCCTGTCAAAATAAGTAAATAAAATTAAACAAACAAATATTGCAATGTTTAGGTTTCCAATGGTGACCTTTTGAAATTCAAAGAATATATGATTCAGTTTCTCAGAGTGATGCAGGGATTTTGTTTTGGCTTGACCACATTGTGGGTGGGGTGGGAGGGAGATGTTTTACAGTTGAGACTGTGGATTGAAACTTTTTTCTACAAAGTAAAAAAGCATTTGAGGAGTTTAGTAAGTTCCTACGCACAGAAACAGGACTCCAAGAGCTGATGATTGCTGAGAATTCAACAAGCCATCCTTTCAAAATAGCTCATGGAAACATTTACGAACAAAAAGGGGCAGAAGAATCTTCACTGGCATAAAGAATCGCAGCAATCATGTTTTCACTACAAAATATGTATTTTTTTGTTCTTTTCACATATGTGAACCAAAAGACTCAAAAAGTGAACTCAGTGTAAGTAGGTACAATGTTTTGATGCCACAGTGAGGATTTTGAGACAAAGACCAAACAGCTCCTCCTAGTTGTCATTGAGGGTGCGGCATTTACTATCAAATCAGGAAATGTGTTTCTGGTGAAGCTTAAATCTGAGATTTGGCAATAAAGGACTTAGTCATGTATTCTGACCATTGTTGTCTTGACGATGCTAAGTCAGTCTAATTCTACTGTATTATGGCCAATACAGTAGAATCCAACTACTTAGCAAATCCTCAAGACCATGCTTCCAAACTAATAGTGTCGATTTTTTGGGTAGCTTTTGTTCATGAGTTTCCTCTTATAAATTTTAGAATTTACCAAGTAATTTTACAAGCAAAATTTTGATCATTTACAGTATTATTCTAGGAATAAGACATAGAAGCTATTTTCAGAAGTAATAAAGGAATACAATTAGTATTAAATACTTCATACTTGCAGGAATCTTTTAATCTTGTTAGAAAATAGGTAAGGTTCTCAATACTTTAATTTGTAAGAAATCATTTCCAGTGGTCATTTTCTTCCCCTAGCCCATTTAAAATGTTCCTGATTCTTATCTGTTATTGTAAGCAGAGGCATGATAGTTAGTTTTAGTATATTCTATTAACTAACATAAAAGGGGGGGAAAACTTTGAAAGAGTTGACATCATTACATATTTCAATAGCTCTTACAGAATATTAAAATTGGAAGAAAATTTGGAATTCAATAGAACACAAGCATGAATGATTCTCCTTCAAGTACCATCACCAAGTGATCATACAGTCTTTTTGTAACTATGGTAGCCCATTTCAGTCTTGGATACCTGCCACCATTGAGAAGTTCATCCTTATGTTGAAATAAAATCTCGACCCCCTCATCACTTCTATCCATTGTCATGAAGGTCAAACTGTACTTAAGATTGTCGCTATTTTGATCTTATCTTGCTAGTTATTATTTCATTATAGATCTTAATCTAGTCACTGAAAATTCTACCAACATATTCATTCTACCAAACTATATTCTTCATTGTACACTGACATATATTTCCACAGAAGCAATTCCTACAAGTAGGATTTTAATTTCCAAGTGGCATAGTCTTAAACATTGTCTCAGAAGTCATTATTTAAACTCATGTAAAGCCATTTCTGCAGTTTCTTCTGAAACACTCACATGAACTCAGATTGTGCAAATGAGTTATAGTGCCTTTGAAGTCAAGGGTATTTTAATTCTTCCAAATAGAAATGTTAAAACTAAAATGTCAGAGTAAGCAATAGTAATGCTAACACAGTTACTATTGAATATGAATGTTAAACATGTGCACATATTTCTTTGCAAAGAGAATCTGCAAATGTAGAACCAAGAGTGGTTTCATTATGGACAAATCTACCTGAAAAGTTATATTAAATTGCTTTACTTGCCACATCTTCGCATTCTCTAAGATTAAAAAAAAAAACACCACAAAGGTTTATTTCTAGAGAACATAGCTAGTAAGGACTTTTCTAGGTTTAGAAAAGAAGCATCTTTACCCTATTCCCGATGATTTTCCATAAGCACAGTCCTGGTAACTCTTGTTGACCTTTATCTCATTTTGTCTCACCCCTGGAGAAGTGAAGTGAATTATTAAATTGGTAAATTTGGAAAGAATAACCAGACAAGCTGGCTGAACTCTGCACTCCTTTTTCCCCCTAGGTATGGAGGCTGGTCATTGAAATCTTTTCTGTTTCTCTGCTCCTCCGTGCATCTGGCCTTGCTGGGACACTCACATGCCTGTCTCTGCGGGTCACTCCAGTCTGGTGGGGCTTACAACTGGCGGATGAGCCTCCCTAATTCTGGGCCCGTGTCACTCCCACTGTGAGCCACTACCTCCGTCCTAACCTTCGTTGGCCATCTCTAGGATGCAGCCAGGGAAGAGATGCCTGTTTTATGAGCTGCACTGCCCACCTCCAGGGACCCCCAAAAGAGGAAATCATGAAGTAGAGTAAATGACTTAAACAGAGGGGAGAAACAACGTTTTTCTTCTTGCTAGAGATGAAGCTTTATCTCTTCACCGTTTTTCTTACTTAGAAACAAAGCAAGTTCAGATACAAACCCATATTTCTTGTTAAAATAGACATTTCAATATTCTGGGTATAAGCAAAATATGTACATGAATACTTACCAAGTGTAAATGTGTCATTATTTTATACTCAGCAATTTTTGAAAGTGAAGTTAAAAATTGTAATTGATAAGAGCTGTTTTAGAACAACGTAATTATTTTTGCCCAGAAATAACTCAACACATATGTTTTGCACATAAGGAAACTGAGGTACAGGTTTTTTTTAAAGCATAATCAAGGTGACACAGATATATGTACTGATAAAGCAAGGACCGGAATGCCAATTATATACAATAATTGATAAATATGAAACCAAAAGCTACCGCCAATGACACTCTGCAGACCGCTCTGATGCATCTTTGCAATATACTAATGATGTAGTGATATAATATATCCAGTTTTTTAAAAGGAGGGTGATAAAAATAAGTACTTTCCTGAAATCATAAGGTGAATGAAGAATAAATTAAATAACTTAAGTTTTGTCAGTGTTTCCTATACCAGAGTACACGTATTTAACATTTGACAATTAATTATACTTTGAGTAATTAATTATATATTGCAATATATACTTTGTCTGTATACAAAATGTTTGGATAATTGTCAACCCAAAAGTATTTTTGTCTTAGGGTAATAAGGACCCTTAGACTAGGCTGTTCTACTATAGATTTTTCATCATATTCCTGAGTAAATAAAAATGAAAATAGTTAAGGGAAGAATTATTCAGATTATATGTAACAGTTGGTCTTCAACAGAGCTTTGTTACTGTTGTCAGTAGTAATGACATCTTATAACTCCAATTTTAGGCAGCATGCAGCAAGCTCTCCCATCTCACCAAAACTGAACAAGCATTCCTCTTTGTCATGAACAATAAATTTTCACTCACGTTGTTTTATGCGCTATGAAGTCATTTGAACCTTATGGTCTTCTTTCATATCAGCAATTCCGACAGGAGACTTTTCTCTGAATGCTGCTTCTTAGGCAAGAGTCCAATATTAAAGCGGTAGATGAGAAAGCATAAACATGATTCAGGAAAGCTGAAGTGTCATTTGGGAGAATGGCAAAAAAGAAATACAGCATCACAAATCAAAACAGATTGAGGGCCTAAAACCCATGGTTGAGCAGACCTGTCTGTGGGGCTCTGAGAACTGACTTACCCCAGGCATTGTCACCTCTGTCTGGTGGAAGTTTCACTATCTAGCCTCCCATCTGGACGCTCAGACT
>NC_043702.1:20796021-20914975 GCF_006229205.1 Suricata suricatta
GTCAGCAGAGTTGGTCCCTTCTGAGGGGTGTGAGGGAAGAATCTGTTCCGGGTCTCTCCTCTACCTTCTGGTAGGTTACTGGCAGTACTTGGCATTTCCTGGCTTGTAGATGCATCACCCTGATCTTTGACTTCATTTTCCTATGGGGTTCTCCCTGTGTATGTCTACCTTAAATTTCCCCTTTTTACAAAGGCCCCAGTAGTATTGGATTCTTGCCTATCCTAGAGATCTCATAGTCACTTGCTTACCTCTGTGAAGACCCTATTTCCAAATAAAGTCATATTCTGAGGTACTGGGGGTTAAGACTTCAACATTTGAATTAAGAGGAAAACAATTCAACTCATAACAGTGCTCTTAGCAGATGCTCAAAAGTATTTGATGAATGACCTGTACCTATTATTTATAAACAAATGGTAAAATATCAGAGAAGTTCTCCATAGAAGCTAAAATTCTACAGGTATATATGGACATCCAGGAAAAACAAAACAAAAACAACAACAAAAAACTGCAGCCAAACTGCAAACAACAGGGCAAAGCTGTTAAACAAAGCCCATGTAGTCACAAGCAATATGGCAACCGGGCTTCTAAGGAAGACTGCGAGAGAACCCCTATATTGGTTAATGTGAAAGCCGGGCTGCTGTAAAAAAAAAAAAAAAAAAGGATCAACAACACAGAGGCTTACAGAATAAAGAAGAGCATTTCTTTCTTATGCAATAGTCCCAGTATGGGTGTTCCAGGTCAAGGGTGAAGCTGTGCTCTCCTCCCACGGAGAGCAGAGTCAGGTCCCAACCTTTCCCCAAGACATTTCCGTCATCTGCTGGATAAAAGCTGGATGCCTTCCATGCCTCCATTTCAGCTGGCGGGAAGGAATAAAAGAATCTGGAGGAGGCATGCCCATTGAATGAGGTCCCAGACCCACGGTAGGGACACATCACTTCTCACATTCCCTTGGTGAGAACTATTTCCATTGTGATTTCTAACTGAAGAGGAGGCTGTGAGATGTAGTCTAGCTGTGCACAGAGCAACTAACTGTGGAAGAGGAAAACGGATCTGGGTAGACAGTCTCTGCCATGTTCCTTAAAAAACCTCAAATAATAGAAATTTTAAAAAGTCTTTTTGGTAGGAGTGAATTCAATGCCTACCATCAAAGAGTTTACAATGCTATTGAAGGGAAGAGAATCCATGTAAATTTTTTTCAAGAAGCCATGGCAATATGCCAGTCTATGTGGAAAAGAATGTAAGTATAATCAAAATGACAAGAAAAATATCAGATTGGGCCAGAATATTCAGAGGTCAATAATTATTATCATTGCCACTAATAATCATTATTTTCCTATTGGTTTTCTGACTTGTGAGCAGAGATAGCAATCAGTAACATCTTCATACACAACATAATTTATATCACCTTATTTACATGCTATTTATATTAAATGATAATGGGTAATGGAATTATCTATCAATTAACTTTATAACCATTTAATTCAACACCTAGAGAGGCCCCATGGTTATAACATTTATTTCCTGTGGTGTCTTTTAGCCTAGACTTTCTTCCAATTTCAGTCTTTCACATCATGGTCCAAGAGAAATAAAATTTATTTTCAAAGAGCAAAGTTCTAGAAAAGCACATAATGTCTTATTAGCTAAAAGGAAATATTAAGACAATAATAAAAGAATCTGTGTAATAAAAAACTGTCAAAAGTAATATTTTTACTTGGGCACAAAATAAAAGAGACACAAAATTACCTAAAAACCTATATATAACACATATAATGCCAAGTTATAATATTTTTTTCAAATATTGGTTAATATATTTAAAATCTCTGAAAACTGAAGAGTACTTCTACTTTCAGTGAAAGTAGGATCATAGGAAACAAATTTATAGTCTCACCTGAAACAACTTTTTTAAAAAGTGAGGTGAGAGAGAGAGATTGAGAGAAGAGGAGAAAGAAAAAGTATATGGAACCATAATCTTCAAGGCACTGAGCATCAGGCAACATGGGACCTTAAGAGACCCAAAACAAATGGAGTAAGAAAAACACTGTAATCTGTACATGATCAAATTAGAATAGTTTGCTCTTCAAAAGACTGCATTGTAGAAAAAAAAAGACAAGCTACACATCAGGAAAAAATATTTTCAAAGCATATGTCTGATAATCTGTATCTAGAATACATACAAAGTTCTCAAAACTCAATACAAAACAAAAATGAAAAAATGAGAAAAAGGTTTGAACAGCCACTTTACAAGAGAAGATCTATAAATGGCAAATAAGCACTTTGAAAGACGCTTAACATCACTAGTCATTAAGAAAATGCAAACTAAAACTATGAAGATGTCACTATATAGTTATTAGAATGGCTAAAATGTAAAAGATGGATCATAGTAAGTGTTGACAAGGATGTTAAGAAACTACAATCCTCATATATTGTTGGTGGGGATGTAAAATGGCACAACTAGTTTGGAAAACCATTTCACATTTTCTTATGATGTAAAAAAAAAAACAAAAACCTATGATATGATCCAGCCATTCCACTCCTAAACATTTACCCACAAGAAAGAAGGTATATGTCCAAACACTTGCATGCAAATACTTCTTGCAGTTTTTATTTCTAGCCATCAAAAACTACTCAAATGTCCAACAGCAGATGAATAGATGAATAGATGGTAGTACACCTATTTAATTGAATACTATTTAGTAATAGAAAGAATGATCTATCCATAAAAGCAACAGCATAGACAAATCTCAAAATAATTACACTGAGTGAAAAAGTCAGGTACAAATGAATATATACTGTATGGTTCTATTTATATAAAACTTAAATGTGCAAATTAATCCATAGTAACAGAGAACAGATTAGCAGTCACCTGGGGATAGACAACGCAGAAGGTGGGATTGCCCGGGGAACAAGGGAACCTCTGAAGGAGAAGGCTGTGTTCACTATCTTAATTGTGGTGACCATTCCTTGGGTGTACTCATCTACCCTTTCTCTAAATAATCTGTTATTATTTGTGAAAAATCAAAATCACAATTTACTGGAATATTAGAGTTGGTTGTCTAGACTGTAACTTTAAGCAATTTTAATTTGCCCACAATTAAACAAATTTAGTAAAGAACAAAGAATGAAAAGATAAACATTTTCACAAGTAAAAGAGAACACATACCTTCTAATTTCATATTATGTGTGCCTAAATTGAAAAACTTGGGGCGCTGGCTCAGTTGGTTAAGTGTCTGACTTTTTGGATGCAGTCACGATCTCACAGTTTGTGAGTTTGAGCCCCATGTAGGGCTCTGTGCTGACAGCTCAGAGCCTCAAGTCTGCTTCAGATTCTGTGTCTCCCTCTCTTTTTGATCCTCCCTGGCTCATGCTATGTCTCTCTCTGTCTCTCAAAAATAAATAAACATTAAAAAAATAAATTAAAAAATAAAAATAAATAACTTCTTCATAGAGGTTAGAAAGTATCAGAATAAATTTGATGCTTTAGTCATAATTCATACTTAGTATTATTCTCTTCCAAAGTGAAATGAGTTTATAATTTGGGTCTGTAAACATTGTGTTATTTTGCTTCAAAATTTAATTGGACCAAGCAAATAAGAAGATTTATTGAATGTGTAAGTTGGCGAGGTACTGGGAATCTTTCAAGAATTTTGTACAAATAGACAAAAATGTGACCACTATGCTGTAAAAAATAGAGAATAAATTATCAAGTATCTTTAAGATGAGATGCAACTGATCAAAGACAGCTGATAAAGACGTGATAATTATTTTTAATTTCCAAATTAACCTAAAAATAAATGGATTCTCCAGTTTTTTAAATTTTTAATTTTAATGCTTATTGATTTTTTTGAGAGAGAGAGAGAAAGAGAGAGAGACAGAGTGCAAGTGGGTGGATGGGCAAGGAAAAGGATACAGAATCCAAAGCTGGATCCAGGCTTTGAGCTGTCAGCATAGAACCCAACATGGGGCTCAAACTTATAAACCACAAAATCATGACCTGAGCCAAGTCAGAAGCCTAACCTACTGAGCCACCCAGAAGCCCCTGGATTCTCTAGTTTTTAAAAGATGAGTAAAGGATATTGAAAAATCAACAGAACACCATGGGAAGTTCCAAAGCATTTTATGAAAAGTAGTGTTCCTAAATATCATGTTGTGCTCTAAGATTAAAGATATGACAAACTATTGCTTGTTTTTGAAGAGTCTTTGAAAGGTATAAATGATTAGTGATGCATCAGGTCTGTCCAAATTCTGCATAAGGAATTTATTTACACGAATTATTGATAAGACCTTGATATTTACTGCTCACAGAAGTAGAGCAATCCAAATAAGCTTTCCTTGCCTTTCAAGCTCTCAGCTAAATTATTTCAGTATCTGAAATGACTTAAAAAGCAAAGCTCATCTTTATACATATGAAAAATGTGTAAAAACCTTAGCTTTTAAATACATGCCATTTGTAGATTTATGAGGGATTTTTAAAGATAACTTTCGATTTTTTGATCTTAATTTCTTTGTGTGAACCAAATCACTTAGTGGATAAATCAAATTATTTCCACGGGAGTTAAGAAGTTACAACATATATACATAAAAATAAAATCCTGCTTTCTTTTCTTTATAATTTATAATCATTAGGTCATGTGCTCCTATCATCAGAGCATGTTACTCTGGGAAAGACATGATATTTGAGGGCACATATTCAGCAGAGAAAAGGAAAACATTAAAGGTCAAGGCATGGGAAATGCAAGAAGAAATCACTGACTGAGTCATATTAGTCGCTAAGTTTGGAAAAGAATTCATGTGTCCTAAATCTATTTGGCTAAAATTTACAACTTAAACCATAGCTTTTGTGAACTATTCATGTTATCCTTAGAAACTGTTGGAATCTGTATTGTTAGAGTTCAACAGGAAACAGAATTCAAATGATTTCCTCTGAGAGACTTCAAGGCCTGTTAAAGAGGTGTGGGCATAGTCAAGGGATCAAGAGGGGATGTCTGAGACTCCTGGGGACCAGCAAGGTATGGAGTTTGATTACTTCTAGGGCTGTCATCAAAGGAGGGAGCCAGTGAGAGCTTGAGCCTCAGAGACAAGTCTGGCAGGAGATGTGGCTGCAGAGCCGAGGTCCTCCCCATTTCTTCTGCCCCCACTCCAAAAATTAAATCTAATTCAAATTCTACCTAATGAAATAAATCAACAACTAAGGAATGAGATTTTATTAGGTAGGAGTGAGTTGTTTAGGTTTTTTTCTTAACCCCCACTCACTTCTCCAGGACCAGTTTTCACCCTCTTGGGGGCAATATTGCTCCCATGGAGAACGCTTGTTCTAGAGAGAGGCAGCTGTCCCCCAGAACTCTGGCCCTGAAACAGGAAACAGACTGCACCTGACCTTTTTGTCCTCCTGCCCTCCAGCAAGCAGAGGATTCTGCCACACAGTCCAAGGGGTCAGCCCCCAGGTTCAGAGCAAGGCTGTGAAAGACAGAGCACGAAGATCTGGGGGGAACCAAAAAAAGTAAACATCAAAGAATTTTTCCAATCTTTTAAAACGTATAGGGAAGAGATCTTTTTTGGGGAAGCCTCGTATGCCTTGGCAAAGAACACGGATTTTGTGTCAGGAAGAACTTGATTGAAGTTCCAGCCTTGTCTCTCTCTTACTATACCAGCTTAAGGACCATCTTTAACCTCTGGAGGCTCAGAGAGAAAGATGAGGTTATTTATATCTTATTTCTGGCAATTGCTTTGACAATCAACTATAATAACAGACGCAGAGCACTTAGTAATGTGACTGGCTGGATAAATAATCACTAAATGTAAATTTGAGAGCACTTATCATCTGCCCTTCTTTCCTTTCATTCATAGGTGCCAAGTACTTACGCAATGGTGCCTTGTGTCCAGTGCTGGGCAAACAGAGTAAACAAGACAGAGACTCTGCCCCAACATGCCTGTAGTCTACTGGAGCCAGAGGTAACAGTCTCCCACATGCGATTCACAGTTATCAGAACATACGCTGGTGGAAGGAAACTGGTTCACAAAAGAATGGCCCCAGATACCACAGGTGACAACTGGTAACATATCAGGTAACAGAGTTCTGGGTGACATTTCTGAAAAAATTAGTCTCCTGTTGATGAAATCATACACTAAATTCCTTAGCCAATTGCTTTGCCTATACCTTTAAGTATCATTAAGTGATACCACAATATCAACATGGCTGACGACTCAGAAAACATCCTTCTAGTTACTTTTCTAAATCTCAGACCCTTATCTGTAAGAGTAAGTGAGTAGAGGACAGTACTTACTTTAGAGGGCTGTTGATGGTTGAATGAAAAAAAAAATGCATATAAAGCACTTAGTATCAGTTCTGGCTCAGTGTAAGTGCTTAATAAAATCTAGCTATTTAATTTCTTTCTCTTTTGGTGCTACTGTCTTTAAGACCTGAGGCAGGTACTTAAGTTTTGCCTTAGTTTTCCACGTTTGACACAGTAATGATTTTAGAATTTTTAAAAAGATTTTATTTTTAAGTAATCTCTACACCCAGCATGGGGCTCAAACTCCAACCCCAAGATCAAGAGTTGCACGCTCTTTCAACTGAGCCAGCCAGGAGCCCTGACACAGTAATGATTTTAGGTGTTTATTGGATCTCAGTAACAATATCATAGTTAATGAGAGAGTGTCTTAAATTTATCCAGACAATGGTTCAGCATAGATTTAGAGGCAACTATACCTACACTTTTATAATTCAGTTGAATGTCTTTAATTTATTATAACTAATTAATCATTTAAAAAAGTTGGTTGAAGAGTGTCTATTGACCACCTATATGAAAATAGTCTTTTGTTGGCTTGAACATTTATTTAAGAGATAATGTGTATGATTATTTTTAAGCGTCTGACACACCTTCATGATCAGCTGCATATGAGAAAGTATGTAAATATAAAAGGATATAAAATACATATAGTGGAAATGTTTCAAGTTTAATATTTTAAGTTTTTATTATTTATTTTTTAAAAATGTTTATTCATTTATTTTTGAGAGAGGCATGGAAGGAAAGTACATGTGGGAGCAGGGGGCGTGCAGAGAGAAAAGAAGAGAGAGAATCCCAAGCAGGCTCCACACTGTTAGTGCAGAGCCCGATGCGGAGCTCAGAGGCATAGACTGTGAGATCATGACCTGAGCCAAAATCAAGAGTTGGACTCTTAAATGACTGAGCCACTCAGGCACCCCAAATATTTTAATTTTTTTAAAACAATGTTTTAATGTTTATTAAAGAAAGAAAGAGGCAGAGATAGAGGGAGATGAAGGATCTGATAGGCTCTGTGCTAACACACAGAGCCCAGTGTGGGGCTCAAACCCACAAATCATAAGACCATGACCTGAGCTGAAGTTGGATGCTAAACCGACTGAGCCACCCAGGCGCCCCAAGTAATTAAAATTTTTTTCAGCCTTTCAAAACAGACCTTTAAAAACACTCACAAAATAAAGCAAAGTGGAAAAAGAAGCAGCACACAAAAATAAAAATTTTCCCAGAAACTGTTAACCATCTTGGGAAGTTGGAATGTTCTGTATCATAGTGTTGGCTAAGTGTTCCAGCTACACAGTAGTTAGTTCTGTTTTACCGGATGGATTAGACTTCTTCACAAAGCCTTTGGGGAGTTACTCTAATGAGAAAAGAATACTCTTGTTTAAAAAAGGGGGGGCATAGATTCAGGCTTTTTAAAGTGCTGATTAAATAATAAAGTAACTTAAAATATAAACAAAATGCTTATTAAGTGGAAGCTGGCTAGCTTTCAAGGCATAAATTAAAGCCCTTATCAAGTATATTTCCCCTGGTTGTAGGTGTCCTGTCAATTACAGACAAACTGCTTAGACATTCAACCCACGTGGGCTGCCCGTGGGGCAGTTTATTTTTCCTTCTCACACCTGTGTTTAATGAGTAGCAGTTTTGCAAGCTTGGCCATTTTCAAGGGAAGAATATGGGAAGGATTTCCTGCCAAAAAAAATAAAATCAAGATAAGAAACAAAACCACTGCAATTTATCTCTATCCAGCATTCCTATAGAAAGCCATGAAATAGAAAAAGACACTACAGGCTCTTGAGGCAGAAAGTTCCAAAGGTCTCTAGTCATTGGCCTTCTCTTAACGGACTGAAAGAGATTAAGAACAGGATAAAAGCCAAAGGTTTTTTGGAAAAACAGCCTACCTTCCTTTAAAGTAACCTTTGGGTCAAGAAGTTATTTCTTATCAGCGCCAAGATTTTTTTCCAATAGGCAAGGGTTTTGAGTAGGAAGGGTATTGTCTGCAATGTGTGTATTGGTCTTAAAGGAAACTCATTTTCACTTGGAAAAAAAATTGCCTCGTATAATTTATCCCATAAAATATTTTAATTTAAATCCTCTTTAAATGACTGGATCTGACACATTCTTCTTGTGCTTAACTATAATCTTCAACTAAGAAAGTCAATTCAATTCAGATTTCCATGATTGCTCAAATCCTCAATAACCTCCTCTGATAACAAAACATCCAAATAGAACCCCCCTCCCCACGCACAAATAGGTGTGCTCCTTTTCGCTACTGAAATTTTAAGTTGCTCTAAATTCTGTGAAAAACCTATCACCGCAGCACCTCCATGGAGAAACAAGGCACAGTCCTAAGTGAGGATTTGTTCTGTCTTAAAAAATACACGTCTTCTCACAAAATGGGTTTCTTAAGGGGTGTCTGGTGTAGAGGACAGACTCCGCTCCTGTATTAAAGGCAAATTTCCTCTCAGAAAGATGAAGAAATGAGACTGCTTTATATACGGCTGCAGCCTCGTAGGGGTGCATCCTTGAAACAAAATCAGACAAGGTACAAGTAAAAAGAATAAATACTACTTTTCAATCAAATTTTTAAAAAACAACTTTATCGAGGTGTAATTTACAAAATACTGTAATGCTTTCCCGTTTGAAGTTACAACTCCCTGATTTTTAGGAACTTTGCCACGTTACACCCTTCGCATCACAGTCTGGTTTTAGAACATTTATTTTCATCACCCTAGTAAGATTTCTTATGCCCATTTAGTTTATTCCTGGACTCAGTCCCAGCCCCAGACACCTATGAACTTACTTTCTGTCTCCTTTGTCATACTTCCCTTTCCAAACCGAGATGAGAAAAAGAAATCCAAGGATATATCATGCAAGGAGAAGGATACTATTTATTGAGGAAGCCGGCTGTCCAAATATCCTCCAGCATTCTTAAGAAGTGCAAGGGAATCTTGGACCCCAGGCATATCAGTTGAGTTAGAACAGAGTCAGTGAGGTCTTCAATATTTAATTATCTCTCTAGTTAGAGATACTAGACTTACATAGTTACAAGGGATTTTGATAATGAAAGAATACCAAAGCAAGCCTTGTTATCTTAACTAAAGAAATGTCTCTGTCTCCAAAGTTTAAGAACAACAACAAAAATTCATGTAAAGGGTAAACTTCCAAACATCCCTATAAAATTCAGTCTCCTATTTTTATATTTTTGCTTGTAACATATTAGAGATATAGTATTTCCTTAAACAACACTTTTTTCAGTAAGTTTGAAATAGAAAAGTTTCTTCTGAAGTATAAGACGGTCCTTTTTCCTCCAAGCTCTCATATGTATATTATTCTAATGTATTTTGAGTACAGTAAATAGATCAAAATATCATGCTTGGGGTTGACAAAATACTTTTCTAACCACTTATTTCCTTCCCCCAGGATCTATGTATTTTAAGAAAGCTTTAGTTTCAGGTTTATCTTGCTTACATCCTGATTTCCAGGTATCCTTCCCTCTGGCTTCCCAGAAATTTACTAGGCATTTTACAAGGAACCCTTTTATATTTGAAAGAGAAAACTGCCTTGTCGAATGATGATGAGAAATTAAACAAACAAACAAACAAACAAACAAAAACGTCTAACCCAGACGGGGCTCTAAATTTGGGGAAATCCTTGGCACTCTCTCAACCTGAAATGTTGGTCACAGTAATTACTCAAAAAGTTATTTTATACTACTTGTAAGAAACTTATATTTGCTGTGGGTTTTTAAAAAATCTGTGCGTTAATAAAAGCAAATGTTAGTTTTGTGTCTTTGATGTGTTGGGTATTTTATAACCATAGAGTTCTTTACTCCATGACAGTTACTGGAGGTGGAACTTAGGAGAAAAAAAGTACTTGTAGAAATAAACATTTTTTCCAGTACTTTTCATAGGCTCTCAAAGCATATAGGAGGTCTGCACCACGGACATAGCTTCTGGAAAGCAGTGCTTTGAGTCAGGGGCTCTCTGAAGTTGTTGAAGAAAATTGTGGAGTCCTTCTGAAGATCTTTTAAAGCGAGTGTGACTTGCGTTTGTCTGAAAACAAACTGATGGGATGAATTGCTAAATGCTAGTCTTCTCAGATTCCCTTCCAACCCCCTGCATTTAGAGGGAAACAGGGAGAGACCTTAAATGGGAACTTTCCACATTCTTGGAATATATAACAATTGAAATATATATTTTTTTTAATTGGCAGCAGGGGCTGGGGGGAAGGGTATTCTGTGATGAAACTGAGGTCTCCCAAAAGAAAATGCCAAATAAAAGCAAGGAAGAGACTATGGGAAGGCAAGGCTGTAGATGGTCTTTTCTTAGCTTTTAGTGAGTCAGACGAGATCTCTGCCCTGTGTGCAACAGGCTTGGTGAACGTGGGCAAAGACATGAAGACGGTTCTTTCTCCAGTTTTCAGGTCTTCCACGACTGATTTCATTTTTTAGTGGAAACAGGGCACCCCATCCTCAGGAAGAAGACTTCCCTGCACATTTTCAAAAAGCAAACTGCTGCTTGGTCCTTCCAAAAAGAAAACTCTGAATTCCCCCATCCCCCACGAGATCTTCCAAACACCCGGCAGAACTTAGTAGAAGCTCATTAAAGAATCGCTTTCCCCCCTGCTCTTTTGCTAGCCCTTCTTCAGAACCTGGCAGGTACGACCTTCAGCAGGGGAGAAGTCTTGAATGGGAAGTTGTGAAGGCAAAGAAAGTGAGTCCCGAGTCGGTGCACATTAGACCAAAGAGAGAGAGAAGCGGAGGGAAGCCAGCCCCGCCCTGGGACTGTAAAGTCTACATTCCTACAGCTGCAAGGTGGTGGCTACTTTATGGTTTTTCCTCCCCCCAAAATACACTCCAGTGAGCAGACTTTTTTTTTTTTCTTCTCAGAAGTGATGCAATTACTCAACTTCCCCCCCCCCCCCAGTAAAAAAGAAAAGGAAAGGCGGGGGGTGTCTTGCAACCCCTTCGCCTCGCACAACTCCAGCCCCTCCCTTTCCTCCCAGTCTACCCCTTTCCAGCCGCTTCCCATCCCTCCCCCTCAGCCCCAAGAAAGTTTGACGACCGCAAAGGAAACCAAAAAAAAGTTCCCGAGCCCCAGTCCCGGCGGGCGATCAGCATCTCTTTTGTTCGCGGCGAACCCACAGTCCCCCTGACGTCACCCGGAGTCCCGGCCAATCGGTGCGCGGTCGGCGGCAGCGGGGGCCGGAGGGTGGGGGCAGCCGGGCCGTCCCTCCTCCCCGGCGCCCGGGGCCTCGCGGGGGGCGGGAGGGGACCGTCCCATATAAACCCTGGCGCTCCGGGCTCGGCCGCCCGCGCCGGCTGCGCTTTGCAGGGGGAGGAGGGGGAGCCCCAGGCGCGAGCGCGGGAGAGAGGACCTGCAGCCACAACTTCTTTCGTCCTCTCCTTCCCCTCTGTCCTTCGGGCCGTCCCCTTCCCCATCCCCTGGCCCCTACTTTCTAGGGGACACCAACTCGCAGGAGGCACTGGAACCTCGTCCCGCAGGTTGCAAAGTGTGCCAAACTTGGTGGCAACTTGCCTTCTGGTGAGGGCGTCTCCCTCCCTCCCGCCCCGTCTCAAGATGCTCAGGGGTCCGGGGCCCCGGCTGCTGCTGCTGGCCGTCCTGTCCCTGGGGACAGCGGTGCCCTCCACCGGAGCTTCGAAGACCAAGAGGCAAGCTCAGCAAATCGTTCAGCCCCAGACCCCAGTGGCTGTCAGCCAGAGCAAGCGTGAGTACTGACCTCGGGCTGAAACAGGCTCTCCCCGGAGTGGGACCCTGAAGCCAACCGAAGTTGTAGCTGAAGTTTTGCGCGCGCGTGCGGTGTGTGTGTGTGTGTGTGTGTGTGTGTGTGTGTGTGTGTCCACGCCTTAATGAGAGAAACCGGACGAAGACACCGAAGGCTCGGGTTTGAGCTGCCTGGTTCCGAGGGCCTTAGAATAAAATAATGCATTGGAGCACAGGGGCTCCTGCAGCCCCCTGTCAACCGTGCCTGTTAAAGTCAGCTTCCTGTGAATTTATCCAAACTTGCCTTTCAAGAGGAAACTGCCTTTACATTTTCCATTTGGTATTAGTGTGATCTTTACGCTTCAAACTTTCTTTGTTACTAAATAATTGGTTAAATAGTTTCAAAATGGGGGTGGTAGGAGGGCGGCTAAATAGCTATACTGTTCCTAACTAACTTGAAAGCGATGTGATTGGTTCACAGTGCTTTGAGGCCCTTCAGGATACTTTTCCAAGAACAGAGGTCAGAATTCCTCTTCCAGTTTTTCAGACACACCCTCCCATAGCCTTGGCTAAAGGAAACTGCTTAGAGTTGTCTTTTTTGACTTATTACCACAAAAAAGCATTGAAGTCTTTGCATATTTTAAAATGTAATTCCAGGTTCCCGGTATCTGCTTTCCAAAATATTTTCCATTCCTTTGATGTGGACCCCTGGCCAGATGGAAATGACATCATTGTATAATATCTAGCTAAGTTAAACAGGGGAAAAAAGGAATACCTAAATGTCTACATGTACAAATTGTGGCTAACTCTTCAGATAGCTAATTTCTACATATTTTAGAGTGGAGTATTCTGATGCCCTGATGATTAACTCATTTTTCTATGTTTGTTGCTTAGTCTCATCAACTTAGTTGTGCACGAAAATTCCATAATTTGGCAAAAAGAGGGGATGAAGATGTAATCTCTTTTTTCTTTAATCATTTATAGCCGGTTGTTACGACAATGGGAAACACTATCAGATAAACCAGCAATGGGAGCGCACCTACCTGGGAAATGCCTTGGTTTGTACCTGTTACGGAGGGAGCCGAGGCTTTAACTGTGAGAGTAAACCTGAACGTAAGTGGTGGGAGCCTGGCAGTTAGTTCTTTCAATATATGGAGAAGTGGGTGCTTGTTAATTAAACTTAGCATCGGTAATAAAAATACGTACACCATTTTCCCAATAGAATTGTCTATCATTTCCTCTTTAAATAACTGTTAATAACTGCTTTTGTCTTTTACATGTTACTTCTTCCTTTAAAACAAAAGACCCAGTGTATCCAGAAGTAGTTTCTTGAGTCTTCTTTTTGTTTTATTCTCTCAGAGTTTTTGATGAGAAAATGAAAGATTTTGTGTTCTCCTTCCAAAAAAAAAAAACCTGCTTATAAAATTTTAGTTTATGAGGAAGGAATTTCAAATCTTAAACTGTAAGATTATGGGGCAGAAAACACTTTGGGCCCTCTATTGTAAAGTGATTTGTCAGTTACCCAGAGCCAGGAGCCATGCACTTCAAAGTTCTGGTTCTTTTATGACCCTTGTTCTGTTTTTTGTAAACTGTAGCAACTCCTGGAGTTGAGAATCACTGATGAGGCTAAACTGGAAAGAGTAGGATTAAGAAATGACAGTGCCTGGTGGGAGGTGGAGATCTCCAAATTGTTTGCTTTTCATGTGGACCTTGGTTTGAGTGAGTCAGAAATTAGAATGGAAGCCTTCCTTCACAATCTAGTCAGTCCTAAAGTAGTGCTTTATACAGCTTTTTCCTAAGGGCCTGAGAATCTTCACAATAGAAATTAATTTACTGAAAATTAGAGAACTGGTCAAAGTTCAAATGGTGAGCTTCCGTGAAGCCTGCGGTAAAATCTAGATCTGCTATTTTAATGTTTTACATACTTCCGTTGCACTGTGCTACTCACAGAATGGAAAAGTGAGTTTTTCTTTGGATGGGATTAGTGGAATAGAAAAGCTTTTACATATGTGAGGCTCACATGGACTTTCCTTCTCTCCTCAGCTGAAGAGACTTGCTTTGACAAGTACACTGGGAACACTTACCGAGTGGGTGACACTTACGAGCGCCCTAAAGACTCCATGATCTGGGACTGTACCTGCATTGGAGCTGGGCGAGGGAGAATAAGCTGCACCATTGCGAGTAAGAAAGCTATTCTGGAAAATCTCACTGAAATATCATAGAAATGAATTTCTCCATTACCGTCACTGTCACTTTCTGCTATCCATGACCGGATATTCCTAATTTGGGGCTTTACCCCAGGTGACCGGGTGCTTTTATGTGATCACCCAACTGGTTAATGTGTGCAGGATGGAAACAGTGTTTTAGTTTGTATGGACTTGTGAGTACCAAGTGGATCTCTTGAGTTCTCTTTCAGTAAGATATGCTTGGAGGCATTGCTCATTTTATATTACCTGCACATCTTCAAGCTAGACTGATTAAGTGATTAGGAAGATGTTCAAGAAGAGTGAATTAGCCATTGTGTGGTCTGCTCTTCTTGCTTGTGACACAGAGACCTCTTGCATCTCACAGATACAATCTGGCTTCTCTGTGACCTATAGGATTTACCCAGGAAGCAAATCTCTCTCTTTTCAGGGATAATATAAAATGGTTAGCCTACTAGTGTTTTCAAGGATATTTGGGGACTGTGTTAACTCTGATTAATTTCCACTTAGCTAAGGCAGTCTTTTCATTATGATTCACTATGCTACGTGTAGACGCAATGTAGCATTTAGTGGGGCCCCTGACTGGCTCAGAGAGTTGGGCATCTGACTCTTGATTTTGGCTCAAGTCATGATCCCAGGGTTATGGAACTGAGCCCCACAGCAGACTCCACACTGAGCACGGGGCCTGCTTAAGATTCTCTCTCTCTCTCTCTCTCTCTCTCTCTCTCTCTCTCTCTCTCTCTCTCATGCTCTCTCTCTGCCCTTCTCCACCCCCCCACTCTCTCTCTTTCTCTGTCTCTCTCTAAAAATAAATAAATAAATAAATAAATAACAAAACAAAGATTTAGTTTGTTTAATCCATCCTTTAAGTATAAGTTACTTGAAAGGCTTCTGTCCAAAGGAACAAAGCAGTCCTTTGTGAATAGACCCAATCACCCTTTCCTGTACTTAATATTAGGTTTTATTCAAGTTTATTGGCATCTTACGAATCAGTGGTCCATAGTGTTTGCAATCTAGTGGACAGTTCAGCCTCTGGATGTGCCACTGTGCTTAACAGCTTAGAAGTGTACCCAGATTTCCACACTTCATAGCTGTGCATCTATGTGATTTCCACCAATGTGACATTTTTTATCCTGGGGTAAAATACGGGTTCTCCCACTTCTGAAAGCTGGAAAGCTATGCCCCATGTGGCCTTTTCATTCATTCAGGCTCAACCTGCCTGCCAGCCTTTCTTTACTGACTTAGGACCCAATTTCCTGTGATCTCTCTGAGGAACCAGGATTTATGACCTCTTTCTGTGCCATTCAGTTTTCTGTGTGATGTCCCATCGTGCTTACACAAGACATTTAATGGAATGACCCAAGGTGACCAGACCTGTTATAACTTGTCCCTGGCCTCTTACGGGAAAGCTATGCTCTGTTCTTACTTTGGCTAACCCAAGCACCTACCCTGGGTAGAACACGAGACCTTTTCTTTTCTTTCTTCCTTTTTTTTTTCTTAAATGTTCTCTGTCTTTTTCTCTAACATTTGCTTTTTCTCTTGAACAGACCGTTGCCATGAAGGGGGTCAGTCCTACAAGATTGGTGACACATGGAGGAGACCACACGAGACAGGCGGTTACATGTTAGAGTGTGTGTGTCTTGGTAATGGGAAAGGCGAGTGGACCTGCAAGCCGATAGGTGTGTGGCTCCGAGGGGTGCCCGAGAGGTTGGGAGGCACGGTCAGATGTTGGGGTCAACCCAAATCCATGTGGACATGAGATCTGAATTCCAATTTAAAAAATAACAAAATGGAAATTTTATTTCAAATACTGAAATGGTTCATACTCCGTAGTCCTGAAGGAATCAGGCCCCAAATTACTGACATTGGTAGGAGACTCAATTTTGTTTCAGAAGGACAAGATCGAATTGAGAGATGTAGAAAAAAGCCATTTCTTTTGTGCAATATCTCATCTCTGCTTTCTCCTTGGTCAAGATATAAATTATTTAAAAGGAAAAAAATGGCACTTTTCACATCTTTCTTTATTGGAACACGCTGGACTGAAACAATATTGTGTGTGCTCTGTCGCACCTTGGTAATTTGTTTTTTCAAGCTAAAACTTTTGAGCTTCTTTTGGCTGCAATCTGTTGATGAACTATATAAATACAAATCTGAGTCTCTGCCTATAGATTTGAATATATAAATTGTTCTTGAATCAAAGACATTTTGTGTTGTCGTTGTTTTTACAGAAATCAGATTTTAAACAGCTTTCTGGTCTTTTTTTATGCATTCATAATTAAGATCGGAATTGTGGGTGTTTAGCCTCCCACAGACGAATACATACACAGATCCTTTTCACTCAAATACTTGTGTGGGAAATGTTACTAGCTGAATATGTATGGTCCATGTACTTATTAGGAGAATAGAATTTCCGCCTGCCGGCTTGGCTTGGGCTTTCTTTCGCTTTGGTTACTTACTATGTGCTTAGTTACAGGGTGTGCCTTCCTTTTTGAACAGAGTACCACTTAAAAAATGTGGCTGAATTTTTGCTTACACGATATACTTTAAATTACAAGGAGCCTGCACAATTCAAAATAACCCTTTCCCCCCCCTGTTTTTATCCAAATTTCCTTACAGCTGAGAAATGTTTTGATCATGCTGCTGGAACTTCCTACGTTGTTGGAGAAACCTGGGAAAAGCCATATCAAGGCTGGATGATGGTGGATTGTACCTGTCTGGGGGAAGGCAGTGGACGGATCACCTGTACTTCTAGAAGTACGTCTCAGTTCTTTTATTCAAGATGAGGCGAGGTATTGTTTTCTGGATTCTTAGAGAGACCTGTACCGTGATGTCACTTCGAACACACCCAGCATGCTTTGGTAACATTTGGATGTCAAGAAAAATTCCATAATCAACTTACTCTGTTTCTTCAAAGAAAACTAGAAAGTTTAATAAGGTCTTCGGCTATGAGTGACCAAGAAAGAACCCAAATATGCACTGAAATGTCAAATGTGCTGTGGACCTGAAGATTAGTTGCAAATGTTTGATTTAAATGATCACTGAGATATTTTCCAAGTGTTAAGAGCAAAGAAATCGTTAAAATCACATGCAAATACATCTTTGGGCACGTAGGTACTATTGACAGAGAATGGAGAGAGCTCTAAAGTTTTAGGTTTCCTTCTATGTTTGAAATTTAACAGGGCATATTCATCGGTAAAATTGATGAAAATAATAAAGTATGTATAGGTTAAAATTATGGGTCTACCTGGGATCAAGGACAATGACTCTTACCCAAAGCTCTTAAATAGCCTTAGTGCCTTAAAGAAGCTGGCCTCTAGCACACCCGCTGCTCCTTCCAAGATTGCCTGGAGGCCCTACCTGTAGCCTTAGGGAGTCAAGGCTCCTCTTTGAACTTTTCAAACCAACAGCAACTAGTTAATTGGAGCAAAACAGCCATTAACTGTTGGTGTTATAAACAAATCCTAAGTCAAATCTAAATATATTGAATCTGTTTTGTTTATCCAGGTTCAAGTATTTAACTATCTTAAAATGTTCAACCTCCAAATTTGAATTCTTTGCTGACAAAAAAATGAGTCTTTCATGGAAAGTGGTAATCATCTTGGCAGAGTCCTTCCCAGAAACTTGCTGGTTCATTAGATCTTTTGCATTTAGAATGTTATAACGATCATCAGACTTTCAAGACCTTGGTGGCAATGTTTTAGCTCAAGACAAATAGGTGTCTGACCCTGTTTTTCTCATCTATTATTTAAAGTTATTCTACTTTGCTATTAGCAAGTTTGGGGACCATTCCTCAAAGAAAAGTCATTTAGTCTATGAAACTGTGTAAGTCCCCACTTTGTATAGGACAGTATAGGAATGCAAAAAATGAACTGAACATTAGTCCAGCCTCCAAAAAGCACTTGGTAAGTAGGTCAGGGAGATGAGAAAGGCTTATACATATTCATCTTCTACAAAGTGCAATATTAAGGGCTTCAAGATAAATACTGGAAATAGTGCTATGGGGGTTCAGGGAGAAAAGCTGTAATACCTTCATCCAGAACTCCATTCTGATGGTAGATCAATGCGGGTGTGTATTTGTGTGTGCTTATATCGACCGTCTGAGTATGATGTCTCTCACCTAGTGCTGTGATTTTTCTGATTCATACAGAAATCAAATCCTCTCTCCTCACATTGTAGCATATGGGCAAAACTGGATTATAACTGAAACAATCTATTTGCCAGATAATTGAACACATAGACTAATGGCAATTTAGTTACAGATTATCACATTACATTAATAATTCCATTTTTCCATGGAGGGTTCACACTGAGCCATTGAACAGAAGCCATTTGACTGGTAATTTTAAATGGGTGTGTGCTGGGGGAGGGCAGAAGAGAATATTTTAAAGAAGTTGGCAGTCCTCTGAATTTTCTTACATAACAAATGAAGAAAGAGATGCTGCTGTTTTTTTTTATAGCTTCTTTGGGGCAATTGGAGGAGACCTTTTGAAATGTACTTGCCTCCCTATTGTTTCTCATTTTCTAAAGAAAGTCCCTTGTTGAAAGGCTGGTCATATACAGCAGTAACTGGAAGAAAGCAGGGAGAGCATGAGAAGGAAAGAGGGAAAAATAGAAAGCCAGAGAATGAATTTGATCAAATTGTTTCACCAAAGTGAATTAAAAAAAAATTTTTTTTTAATCAGTGGACTAAAGATGATGAAAAGGTACTTTGGCAAAGGGGGAGAGGAATGCCACTAAATCCTACAAAGTCACACATAGCCCTATCTGTTCTAATAAATGGAATCCCATCTTTCAGAAGGTTGACACCTATGGTACCAGAGCCACATATAAACATACCACTAAAGAATAGCTCACCAAAGTTGAAACCGCTACATTCTTTTTTTAACGTTGACTCCAGCATTTGCCCAGCCTGACATGATGTCTATATTGAAATGCTTCCTTTCTGATACAGACAGATGCAATGACCAGGACACCAGGACGTCCTACCGAATCGGAGACACCTGGAGCAAAAAGGATAATCGGGGGAACCTGCTCCAGTGCATCTGCACGGGCAACGGCAGAGGGGAGTGGAAGTGTGAGAGGCACGCGGCGCTGCAGACCACGTCCGCTGGTGAGGCGCAGAACTGGCCCGAAACGGCCGCCCGGTACAAAACCAATGTCCGAAAATCCATCTTGCCATTGACGTGCCATTTGAGGATGAGTTGCAGCATTTCCGCTAACAACCCGAGTTCCATTATAGATGGCTAGTTGTTAACCACTTTGTTAATATCAGGTTTTAAATTTAAATGGAAATGAAATACAAATAGATCTAGTGGGAACAAACGCAGGCTTAGCCCCAAGAGATTAAACTGATGCTTAAGGCAATGCCAGTGTTAAAAAAAAAAAACCCTACACAATTAATATATAGATAAATATGTAGATAGATCTCTATATACGCACACATCTGCATTCACATGCGTATGCATATTTTATGCCTAAAGTGTATTTTAATGCAAACAAAAGGGTTACAATGGGTTACATGACTACTCCATTCTTCTGCTAGGAAAAGAGGAAAAAGTACATTTGTTCTTTTTCAAAATGGAATATAGTTCCTTGTCCTGACATTCAGCTTTCTTTGTAGCGGAACAATACTTTACGCGTGGTTTCCATGCTCCAGCAAACTTTGTTGCATTCCATAAAATAATGCACAATCATTTCCTTCATGTATTGGCATTTACAATTCGAGAAATTCTGAGGAGGCCTAGGGATAAGAATGAATGATACAATGTGTAAAGCATTAAAAAAGAGGAAGAAGAAGAAGAAGTTTTCATTATTTCTGGCATGAGAATAAGATCTTTGCATTGTTGCTTGTTCTGAAAGAGTCTGAAGACAGACAGCGATCGTGGCTGTGTGCTTCTGTTATTATTCTTGCTATGTTCTCACCAAGTTTTCACTGCATAATGTACTAGTATTATTGTTTTGCCCGGTATCAATCAACCATTTAGCTAAAAATATTACTTGTTTAGATTTTTCTCCTTTTGATGAATTTTCATCTTGTTCTAGGCACTTCCAAAGGTGAACAAGATTAGATTTAATAGTATCTTTGAGTTATTTGATTATTTTCAGTTTTATTGATTCATTGATTGATTGAGAGAGAGCAGATAAGGGGCAGAGGGAGAGAGACAGCAAGACAGAGAGAAAATCCCAAGCAGGTTCCATACACCATATGGAGCCTGAAGCAGGGCTCCATCTCACGATGGTGAAATTATGATCTGAGCTGAAATTAAGAGTCAGACACTTACTGATTGAGTCACTTACATATCCCAAGTTATTTGATTATGGTCAGTGAAATTACTGCTAACCAAAAAAAGAAACAATTTAAACATCAATCTATTGAAATAGTTTATGTTTTCTTTTTTTCCCCTCCTCCATCTCTCCTACTGAAATAGTTTAAATTAAAAGGGTAGTTGAGGTTTAACAAGATAAGGATTCAATAAATGTTATCTATTTTTATTAATATTACTAATATTATACAGAAAAGGTTCTGTTCAAAAAAAGTTTGAGAAGCATTGGGTTAAACAAAATGGAGCCCGATTCTATGGGATCTTTATGTTACTTTGTATGGTGGCTCTTAGGTGGGGGATATAAATACAGATGTCTACCCCCCAGTGTGTGTGACACATAAATGTGTGCACAGGCCACTGTATGGGAAGTGCCTTTGAGTTCTAGGGCTGAGCAGGGCTTAGGGAGATGCTGAATTCAGTCTACCAGTTATTTTGGCATCTGTGCTGAATCTTCTGTGGGCCTGGCCTTTGGGAGAACAGATTTCCAAGAGTTTAAAGAAAAGATCAACATATTGTGTTGTCTTACTCTGAAAACAAAGCTGTGTTAAGAGGATTGATTGGTTTTAGAAACACACGCACACACATTCCCACATAATCCTGAGGAGAAACAAAATGTGGAAGGAGAAACAACTTCTAAGAGAATCCAGAATGTCTCCTCAGGAGACTTTCATTGAGCTCAGAGTTCAAGAGATGGCCACGGGTCTGCTGCAGGGTGTCAGGGACTTCTCAAAAACAATATTGGGAAGAGAAATGCCTAGGTGTATTGAGTTTATAGAAGCTTCTAAGAGAGTGAGGGTGAGGCAGACCATTCTAGGAGAAGGGAAAAATATGAAGACAGCACAGGTTACAGTGAGGGAATGAGGAGACAGGCCTACACCAAGGAAGGAAGTGGTCAGAAGTGAGCTGGAAGAACTTAAGCAGGGGGAATTAGGAAGCCGTGGACCATGTGCTTCCTGGATTGAGTGAGGAGCTGTTGAGGGCATCTGTCCTGTTGAATGGCAGGATAATGTCGGTGACTTAGAAATATAATCCCAGCAGCTCCAAATGAGCTAGAAGATGGAGACTCTTTGGTTAGACTCTTACAGGTTATTTCCTAGGCTGAACCTAACACAGAAAGGGAGGGGCATTTCTTTTCAGTGCCAGGTCAGTGACACCATGGATTTCAGAGCGATCTGTATGGGACCCTGAAGATCCCAACTCCAGAAGGTAGTTAGTTGGTTTCTCTTGCCCAGCTTTATGACTTTCCTTTCTTATGCCCTTAGGATCCGGCTCCTTCACAGATGTCCGCACCGCCATTTACCAGCCCCAGCCTCACCCCCAGCCTGTTCCATACGGTCACTGCGTCACAGACAGCGGTGTGGTTTACTCTGTGGGGATGCAGTGGCTGAAGACACAGGGAAATAAGCAAATGCTGTGCACTTGCCTGGGCAATGGCGTCAGCTGCCAAGAGACAGGTCTGTATTATCTTTTTAAAAAATAGTACTGATAACTTCTTCTTATTTAGGTTTTAGGGGCACTACATTCATTTACCAAAACAACAACAACCCAAAGTAAAACAATAAAACAAACAAGGAAAGCTTATAATCTTACCACCCTGTGATAACAACCAGGGTTGGCATTTCATATATTTTCTTCCAATCTTTTTAATCTGTGTATTTTTTTCCTGTAGTGGAGATAAACTCCTATGTATTATCTTTATTTGTCTAAACTGTTGTTACAAGAGGGTCGCTTTCTGAATAGCAAATCAACCATATTTTATACTCTGAATCTCAAATGTCTGGAGCTTTGTGTTGTAAATAAACATCTCTCAACAACCTAATGCATTGCTTCCGGGCCGCAAAAGTGGTAGTAGCCACTATACTGCTTTAACTATAATTGGTGGTAACCAGTAACAATTGGTACCCTTGACTTTTCCCCTCGAATAACCTCATATATTAATTATTGTGGCGCCAACAGAGTTCTATAGATCCCTCCAGTATACTTCGAGCTGCATTCTTAATTTACCTGTTTTCATATACCATTGCAAATGTGGAAACTGAGGCATGGCAGCAGAGGTGGCAACAAAGGACATAGGCAGGAGAACTCAGGCGTCACTCTGTTCACAAAAGATAGGGTTGCTGAGTAATACATTTGGATGGACTTGGTGATCCTGTCTGCTGGCCGCTTGAGGGCACAAGCTTGGTCTCCATTAGCTATAAAGAAGCAGCTACTGGCGGGAGATGAATGCAGCTCTATTTACTGAGACCCTTTTGGTTGTGCTTGTAGCTGTAACGCAGACCTACGGCGGCAATTCAAACGGGGAGCCGTGTGTCTTACCATTCACCTACAACGGCAGGACGTTCTACTCCTGCACCACAGAAGGGCGACAGGATGGACATCTCTGGTGCAGCACAACTTCCAATTATGAGCAAGACCAGAAATACTCCTTCTGTACAGACCATACCGGTGAGTCTCCCAGGGGGAAGGCACAGCAGTGAGAAAGACCCATTTCTCATGGCCTGTTTTTACTTATTCATCTTGAGGCTGTAGAAGATGTTATCACTTTGATTCAGTCTGGACCCAGGAGACATGAAGCAAACTTAGCAGCTGAAGGCCCTTCCACGTTCCCCAGGACCCTTGGGAAATGACATGAAGGGGAAAGCCCTCCTGTTCAATTATTTCTGACACACTGGGATTATGATGTGATTAAAGATACGGGTATATAAAATCCGTAGGCAATCCCACAGGGCTAAAGAATACGCAGGATGGATGCCTGAGTGCTTTTGCTTCTCTTCTGGTTAACACTATGTTTTATTCAAAGCGAACGTCTGATCTTTTCTCTTTGGGCTGGGAAAATGAGAGTGAAATTGGATTGAAATCTGTTTTGAGAGTGAAGGTGAATACGCTGAGGAAGCCTGGGACTCCATTATCAGGCATCCTTTATTCTGAGGTAGACTCCCTGTGAATTAGCTGCACAGACCTGACTCGCTCGGAACCTTCTTGGGATAATTCCCCGCTGCACGCTGAAGATCTCAGTTGTCATATCATTTCTTCCTGTTTGTTATTCTGGGCAGTTTTGGTTCAGACTCGAGGTGGAAATTCCAATGGTGCCTTGTGCCACTTCCCCTTCCTGTACAACAACCACAACTACACGGACTGTACTTCCGAGGGCAGGAGAGACAACATGAAGTGGTGTGGAACGACAGAGAACTACGACGCTGACCAGAAGTTTGGGTTCTGCCCGATGGCCGGTAAGATGAGGCCCTGCAGACACCGTTCATGCAGTCAGAACACTAGTGGCCAGGTGGCCAGGTTACGCCTATTTTACCCATTGAGTCTTAATTTTCAGAGAGCACGCAACTTCATATGATATATTTATATACATATAGTTATATATCATATATAATTACATATTCCATAACTATGTATATAATTATAAAATCCTTTTGATAGAATTGAATGTCTGAAAATATATAAATGCAATAAAAATATTTTTTAAAGGTCTGAAAATGCACATTATTCTCAGGCTTGTCATTTGTAAAGAGCACACAACTGAGTCACTTACAGCATTTAATACATAACTGCTGTAGTCACAGAGCCACAATATTTACAACATAATTTTGGTTTGATTAGAATCAGCTTTGTCACTTCTTAAATATCAAAATGACCAAAACTCTATGCTTCCTATCAAGTATGGATCTTTTCTTTTTTTAAAGGGGGATCTAGTTTGTAAGGATAAAGGGGATCCAATATCTGTTTTTTGTTTTCAAATTTCAAGAACTCCATAGATTATATGTGATCCAGTTGTAGAGCCAAGAAACCATGAGTTGCTGAATGTGAGGCCATGAAACATAAGAAAACCACTTAAGTTTTTATTTCTTTCAACACAAGAGAATGTCAGACTTTAGCTTACAATTCTATACCCAAATGCATAGTTTCCCTTAGGGATAGAATAAGCTGGAAGTAGAAAAATTATGGGGCAGTAGTCAACATCAGTCTTCTACAATAATGCAAACGCTTTACGTGAATGTGTAGGCATTATCGTGGTCTAACATCCTCCGGCCTTTCTTGTAATTATTCCTTACAACATCTTCACCTGTGGACTATGTTTGCTGTCTCTGGTACTCAAAGCTCTACACATGCACAGAGCAGCCCTGAGACTTCTTTGAGGCACACCCAGACTGCTTTCCAACCGGTTCTTGGCTACTCCATTATCCTAAGGACTGATGATACTGCACATGTTCTTACACCTTGTGAGCATTTCTCCATCCATTTCTATACAGCCCACGAGGAAATCTGCACAACCAATGAAGGGGTCATGTATCGCATTGGAGATCAGTGGGACAAACAGCATGATATGGGCCACATGATGAGGTGCACATGCGTTGGGAATGGTCGTGGAGAATGGACTTGTGTCGCCTACTCTCAGCTCCGAGGTATGCTTGCTTACTAATAAGAGCATGTGAGAGGACCAAGACTACAGAGAGGACCAAGTTTGTTTATGAAAACTTGTTCCTTCCAAAAGCAGGAGAGGCAATGTCTACCATGCTGAATAAGTTTGTCATGTTAGGCAGCCAGTGGAGAGAAGCTGGCAGAGCACTTCTAGAATTCTGAAATATTCCCAGGATGTAAGTACTTAGGCTGCGCTGAGAAGATGACTTCAAAGGCTAGGACACAATTATTTGATCCTGCTAGCTTTTTGTTACACCATTGGATTCATGTCTAGAAAAGATTGAATAATTTCTATAAAGAAAAGAGACTTTGCGCCTCCAAAAACAGATCCTTGCAGATCCAAATTGAAGGTGACAGTCAGAGAGACCTATTTCTTGTGCTCAGCTCAGTTTTTTCCTTTGGATCCTGGAATATAATATAGGGATGTCGATTTATGAAAACCATTTTGGTACTTCTGTTTCTCTGATTCGAAGAGTATGACTTAGGTAGAACTTTGAACTAATAAATAGTCCATATACCTGGTGTGTTGACATTGACCTGAACTTGTTCTCCTTTTGTGGGTAGCACAATCCAGGCATAATAATAATTCAATATGATGTTGCACAACAGAAAGGAAAGGCATACAGACCAGCTCTTCATTTTACGGAGGAAGGAGCTGAGACCCAAAAAGGGGAAGTAATTTTCTCTGGATCTCTCAGAGAGTTAGGAACACAGTTGGCCTACATTTGTGTGTGTGTGTGTGTGCATGCGCGTGCGTGTGTGTGTGTGTGTGTGTGTGTGTGTTTAATTTCACAAATGCCATCGATGTTATTTTGTTTCCCAAGTCCAAATATCTCCCCACTCCGGCCATTCCAGAGATTATACCATCACACCCTGCTTGGTACACCATAAGTATGTTTAGTCCTCCTCCTATAGCTCACAACCAGCAGAGATCTAAAGGACATTATCAACGTAGCAAGAATTTTTCCAAAAGTAAAACATGTATTTGTTTAAAAATTGCCTTTCTGCAGGAAGGTATATTTTACCGCATCCTTTAGTTGTGTAGACTTTGACTTCTGATATTTAAATTTATAAAAATGTTGATATGAAAAAGAATTAGTTTTTTTTCAAATCCTGTATTCCTGACTAAGCTTTGGAAAAGTTCATTCTGTGCTACTAGAAAAGTTATTTTAGTGGGGAGATGTTGATAACTTAGTGAGAAAAAAACTGTATGATTTGAAAAGCATGGCTTCTTTTTTATTATTTCATCATGAAACTTAAAAAGTTCTCCACCATCCCACTGTCTCCTACACAGATCAGTGCATTGTTGATGACATCACCTACAACGTGAATGACACATTCCACAAGCGTCACGAAGAGGGCCACATGCTGAATTGTACCTGCTTTGGTCAGGGCCGGGGCCGATGGAAGTGTGATCCCGTTGGTAATTAGCCGGGGTCTCTAGGTGGTTTGGGACGTTGGGACTAGTTGCAAGTTTCGGATAAAAAGAGCCGTCTGATATTACATAATGGAGGTTGACGCCAGACTTTGATCAGTGGCTTGCAGAGAGCTTTGTGGAGTCTTTTCCCTAATCATGGACCAATATATCAACTTGATGCTGGCAGTTTTCTATTTTTGTTGAGTTTGGTAATGCATGCAGGTTTATTTTAATGGACTGGAATTAGTTCTTTGGTTCAGAATCATAAAGAAAATCCGTGTTATGAAAGAGAACTTTCCTTTGCTGACTGTGCAATAACACGGGCAAGGGAGCCTGACAGTAAATACCTTCTTCCAAAGACTTTATTTTTCTTGGCTGCCCTTTATAATAGATCTAAGCAAATAGTGAAGGTTGAGCCTTAGAAGAGCCGGGTGGCCAGCTTTAAGGTAACCCGTTAATATTCCCCTACCAAAGGAGACCTGTTGCTCACAAAGAAAACAAACTGATCAGATGAGTTTGTTTGACATGAGATTATCAAAGCTGACGGAGACGGGTGAGAGGACTTTTTGGAAACTGCTCAGCAAGTAGTCATAGTTAAAATCTAGTTCTCCACATGCATGTGAAATTAAATGCTCCAGAATTTAAAGAGTTATATAAAAATGATCCTTTGTTTTTACTATTCAAATGGTAAATTAGTTGCATCAATATAGGTTAAATATAATATCTAATTTAATTTTCCCAAATTGATATTCAGAATGTCAGCATATACTGAAATCTAAATCATAAAATTTTTATTTAGAAATATTGTCTTTTTAGAAAGCTAAACATTTCTCCCAATGGGTACTATTGTTTTTATTACTAATTGCCCTGTAAAGTAAAAGATATGAACAAAACATTTTGTAACCATGTGTATCTGTAAGGGCAGTTGCCTCTCTGCCCTTCCCCGCTCATGCTCTGTCTTCTCCTTCTCTCTCAAAAATAAAAAAACATTAATTTTTTAAAAAATGTAAGGACAGTTGCAAATCTCCATTAAAATTAAGAATATATGGTCTGAAATTTAAAAAAAAGCAGGGGAGTGGCATCTGGGCTCAGTTGGTTGAGCATTTGACTTGATCTCATGGTTCATCTCATGGTTCAAGGGTTCGAGCCTTGCATCGGGCTCTGTGTTGACAGCTCAGAGCCTGGAGCCTACTTCAGATTCTGTGGTTCCCTCTCTCTCTGCCTTTCCCCTCCTCACCCTCTGTGACTCTCTCTTTCTCAAAGATAAATAAGGATTAAAAACTTTTTTTAAGAATATAGAGATGACTGGGTGGCTCATTCAGTTAAGGTCCAACTTAGGCTCAGGTCATATCTCATGGTTTGTGGGTTCGAGCCCTGCATTGGGCTCTGTGCTGACAACTCAGAGCCTGGAGCCTGCTTTGGATTCTGTGTCTCCCTCTCTCTCTCTCTGCACCTCCCCTGCTCATGATCTCTTTCTCTCTCTCTCTCTCTCTCTCTCTGTCTCTCAAAAATAAACCTTAAAAACCTAAAAAAAAAAAAAAAGAATATATGGTCTAGCCCAGTGAAATTAAATTTGTAGCTCCGTGTATTTAATGCTGCTTCTTTTACTCGTTTTTATTTTAGACCAATGCCAGGATTCAGAAACCCGAACATTTTATCAAATTGGAGACTCCTGGGAGAAGTATGTGCATGGTGTCAGGTACCAGTGCTACTGCTATGGCCGTGGCATTGGGGAGTGGCATTGCCAACCTTTGCAGACCTATCCAGGTAAGTACCTTTCGTAATGGAAACTAAGAGCTTTTAACTGAGTTACCAACACAGGGCAACATCAGTATTTTTAATACTCTGATGCCTGCATTGGCCTCGTCTCTCCTATCTTTTTTTCATGCCTCTAATAATCAGATTTTTGACTAAAATAATTTTCCTTTCTCCTCCGTCAAGTATAAGGTGTACTAGGCTGTGAAAATGTGCCTGTGTGTGAATTTGTTTCTGAACACTGTAGAGTGTTTCATTGGGTTCAAACGCTCTGGCTAATTCCATCTCCCGTCTGCACAGGGAAATAGAACCCATGCAGTGAGCCATACTGGGAGTAAAGTGTGGGTTGTATATTATGGCTCTTCACGGAGAGGTTGCCTGGAGAGATTATGTGAAATACAATAGAGAGTATGTGTGTCCACTCACCATTTCATCTAGGGCCTCTTTTTGTCAAATTTTTCATTTGTTTGATCAGTTGAAGTCTAGAACAAAGTACCCTGGGTTAAGAGTTGAGTAATTTGGTCAATTTTCTGCCCACGCAGTACAAATATTCTCAAATGCTTATTGCTGGGTTTTTTGTTGTTGTTGTGTTTTGGTTTTTTTTTAGGTCACAGGACATAATGCCTAGCTGGAGGTGTGATTAATTTATTTTAGACAAAAAAGCATTTTTTAATTTATTTTTTGCTGAGTGATTATAACAAGACATGGTGAGTTATGAAGCTCAAACTTTTAGGCACCAGTTCTTTGAGCAACTACTGAGGTGCGAAGCCTCCGAGGCCTCCGTTAAGCTTACACTTGAAACATGGGCCACATTGAGCAACCAACAGAAGTTTTGAGAGCATCAGATTCTGCCTCTGACAGAAATTAAGATTAAGTAAACTCGGGTCACCTGGGTGCTTTGTCAGTTAAGTGTCTGCCTGTGGCTCAGGTCAAGACTTTACGGTTTGTGAGGTTGAGTCCTACATCAGGCTCTCTGCTGTCAGTAAGGAGTCTGCTTAGGATCCTCTGACCCCCTCTCTCTGCTCCTCCCCTGCTTGTGCTCTGTCTCTCTCTCTCTCTCTCTCTCTCTCTTTCTCAAAAATAAATAAACATTAAAAAAAAAAAGACTAAGTAAACTAAATCCCTCCATAATGTAAAAAGAGATTCGTTATCATAGAGAACAAGATAGGGAACAATTTGGCCGAAGGTGGAGTTTGCCAAGACATGGGTCTTGCCTGTAGACTAGAGATCCGTGTCAAGCTTCACTCACTAGTTTCTCATCTGTAAAATGGGGAGATTAAAGCTGATTGCCTTTAAAGTTCTTTCTAGCACTAACAATCTAACAACCTCTGATCCTAAATACTAACCACCCAGATACAGCCTTCCAACAAACTTGGAAGAAACCCTGCGCTTCCCAGCCCTCAGTCCCTGCCAGGGCCGTACAAGGTGACTTTGCTTGAACAAGCTCACAGCACCCCTGGCTCTTAAATTGTATTCATGGTGGATTTGGGTGTAGGAATCGCTTAAAATATTTTTTAATAACGTTCAAAAAATCTGATTGCAGAAGAACCTTAGGTTCAGAAATTAAATATATATTTTTTCCTTTCATGAGGTAACTAAAGGGTAGAAGCTTCTAAAAAAATGCTCCTGAGTGTCTATGTTTATGGTTGTTATTGGTGTGGCACCTTATTGAAAATCATCCTCAAAGATTTAGGGAGAAATGTTTTTTCTCACCCTTTTACAATAAGCCTCTTCACAAAACTGCTTGCCGCCGGAAGCATTTAGGTGGACAGGGCAGGGGTGAAATCTCGATGGGAAGGAAGCCTTCTGCTTTGGAGTTTTACATGTTGACTTTGTTTTTAGTTTTGAAAAAGGGTAAGAGGAATGCCCAGGGCACAGAGAGGAGGAGATTTGGAGAGGGGCTTGGTGTTTGCCCTCAGTAGGTGCTTGGGTTCCTATCTCCATGCCTGGTTTACACAGTGGCTGGTGCTTAGCGCGCGGATCTTCATGAAGGTGGGAAGAGTAAAGGAACCAAATGACCAGTAGACTGTCTCTGAGCCTTGCCCTGTTTGTTCCCCCCTACAGAGGACTTGGTGGAGTTGTTCAAACTCAGAGAAGATAAGAGACATTTGGTTTGTCAATAAACAGCCCAGAAAGCACAGATCTCAGCAAACAAAACAGAGGAAAAAAAGGACCGAGTCACATACTCATAAATATTTAACTTCCCCAGGGTCATTGTTACTGGAAATGATTCACTTCTGCCTTATTTTAAACTGATTTTATTTTATTAAGAAATTTAAAATTTTTATTTTTGAGAGAGAGAGAGAGGCAGCATGGGCAGGGGAGGGTCAGAGAGAGAGAGAGAGAGAGAGAGAGGGAGACACAGAATCCGAAGACAGGCTCCAGACTCTGAGCTAGCTGTCAGCACAGAGCCTGATGCGGGGCTCAAACCCACGAACCGTGAGATCATGACCTGAGCCGAAGTCAGATGCTTAACCAACTGAGCACCCAGGTGCCCCTTAAACTGATTTTACAAGCATACACATTGTGTCATAGCTTTACTTAACTATTTTATGGTTAGACTGATCAGATTGAATAAGAGAGGGAGTAAAGTTTTTACCACAGGAAGTGCTATTATATACCAGGTAGTTTAATTTTAGTTTTACCAAATCTAACCAATGTAATGATGTCTAACCAATGATGTCAGAATTTTCAGATTTCCTGTCTTCAACTCATATGTCGATTCACGTCAAGTTGTATTCAGAATTTAGTTGGCCTTACAGATGATGGACAAAGTTTCTTTACCTTCTGAACCAAAACATACTAAATGCATGAAATCCACACTGCTGTTCAGTGGGCTATGGTTCAAACCTAAATTTAAAAACCTACAATTTCAAACCAGAGCTTGATGTTTTAGAAAGAAAAGAAACTTCTGTAGTTTTGCTCTATCACTGAGGTAAAAACAAGTGAGTCACCGTTTTCTTTTCCCTTCCGTCTCCTTTATTACCTTGTGGACCCAGGAACAGGATTAGGGTTAAAGGTGGACAGTAATTGTCATTTGTATTATCTTTCTAAAACTTAATAGACATTCAACCATCATAAACTTTTTCTTTTAATTAAAGGCTATTTTTAAAGCACTTTTGGGGCACCTGGGTGGCTCAGTCGGTTAAGCCTCCGACTTCGGCTCAGGTCAGATCTCACGTTCGTGTTTTCGAGCCCTGCGTCGGGCTCTGTGCTGACAGGTAGCTCAGAGCCTGGAGCCTGCTTCCGGTTCTGTGTCTCCTTCTCTCTCTTCCCCTCCCCCTCTCATGCTCTGTCTCAAAAATAAATAAAAACATTAAAAAAATAAAGCAGTTGTACAGCAAAATTGAAAGGAAGATACAGAGCTTTCTCGTATAGCCCCGCCCCCACACGTGTCCAGCCTTCCCTATTACAAACATTCCCTACTGAAGCCGTGCATTTGTTACAACCAATAAACTCACAGCGAGACCCCATTTTCACCCCATGTGTATGGTTTATGTGAAGGATCACTCTTAGTACTGTACATTCTATGGCTTCATAAACCTTTTCCTCCCTCAAAATCATGATTGTCAAATTAAATAAAATACATATCAGATGTCTCTTTACCTAAGGAAATTATAGTAGGAATTCTTTAAGGGATCAATATTTAAATATCCTTATGCCAATTATAGTAAATAATTTAAGGACCTGATATTCCTGTATTTACTGGTATTCACAGAAGTCTAACAGTTTGCTTCACTGTTTGTCTTTTAAAACATATTTGTATTTTTGAGGAGCTCCATGAACAGAGGGGTAATTCAGAGAGTGATGTGGAATTAACTTCTGCCAACTGATTGAAACAAACATCCTGCCATGTTCTGTGAAATAGACACTACTTTAGAATAGAAAACTAAGAATTTTATACATGGATTTTGATATTCATGTGGCTTAGAAACATGTGCATTAAATGAAATTAAGATTCAAAGAATCTTAATTTGTTAGTCTCCAACCATTTTGAATTATTCTCAGTGCGGAAGTGAGTATATTATTCTAAAACTTTTGAGTCTACTCAGATATGTAAGTTATATATTTGTTCTGCTACAGAAAACTCTGTTTTCAAGGAGAATTTGACAGCAAAGATAATAATTAGGTTTGAAAATCAATATTCTTTTCCTAAGAGCTTTCAGAGAACGTAAATCTGTTAACAATCTGGTGAAATGCTTTACTAAACTTGCAAAATTTTGCTCTCTTTGATAGAGTGGCAGTTAGAAATTTTTGGAAAGGTTATGGCAAGAAAATTTATTTTTATTTCTAATAAGTAGAAATGAAAAAGACTGTTTAGGAAAAAGATGGTGTTCTGTTCTGCAGGCATAAATTTTCTAACTAATTCATTATTATCCTAAATGGAGTCTACACTATTAATAAATTAATTCCACTTTCCTTATATTGTTTTTTCTTAAAGATACTTTAAATTTTGTTGGAAACAGTCACATATTGAGATGTGGAAATACTGCATTTGTATACTTCAAATTGTCATTTCAGCTGATAAGTGCTTTTGAAAAAAAGTTTGATCTCTTAATAACTTGGGCCATCCATGGTATGATTTTAGAGTATACTTACTAAGTAAAAATAAAATGAAAACTTTTTCCCTAATGGCATGCATAGGCTGATAAGAAATAAAATTGAGCCTGTAATTACTGCTTTTGTTTATTCATCTAGGATTCTACCCCATTTAGAAATATGTGTGCTGTATGTCATGTCATATGACCGTTAGAAGGTTGTTTCCTTCTTAGTGGGTGGATTCATTCTGGATGAAAGGCTTCACAAATGAGAATTTGTTTTAAAGAAGCTTAGTATGATACCTAAATGGAGTTTAGGTTCTGTGTTACTTTATTTGGGTTAGGGTAGTTTGGCAATTTTCTCAAAATTCTTACTTTGAAAATGGAGAGAAAATCAAACTAAGAGGCATTTTTCAAATTTTATTTTATTTGCTCTAAACAAGTTCTATTTGCATTTCTCATGTGAAGGACCATGATTTATTGACTAAAAAGGGATTTTGTTGCATTGATTTCCAAGGGCAACATGTAAAAAAGTAATCCCAGAATTTTTTTTTTTTTTTTACTATACTCGCGTTTGCTGATAAGCAAAACTGTCTTTTAATGATGGCCATCTCCATGCACTGCCCTTTAAGTTGAAGAAAGTGAATACTTGAGGTCACCCATCTCACCTTCTCATTTTCAGGCACAACTGGTCCCGTCCAAGTCATCATCACTGAGACCCCCAGTCAGCCCAATTCTCACCCCATCCAGTGGAGTGCCCCAGAGCCATCTCACATTTCCAAGTACATTCTCAGATGGAAACCTGTGAGTATCCTACCCACAACCCGGGGACATTAAGGGTTCTGAAATGAACACATTCTAAACATTTGCTTTTCAGCTTTCAAGCCAACAGACCTGACGAACAATCTGTGATTTGGCATATATATGTGTCATATATATATAAATATATATAAAAAATATATATAGATTTAGCTTTTTTGGTATTTAGAAGGATTTAGAAAGATTTATTATTTAGAAAGATCTTCTTAACAAGGACTTAGAAATGATAACATCTGAAACAACTCTTCCCAAATATGGGAAGAGAATCTAAAGGCTTCAGAGGTCTTGCAACTCTATCAGAGGAAAACAATTATTGGCATCATTTCCATGATTTGAAAAATTAATATTTAGCTATTGGGATTCACTTTTTTAAGGGATCACTTCTTAATACATTCCTTTTGTTTCTCTGAAGTTATTTAGGTAGAGAGGGGGAAAGAGGTGAAGCCAGGGAAGAATTCATGAGGGGTGAGAGTGGGCTTGTTTAAAAAATGAACCTTGTGATTTTTTAATAAAAAGCATCTAGAAATTGAAGAAATCATACTGAGGAAGATGGTGAGTAGTAAGTTTTAGTTTTTCTTATCTTCAAACCTCCCTGTTAGATCTCCAAAATTCATGACTCATAACTTAAGAAACCCTATATTAAACCCAGGAGAAAAATGCCCACTTTTAGTCACAGCAGTTAAATCCTAGCAATTAAAAACAAAATAAAAGAAAATGCCTGACCAACTCAGGCAGTTGTATTTAAACTCTTTAGGAAAAATTCAAGCTGGGAAATCATTCTTTTTTTGTAGCACACTCAGTGTTCTTTCCATAGTGTCTGGAGCAGCCATTTCCAGAACTCTGCATTTAGTGATGTTAGCCAATTGGATCACTATATTTTCCCCTTCAATAACTTTTTATCTCTCAGCCTGTCATCTGACCCCCAGTTTTATTTGCTTTAAAGCTAACTCTGAGGTATTATGTGAGATCACTGTAATAAGGGACATTTACAGGTAAGTATAAGATGTACATTGAATTGGAAAGTCTTCAAAGAAGCAGCAGTGATTAATTTAAGATTTTTAACAATTAAGCATCTTCAGGTTTTTCCTCAATGGATATTACCTGAGTATTTTTGAATACTTTCTTCTGATGGCTAAGGTTTTAGAAAAGTTCATACTGAATAAAACATTTATCATTAAATCTGATCTAATTGTAATGACTAATTTCTGATTTTTTTCAAGGTATTTGAGTTAAAATTTAAATTTAAAATATACTACGATCCATTTCATTTATTTCAAAAATATAAATGGGGGTGCCTAGGTGGCTCAGTCAGCCAAGCATGGCTCAGGTCATGATCTGGTGGTTTGTGGGTTTGAACCCCGCATCCAGCTCTGTGCTGACAGCTCAGAGCCTGGAGCTGCTTTGGATTCTGTGTGTTCCTCTCTTTCTGCCCCTCCCCAACTCATGCTCTGTCTCTCTCACTCTCTCTCTCTCTGTCTCAAAAATAAATAAACATTAAAAATTCTAATAAATATATATATGGACACTTGAGCTTTTGAATTATGGAGGAACTGGTTGATTGGATTATTTTTAAAAAGTCACTGGGCATTAAAAGTGTATTTTAACTTAGTTTAGAATATTTACACTTAAAAGGATCTCATCTTGTTTGAAGTAAGTGTGTTTCTTCTCCACTCATTTCATTGAAATGAGTTTTGTGATCCATGACATATTCATGAAGCTGGACAGATGTGAAAATGTAAACTGGAAGCAAAGATTAAATAAACTGAAATCACATTCTTCTCCAGTCTTGCCCAAAGTTGGCTAACCGCTTTCGATGGGGTAACTCCTATCCAAGAATGAGTCCTACAGCCAGACCAGCTGAACCTTATACGTGAAGGTCGCAGGAACTGAGTCACGAAGTAATACTATACCCTTGACTACTTCTGCAAGGCAAGAAATTTGTATCCTACTAAGTGAGAGGTAGACTATATGGCCTTTTCCCACTTGCGAGAAGAATATATTTCTGTTCATGGTGGACATTTAAAAAATGGGAGAGGCAAAACTTAGGCTCATTCTATTTTCTTGCTAACAAGAAATAAATTTGTCTAGAAGTGCCTGGGTGGCTCAGTCAGTTAGGCATCCGACTTCAGTTCAGGTCATGATCTCACGGTTCTTGGGTTTGAGCCCCACATCGGGCTCTGTGCTGAATGTTTGCTCAGAGTCTGGAGCCTGTTTTGGATTCTGTGTGTCCTTCTCTCTCTGCCCCTCCTCTGCTCACACTCTGTCTCATGCTGTCTGTCAAAATTAAACAAATGTAAAAAAATATGTATTAAAAAAAGAAATAAATTAGTCTGGCAAAAAAGCAGGTGCCGGGGCCTGTGACTATGACCTCAGGCATGTCATACAACTCTGTTTCTACACCCATAAAACGGGGCAGTTATGCCATTAACTCAGAGACAGGAGAGATGAAGGCTGAATGAGAGATGCAAGTGAAACAGCTCAGGGCGTGGCACACAGTAAGCTATCAGTAAATACTAGCCATACTAATAATTATTATTAATATTAAACTCTGCTACGGGTCCCCATTCCGATTTCACTTTTCCACGCTTTTCCTCCACAACGGAGCTGCACAGGTCCCTCGCCCTTTGGAGATTACTCATTGTCATCTCTGAATGTTCACCCTTGTGAATACTTCTGTGATTTTTTTTTCCTTTTAAATCTTTAGAAAAATTCCCCAAGAGGTTGGAAGGAAGCCACCATTCCTGGCCACTTAAATTCCTACACCATCAAAGGCCTGACACCAGGTGTGGTGTATGAGGGACAGCTCATCAGTGTTCAGCACTACGGCCACAGAGAGGTGACCCGCTTTGACTTCACCACCACCAGCACGAGCACGGCGGTGACCAGTACGTACCGGGCCACCCTCACGTCCCTGCCTGTGCTCCTCAGAGCTGTGCCGTCCTCAGGGAGTGGTCTGCTTCTTGAGTCCTGTCCTTCCATGAATGGCACCGACATCATTTTTAATAAATGGTGTTCTCTAGATGACAGCAGTATATTTTCTCAATGTCTGAAGGCTCTCTCTCCCCTTCCTGTGGCTGTCTAGGCAACACTGTGACAGGAGAGACAACACCCCTTTCTCCCGTTGTGGCCACTTCCGAATCTGTGACTGAAATCACAGCCAGCAGCTTTGTGGTCTCCTGGGTCTCGGCTTCAGACACCGTGTCAGGATTCCGTGTGGAATATGAACTAAGTGAGGAGGGAGATGAACCACAATACCTTGGTAAGCTAAACATGTTGTCATGACAGCTTTTGAATGACTGGGGGGGGAGGGGCGCGCATCCAAGCAGATGGTCTGTGAGCTTTGGAACTAGTCGACAGCTCAGATTGAACAAACTTTCAGTGTGAGGAAGGGGAACAGCTGACCCTTTCTAGAACTGAGCTCGAGTTTTCCTGAGCCGGGCTCACATTTTCCTGGTCCCAGTATGATATGAGCTGCCTTCCCCATTTTCCTGGGCACAAGTCTGTACGACCATAGTGCTTTCTTTAGGGAAGTGATTGCCAGATGAGCACCACTGCAGAAAATGTTAGCCTTTGGGGGTGCACTCATGCTTTTCAAATTCTCGTGGTTAGGGGCCTTTTTAAAACCTTTATTGCAGTATAATATATCATAGGCATAGAGCTTGATACATTTTTATAAAGTGAAGACACCCATGTGAATAGCACCCAGGGGCATCTGGGTGGCTTAGTCACTTAAGCTTCTGACTCCTGATTTTGGCTCAGGTCATGGTCTCACAGTTTGTGGATCAAGTCCTGAGTAAGGCTCTGAGCTGTCAGCAGAATCTGCTTGTAATTCTCTCTCTCTTCTTCTCTCTCTGCCCCTCCCCCCTCTCTCGCTCCCTCTCCCGCTTCTCAAAATAAATCAACTTAAAAACAAAGATCCCTCCTACCCACATCCCCTCATCCCCTGCACATAACCACTACCCTGAATTTTAACTACAGAGAGCTATTTTTTATAAATTTGGGGGCGAATTGCAAAAATTGTATGTCTTCAGAGAAAAAAAATCAGAAAAATGGCAAACAAAAGAAAAATCCCATAATGTATTGATAATTATTTATTACCCATTAGTACACTTCCTTCCAGACTTTCCCCTTCCTTTATGAATGTATAGTTTAAAAATATCTCTTTTACAGGCTGTGGAGTGATTTGAGGGATTGGTGCGCTCTGATTAGTAACCTTTCCTTTTTTACTTGAAAGATCTTCCAAGCACAGCCACCTCTGTGAGCATCCCTGACCTGCTTCCTGGCCGCAAATACATTGTAAATGTCTATCAGATATCTGAAGAAGGAGAGCAGAGTCTGATCCTGTCTACGTCACAGACAACAGGTACATGTGTACTACACGCTGTGAGAAGAATCGTTTGTCGGTAGAACAAGCCTAGAGCGATATTTCCTGACTGTTTTCCTCATTTGCTCTTTTCTTTTTTTTTTTTTTGTTAGCACCCGATGCACCCCCTGACCCTGCCGTAGACCGAGTCGATGACACCTCGATTGTTGTTCGCTGGAGCAGGCCCCAGGCGCCCATCACAGGTGAACTTGGCCTCCTCTTCCTGGCTGCCATGTTAGTCCTGATGCGTAGGTGGTGAGGCGGCTGATTCTAACCTGTGGGCAGGGAGATTACTTAAACCTTCTGCATAATTACTAGTCTAGGGTAGTACTAGGGTAGGGTAGAGGTAGAGGGCATGTGTGTGTGTGTGTGTGTGTGTGTGTGTGTGTGTGCATGTAACAGTAATTCAGAATGTGATTATCATCAAGGCTTACAGCTCAACTTTCTTATAGATCATTTCCCATCATATCCATTTTAATGACCCCCCCCATACACACACACACACACACACACACACACACACACACACAATCTCTAAAGTCAGCTCACGGACTTATTTAATCAGGCATTTCTGAGGTTGAAGAGGGTTAATTTTTCTGAAAATCTCATTCTAAGACTTATTCTTAAAGAGGTAGCTCAGTTGCCTTCTTAGCTCATTAAGTGACTCAGCTGCCTCTGAAGTTTCTAGACAACACAGACAGTGCTAGACAATCTGTGTTTAAGGTAGTTCACTAATTGCTTTCAGTGCTCGGAGCTCAAAGAGAAAAAAATCATTTTAGCATGAGTAATTTCACCTCATGGTATCTCTAATAGACATTTATTAAGGAATCAGGTCTTGAAGGATGATATTTATTATTATAAAAGGTTTGCACAGCTGCTCTTCTTTTTCTTTGTACTGAATAGTCCTTATAAGAAGTTGCAACATCTAAAGAGTCAGAAAGAATCACTAGTTCTTAACTAATCAAGCAAGATGCTAAGGCCTTTTCTGATAAGAGATTTACGACTTTGAAATCTCTGTTTCATAAACCAGCGTGGCTAATTTTTTCCCCTTGAATCTGCAGGATACAGAATAGTGTACTCGCCATCAGTAGAAGGTAGTAGCACAGAACTTAACCTTCCTGAAACTGCCAACTCCGTCACCCTCAGTGACTTGCAGCCTGGAGTTCAGTATAACATCACTATCTACGCTGTGGAAGAAAATCAAGAAAGTACTCCTGTTTTCATCCAACAAGAAACCACTGGTGTCCCGCGTACAGGTAACTTAGAGTCACTTCTTATGGTATCATATCTCTTAGAGCTTAACAGGGAAACACGACTCACTGCTCTTTTATTTAAAACCATCCTGGACCAACCATTCATTTCCTTAGCCTGCTGGCGAAGACCAGAAATGTTGGATGAAAGAGTAGTTGTTTCTGTGGGAGGGTTGCTTTTGTCTCTGTCAACATTTCCTCCATGCCAATAATCATATAGATTAGTTTATCCCTAAACTTAAGAACTTTGGCTGAAATGTCCACACTATTAACCGGCTTATCAAAGCTGGCTCTTGGCCTTCCTGATTAAAGACTGACACCTAAACATCTTCACATTTTTCCCCGGAAGCTTAAGGGTCACATACTCTGTCACTTTGAAATATTATAAAATGGTTCAGGAAAATGCAAACCACATTTTTTTCCTGTTGTCTGAATAAGGGTTTATTGTATTGTATTGTATTGTATTTTTTACATGTTTATTTTAAACTCCTTGATAGGATACTTAATATGTTGGAAACTCTTCTATTTACCTACATATTTTAGATAAAAACTTCAACTGTTATATGTAAGCAGTATGACTTCAGTCATACATGAAAATATAAGAAAAAACTCATTTTTTCTGGTTAAGAGATAACACTTGGCCTTACTTCCGAATGAGAGGACCTGTGAATTTCCTCATATACATCTGGGAAACGGGCTTTTAAAAAATAGTCTCCAGCACAGATTGTGACTGACCAGTTGGCTCTTGTCTGTTAGATAAAGTTCCCCCTCCCCAGGACCTGCAGTTTGTGGAAGTGACTGACGTCAAGATCACCATCATGTGGACCCCCCCTGCGAGCCCCGTGACCGGTTACCGTGTGGACGTGATCCCCGTCAACCTGCCTGGGGAGCACGGGCAGAGGTTGCCCATCAGCAGGAACACCTTTGCGGAGGTCACCGGACTGTCCCCCGGGGTCACCTATCACTTCAAAGTCTTTGCTGTGAACCAAGGGAGGGAGAGCAAGCCTCTGACGGCACAACAGACGACCAGTATGTTCCGACCACCTCCACCCCGAATTCTCCACCCTCATTCCCAATCTGTGGTGCATGTGCAGCAAACCATTTCCTCCTACCTGTGCGGTTAGAAATAGGGAAATACCCAGTGCATAAGGGAATGCAGGCTGGACATAAAGCATACTACGCTTGAAAGCAAAGCTGAGACCCGCTCCACAGATGCTAAATGGTAACCCATTCCCCAAATACACGCACCCACGTGACGGCGCTGAGAGAGGACAGCTTCAGAGAACCTGATTTTCTTGAACCTGATTTTCTTTGCTAACAGAGACATGGGTTGTAAACCTGAGTATATTTTTTTATAACTACATTTGTCTCCTTCAAACTTGAAATGTATGCTTTTACTGTTTTATGAGAGAACTATTTACAAATAGTAATTGCTAGGACATTGACCGCTTATTAAGCCCCAGGTCCTCTGCTCAGTTCTTTACAAGCATTGTCCTTATATTTAATACCCTTTTGGCTCTAATGAGGAAGATCTTGTTATCCTTATTGGATTCATGAAGAAATTGAAGCTCATAAAAAATTCTGCAATTTGTAAAGTTCCAGAGCTAGGAAGTGATGGAGCTGGATCCACGAAGACTTAATGGCATTTGACTCCATGTCCCATTCTTTCAGTGATTATCCTTGACAACCTCTGAAGCATTCATCTGAAAAGTGTTTTAAATTACTGCAGGGAAACCGCTAGTAATCATACTCAAGGAACCTCAAGATGTGTGTGATTCTTTCTGATAGTGCACACTCACCAGTGTCCTACCATGATTCTGATGTATGTTTTATAATTATTACCTGATAGGAATCATGGGAAAATTACTTCTATTTCTCTAGCAAAGGACTAAGCACTCAGTAAATGCAGACAATACTGTCTCTGTTCCTTATAGAGGTTACATCCTGTCCTCATTTTAGTGGGCTTGTCTCTCATTTCTGCTCTCATTTGTCTCTGTTTGGCTCAGAGCAGAGTCAGTTGTGGCCATCACAAGTGTTTTTGGTTTTGTCTTTTTAATGCTATCACTATAATTTCAGAGAGTGATGGGAAAGTCAGGCTAGAAAATTAGACCTCCCTCAGAATCAAAGTCCAGAAAAAAAAAAAAAGCAGCAATGTCTCATGACTTTTGCAAAATTCTGCGTAGTGCTCGCTCCAGTTCATAATGGCTCAACATGCCCAAGGTTTTGACTTCTACTTAGTTTCATCCTTGAGAAAACTTTAGAAAATTCAGCTGGGCTTTTAAGTTTCAGTACGATCATTACTGAGATTCAACTATTTCTTGCTATGTTTCATCTTTTTTTCTAGAATTGGATGCTCCCACCAATCTCCAGTTTACCAATGAAACTGATACCACTGTCCTAGTGACCTGGACTCCGCCTCGGGCCCGGATAGCCGGTTACCGACTGACCGTGGGCCTGACCCGGGGAGGCCAGCCCAAGCAGTACAATGTGGGGCCCTCTGCCTCGCAGTACCCCCTGAGGAATCTGCAGCCTGCCTCTGAGTACACTGCAACCCTTGTGGCCGTCAAGGGCAGCCAGCAGAGCCCCAAAGCCACTGGAGTCTTTACCACCCGTAAGCCAAAGTTTACCATCTTTTCCTAGTGATGTCATAGGTTCTCTTACCTGTATTTACATTCGCCGTTCTTCATCCAACTTTTTAAAGGTTAACTTAAAAAAAACAAAACCTTAGTACAAGGTTTAAAGGAAGGTTTGTGGGGCGCCTGGGTGACTCGGTGGGTTGAGTGTCCAACTCTTGGTTTCAGCTTGGGTCATGATCTCACAATTGAGGGTTTGAGTCCCACATCGGGCTCTGCACTGACAGTGCAGAGCCTGCTTGGGATTCTCTCTCTCTCCCTCTCTGCCCCTCCCCTGCTCATGCTCTCGTTCTCAAAACAAATAAACGAACTTAAAAAAAAAAAGGAAGATTTAAATCAGTGCTACTCAAAATGTGGTCATGAACCAGCTACTTGATCCATGAATCGTTTCTTGTTGGACAATAAGGAGCTTGTGCCTTAATATAAACTATGAAACACACCCTTCAGTTCAGGTGATTATTTTTGGAAGCAAGATTTTCTTGATGAAGATAGTAGCATGTTAAACTACAAATGTTGCCAAGCTTCTTCTTTCCTCTGAGGCTGCTTTGAGTAACACGTTTTAAAGCACCCAGTTATTTGAAAATTGAATGCTGTTGTATTAAATGAATTTACCAAATACTAGTTAAGGCAAGGAAACAGAACCTAGGTCTACTAGGTTGAATGGGTGTTGAATGATAGCAGTAAATGTAGAATAAAAACATTCACCAACTGAATGGAAACCAACAGAACAAGAAGCTAAGGAAATGATTTTTTTCCTTTTTTTTAAAATTCTTAATGTTTATTTATTTTTGAGAGACAGAGAGACAGAGCACAAGTGAGGCAGGGGCAGAGAGAGAGGGAGACATGAGATCATAACCTGAGCCGAAGTCAATGCTTAACGTACTGAGCCACCCATGCTCCCCCCAAAATGATTTCTTCATGAGACTGCAGCAGAATAGAATAACTTTTTTTTTAATCTTTCTTAAATTACTCTTGATGTTCCACAGAGGGAAAATACCAACAATTTTTGGTCACATCTATCCTGTTTTACTCAACATTTTATAGGAAATGGCCTTAAATCTCCTAAGTATCTACATCACAATAAAGACCTGTATTCATAAATTGATTTCTATTAAAAACATTCTCATTTATAGTTCAAAGAATTATGAGACCCCTAATTTCTAGCTGAGCATTATTTGTTACTTTTAAGTCAGGATTTTCAATTACAAAAGCACGTAACACTTTTTGACATATATTACAACTATGAGCTAGTTTACATCTTTCTAAAAGCTTTTAAGAATACAGAGGTTAATAAACATTCAAAAAGTGAATATAATTTTAGTTGTAAATAACTATGGAATTTATTTCCAAAGAAAATTCATTTTCCTGTAGGAATTCATAATTTACCAAAAATTTAATTCCATTTAAATTTGGTGTATGATTTTTGGTTTGGTTAGTGAAGTCTTTTTCTTAAGTAACTGCTAATTATAAGCAAGTAAAGTCTTTTTATTTGTAAATTAATCTTTAAATTTTGCTATTTTATGTTACATGTTACTAAGATACTCTATAATCCATTAATATGAATCAGGGTCTTTGTATTTCTTGTAAATATCTATTTCTTACAGATGCCCTTCATGAATTAGAATGGAGATTTCAGTAGATTTAGCCTTTTACTGACCACATATTATTCTACAAATTACCATTTTTACTTTTTTACTCCTTAACATGAGACATATTCTATGTAATTTCTTCTGTTGGACTGAGCACCCATGAAAGAAAAAACATTTTCACTGGTACTAACGATACGTAAGCAGAGTATGGAGGGTCAATGTAGACTATTTCAGGTACATTTGGAGACTTTGATATATTGGACATGTTATCTTTGTTCTCTGCACAGTATATTTATATAAAATAAAATTATATTTGAGTTAAAGGGAGTACTGATAGCCAAAACTAATTTTATTAGATAAAGGTTAAGCCAGTGTCCTTCACACGGTACACTTTCAAAAAATATTCACTGAATAGATGATTGAGGGAAGAATGAGAACGAAAGCAGTTCAACCACGCTTCAATTTAAATAAACCTACTTAAGTAGGGAGTTCCACAACTTCATTTGAACTTGGAGTACTCTCTGAGGCTATAAACATCAGTAGGGCTTGCATATTTTTGAAACTGCTATAAGTTTCTGTAGTTTTTTACTCTTACCAAGTTTAATTCTGGAAAGAACTTTTCGTGATTTTATAACTTGTGCCAAATTCTTAAAAGCAAATGTGAGGGTGGGGGATGAGGGGTTGTGTCTGGGGAAAATACAGCTTATTCCTTTATAAATAGGGCAAATTTTATTTCTTTATCAGCTAAGCTGTTCTTCACCTAAGACCTTCCAGAATTCATAACTCATACTTACAGTCACATCCTTTGTTTGACATCAGTTTGTGGGTTTGTGGTTTGGAGACATTCCTGTAATGGTCTTCCCAGGCAGAGAGCATCATCTTAAACTTAGGAAGATTCTAGCTGTCTGGCTTAAGCAATAGAAAACACCCAGTCTTAGAGTCCAAGACAGTTGAAAAGAATGTAATTTGTGAAAAAGTTGTGGTTTTCACAGATGTTCAGTATAAGAAGCTGCTTGCTCTCTGAATTGTTTTTTTGTGGCCACTAACATGGTCACGCAGGGCTGGCCACGGCATTTTGTCCAAGTCAGCAGCAGCCAAGTGGTGGATGATTTCAGAGACTCTGGGAAGGCACCATGGGTTACCCATCATGGTTCCCCCCTTCAAACACCCTTGAAATAATAACATAGTTAGGAAACAGCTCACCAAACCAGTAGAACTTCAATTCGGCCAGTAGAGTAGTGATTACCAAGTAGCCCACACACATATTTTATTTTTCCCCACACAGTATTTTCAAAACAACTAAAAAAAAATCACTCATTTAATCCAGTCAGTAAAGTCCAGACTGGAAAGAAAATGGAAGAATTGCAGTGGTGCCTGAATTTCCACATGCTCAAAGTGAGTGGAGCTGAGTAGTGAGCGGGGTCTTGAGACTTGTAATTTCCATTTGTGTACCTCTCCAGGATAACTGTCTCACCAGCCATTCACAGTTTAGCATAAATGCATTTAACAGTTGTTTCTTCCAGTGGGCACAGAATTTGGTTGGTACAGAAAAAGGAGGGAATTAGGAAGGCACCAAACACGTGACCCGGACTGGCAACACACTTGAAACCTTTGAATTTGACACTTACTCTACTCAAATGTCTTGGCTTTCAAGACCTCACCTTTCCTCTAGCAGCCAGTTTTTGAAAATCTCATTCCCTTATTATAAGATTTAGTTGTTCAGCCAATTATATTTTAGAGATTCTAAATCTGTAGTAAGATTTGAAGGACTCTTGGAAATGTCTATTTTTTTAAGTTTATTTATTTATTCAGTTATTTGTTTATTTTGAGAGAAACAGAGATAGCGCAAGTTGGGGAGGGGCAGAGAGAGAGGGAAAGAGAATCAAATAGGTTCCACACTGTCCACACAGAGCCCGATGTGGGGTTCAAACTCATGAACTGAGATCATGACCTGAGCTGAAACCAAGATGGTTGAACATCCAACCATCTGAGTCACCCAGGCACCTTGAAAATGTCTATTTTAAGTTTGTGTACACATACTCTTTCTTCCTTCTTCCTTTCCTGCCTAAATTTCTTAAATGTTTACTTATTTTGAGAGAGAGAAAGAGTGTGCACATGGCGGGGTGGGGTCAGAGAGAGAAGGAGAGAGAATTACAAGCAGGATCCACGTTTAGTGCAGTGCCCAATGCAAAGCTTGATCTCATGAACCATGAGATCATAACCAGAGCTGAAATCAAGAGTAGGTCACTTAACCAACTGAGCCACCCAGGAACTTCTCTTTTCCTGGTTTTCTTTTTAAGTAATATTTTCATTAAGAGAAATAACAGTGAGGTTAGGATGTTAGGAGATGCAAAATTAGCTTTTGTTATAATTCTTAATTCCAGTGGCAGAGTACTAAATTTTTGATTATCCTAAATGGGTAATCACATATTTAAGGAACCTTTAGAATATATAAGTGTGTCCATAATGGCAGATTTTGTTTAACTTTCATATGGCATTTCTTATTGCAACCAGAAATAATTGACCATCATTATGGAATAATTCAACATAAAGCTATTTTCAGATCTCATCTATAATTTAACTATTGTTCTCAAATTAATGGTTTAAAAAGCAGAATGATAATCAATTTGTGATTGGTTTTATATTTCAAATGGGATTCTATAGGAAAGTTAATTGTCCTAAAACTCAAATCCCAAACTCAATGAAAAGACACAAATCATAGACTCCAACGACTTGAAAGTGTCCTTTGAGGTCATTCAGCTCCTCGTTACTCAAGTGCGATGCATGGATGTCAGCATTCCGGAAATGCAAACTTCTAGCCCCAGGTTGGTCCTACAGAAGCAGAGCCTGCATTTTAGCCAGGTGTCAGATAACTTGTGTGGCATGTAAATGATTGAGAAGCACTGACCTACTCCAAATTCTCACTCAGTCAAGGGTGTTACATTCTGCATCCACTAGCTGAGTAAACAGAGGTTCTCAATAAAAATGCTTGTTACTGAGGTGCCTAGGCAGCTCTGTCGGTTGAGCATACAACTCAAATTTGTTTGGGCCATGATCACAGGGCTGTGGAACTCAGCCCTGCATTGGGGTCTGGGCTGGGTATGGAGCCTTCTTGAGGTTCTCTCTCTCTCTCTGTGCCCCTCTCCCTACTCACCCTCTCTCTCTTACTCTGAAAAAAAAATGTGTTACATACATTCTTTGCAGTTGTCAGTGATTCCAAGGTTTGAACGCATGCATGATTCTATTTCACAGTGCAGCCTGTCGGCTCCATTCCACCTTACAACACAGAGGTCACTGAGACCACCATTGTGATCACATGGACACCTGCTCCAAGGATTGGCTTTAAGGTAAATTGCAGATATTCCTAACCTCTTGTGATAGAGCCCTGAAGTAGTCTCATGTTTCTGGATATGGTAAAAACAGGATGTTTGGGGGTCAGGAGACCTGGGTGTTATTAGCTGCTCCTGTCTGTGCATTACCCAGGTATAACATAACTGTGGCCTCACTGGATTGCCGGAAGAAAGGACTGAGGCCATGGAAGTGCTTCGCAAAAGGATAAAACATTAGTATGGAACTGTGGTTGTTATTTGATTTTCTCTATCCTTTTCCCCAGGGGACTGCATTTTAAAATATGTAGGGAAATGCCATTTGTTGTGTTGTTCTAAATGGGTGTCAACAAGTTCACAAAAACCAATTTAGGGAGACCAATTAAAGTCAGAGTCACTTAAGAATCACATTTTCATCCAATCATTTCATCTCAACTTGTTCAAAGCCCCTTGGGTGAATCTCTTAATAGAAGTTAAGATTAAGGTCTTCCCTGTAGATATCTGGATTCATGTTCTTTAAAGTAATGATATTAGGGAGGTGATGAATACAAATGAATATGTTTAAAAGAATCCCTTTCTTTGGCATTTAGAGTGTAGGGAGAGAAATATTTATTATAATTGAAAATCAAGACTAAATCCCCGTGACTTCTTGTTTAGAAAAATACACCAAAGGTCACTTCTTTTTTGAAATACACAAATAGCCATATTGATGATTATGCTACTTAAATATAGAGAAGCCCTTTTGAAGCTTGCCTTTCAAATTCCCCCTAATCGTGTCATTCTGACTTTCAGAAGTCTTATAACCTACAAAGGACGTCTCTAGAGTTGAACACTGTTTGATGATACAGTATTGCCTAGGTTTTGAAATAAAATATTAAAAAATTGAAAATTTTGGGCACATTCATTTTAATTCTTCTTTTGTAATATATTGTCCTGAAGTTTAAGCTATGAACATACTTCTTCAAAAGAAATGTTTCTGAAGTACAAAATGTTAAAAGGTCTACTGCTTTTACATTGAATGTTCATAACTCATTAAAGAGAGTGCTAGAGGATTTCTTCCAGCAAAAAAGAAAATAGAAATGAACTGCCATGTGGCCCAAAGCCCCTGTGTACTTCTGGTTTATGTCAGGAGATTAGTTATCAAGCAAAACCGTATGTAATGACATTTCTCCAGAACCTTCTGTTACAAGCCAGTGTAATCCAGTTTTGGAAGACACCTCTCCCACCTTGGTGCCCCCCCCCCGCCCCCAGTCCAGGGAGTTTCCAGCTAAAGTATCTAACAGAGCTAAAGGCGGGGCCCCAACGCATTCCCTAATAAAAGTACAGCATGCAGTGTGCATAGGAGTTCACATTATACAAAGCGTGACCAAAACCTCTGGGCAGTTAACCAGCTCTGGAAATATTTGTTCTTGGTGTTTATTTTCCTTTCCTTCTTGTAGCTGGGTGTACGACCAAGCCAGGGAGGGGAAGCACCACGAGAAGTGACGTCAGACTCAGGAAGCATCGTTGTGTCGGGCCTGACTCCAGGCGTGGAATACATATACACTATCTCAGTCCTGAGAGATGGGAAGGAGAGAGAGGCGCCGATTGTAAAGAAAGTGGTGACACGTAAGAGGAGTCCTTTGCTTCTTTTCTTTTAGTTTTTAAAACTGTTCCAATTTGTAAAAATAGCTGATAGGAATATTACTTTTTGCTTCTGATGACAGTACAAGAGAAAGATCCCATGTCTCCTTATCTTGTTAGCTATTTCTAAATTTGGAGCAGCAAGTTCAATTCTTGTCATATATTCCATGGCATCGGAACTGTTCTTTTCAATGTCAAAAATATTTATGAACTGGAAAGACAGAAAGAATGTCAATAGTATTTCAAAGTTGTTAATTGTAAAAAAAAATTGTTCTCAGAGAATTGCTGTTCTATTCTGCTGTTCATAACTTCTATGTTTTTACTGACTCCTAAAAGGAAAGGAGGGAAGGAGGGATGGGGAGACAGAAGGAGATAAAGAAGGAAAGAGGAAGGAAGGGAAGGGGAGGGGAGAGAGGGGAGGGAAGAGAAGGGAAGGGAAGGGAAGGGAAGAGAACGGAAGAGAAGGGATGGAAAGGGATAGGAAGGAAAAGAAGGGGAACAAAAAATATTCCACAAGTCAAGTGCTTGGTGTTAGCTTTAACTTTGATCTTAACGTTTTTTTCTGCATAGCGTTGTCTCCACCCACGAACCTGCACCTAGAGGCAAACCCTGACACTGGAGTGCTTACAGTCTCCTGGGAGAGGAGCACCACTCCGGGTAAGCCTGGGATGTATCAGAGGGCAAGTCTATGCAGTACCGTCGCAGGACAAAGGTTTTAGAAACTTACAGAGAAAGGGTCAACATTTTAGTACCCAGCTTTCCATAAAAAATATAGGAGTACATAAGCATACATCAGAGGGACACGTAGAGTGCTTCACTGCAAACTTCTTTAGATAACAGGAAAGTGAACAAGGCAGACCCTTATCAGGCTGTAGGGAATCATGAGGGCTGATGGAAACCATTCTGGATAGTACCTTTTGTTCAGTTGCACTCAAAATTGTCCAAAAAATAGGTGAAAGCATACTGCAGAAATTTCCTTTTGTCAATTATTAGAGATTCTAATGATGAAGTTTCACAAATATTTTGTCATGAGATGCACCACAAAAATCTAAAGGTGATGAAAGATAGAAATGACCTCCAGTTTGAAACTTTAAGTTGGCAAGTCGTATGCTTGTTTGAAGCTGGGTCATTAAAGTTTAGTCTTCGTGGATGACCTAGCATGCCTGTCTGGAGGGTCACTGACAAATGTAATGACCTGAACCTTTATTTCCATCTAGTTGGACTTTCTTGTCTAGGCACCACTTTCATTTCCAGCCTGTTCCTCACCCTTTAGTAAGTTTCACTTAAACATATTTTTCTCATTTAGTCTGTTCCTATAGATCTCTAATGATCACTGTTTTAATTTGAATGTCTCTCTCCTCCCCCTCAATACTCTTAATGCCCAGCTTCTATGATTCCTGAAGTCTTCTGCAGTCAGCATTCTTTTTATACAACATAAGTATAGAACTTTTCTTTGTCAACTTGTCTCCTTTCCTTATTCCCTTCCTGTAAATCTCATAGGTTACGACCTTGTAAATTGGTAGAGCCCATATGAGGAATTATGCCTAAGGTTGAGAACCATTCCAGAATAAGCAGGTAAAATGGAATATTCCTCACCTGTCCTGCAGATGATCTGTTAAGGCAAAGCAGGGTAGAGTGGTAGAAGGAGCTTGGAATGGGAGTCAGACAAGCCTATGGTAGTCACTCCCCCATTCTAAGATTTTCTTTAAACCGAGGATATTAATACCCACCTCAGAGGGTTGTTGTAGCCCTGAATAACAGGCGAGTCCTCAATAAATGCTGGATTCTTTCCCCATTCCCCTCTGTGGGTCCATCATTGGGGTCTGCTTTGATACACCCTGGGTCACAAATGCTCTGTGCAGTAACTTCCTCCTTTCTTTCCTCTCTAGACATTACTGGATACAGAATTACCACCACCCCTACAAATGGCCAGCAGGGATATTCTTTGGAAGAAGTGGTCCATGCAGATCAGAGTTCCTGCACTTTTGAGAACCTGAGTCCTGGTCTGGAGTACAATGTCAGTGTTTACACTGTCAAAGATGACAAGGAAAGTGTCCCTATCTCTGATACCATCATCCCAGGTAATGGCACAATAAGCGATTACCCTAAGAGTGGCAGATTCGATGAGAGTGGGGACTGATTATCTTAATCCCCACATGGTTGAGTGTGTCAGATACATCTGAGATTTAATTCTGACTTCCCGACCACACTCTACAAAACCATGAAGCAAAGCAACTATTTGGACAAATGCTTGCTGTTAACACCGCTTTACCTTCTGTGCTTCACTGGGATGCTGTTTGTTGCGATGGGTATGTGATGGAGTGGCAACCATGGCGTTCACTCTGTACTGTCCGCTCACGTGGAAATATTACTAAAACGATGTCATGCGTCTGTCGTCCGTACTGACAGGCTAAAAGTAATGTGGTAAATGCATCCCATCGGTACATCTGTCCCTGATCTTATAGTCCATATCCATTTTCAACAGCTGTCTGTACAATCGTACCTCTCTCCACACGTGAGCATTGGCTTAGCACTTGGTTGACATGTCTAATTCCTCATCTTGCAGTTTCAAATCCTTCCTTTATAAAATTGAATTAAAAAAGAAAGGCCATACCTTCGGGCGTTCTTTCTGGTGGATTGAAAGACAGCACTGAAAAGACCTACCTAAGGATGGGTTTTTTATTTGCCTAAAATTGGATCGTGACAGAATGAAAGCATTGGACAGACTGTGTTCTCCTTTGCACTGTGGTCAAATGCTTTTCCTAATGCTAATTAAATAACTTTGATTATGAATTAAACAAAATATTGGCAATGGCCTTGGACTCAAGTCTGTCTTTCACCCGAATGTGCTTTTGAATGGCACATTTCACACCATACAATCATAATGCATTGGCATTATGGCCACAATGTTGTGGTGAGTTTTTGTATGGGAAAAGAAAGAAAATCTCACCGACTTATTTTTAACCATCTTTATGCAAGCTCTATTTTCCTACTTAAAAAGTTTGGATTAAAAAAAACATTGTTGATACTTACTACAGATATTGTGTCTAGGTTCTAAGAATGGCTTTGACATCCTGAACAGGCCTATAATTTTTAAGAATTTGAGAGGTTCAAACTCTACTATTTAGAGTCACTTCTAAAATGCAAGAAAATCCCTAAGAATAATGTAACATGTCTTATCCTCCCAGGGAAGCAAACTATTCATGATACTTAGGATGTCTTTTCAGAAAATTTGGAAAAGATTGCATATTACCATCATTGCTTTCACATTCCAGCAATTTTACCACTAGTAACCTGATGTACCCTGCTTTATTTTTTCCTCTTTTTTGCCTCTATTTTCCTTTTGCCCCTCTTTGCTTTGTAACTCACTAGAGGTGCCCCAACTCACTGACCTAAGCTTTGTTGATATAACCGATTCAAGCATCGGCCTGAGGTGGACCCCGCTAAACTCTTCCACCATTATTGGGTACCGCATCACAGTAGTTGCGGCAGGAGAAGGTATCCCTATTTTTGAAGATTTTGTGGACTCCTCAGTAGGATACTACACAGTGACAGGGCTGGAGCCGGGCATTGACTATGACATCAGCGTTATCACTCTCATTAATGGCGGAGAGAGTGCCCCTACTACACTGACACAGCAAACGGGTGAATTTTGAAAACTTCTGTGTTTGAGACGTGGACGGTGTTGCATGCTGCCGCCATCACTGGTTAAATATGGGCGTTTCGTGGGAAAAGCCAGCAATTCACCAATGATTCAGAGGGGGTGGGTTGTGGCGGGGGCCAAGGAATTGAATGTATATGCTACACTGACTGCATGGAGGCGCATGCAGGGGGTCTTAAACATACTTTCATTTAAGCCACAGATGTGCGGAAAGCTGGAGAGATCTGGTAAACACAAAATGGCAAAGGTTAAACGAATTTGCAGACTTGGAGTTTTTAAAAAGTATCTCACATGAATACCAAATCGGACAATGAGTGCCAGTTAATGAGAGAGGCACTTACAAAATGTGTGCCCTTATGCTCTTCTTTCGACTTCTTGATAAACCCTACCATGTTCCTTCTTGGCAGTTGACTTAAAAACCCAGTCAAATTTAGGGCGGATTGGAAGGGGGTTGTTTTGACGTAGGAGAAAAAGAAAAAGAAACTGTGGATTGCATTGCCATGGCTAGGTAAAGAAACTCCTTTTTAACCAGTCTGGGGCTGAGCATGCAACATTCCGGAGGTTCTCTGCCCTGCATGGTAAGACATGCTGAGAACCAATGTGCATGAACCCTTTGCACTCGTAGGAAGGACTCACGGAGCGGGACGGTAGCCGGTAGCTGTAGTCATCTCTCCGCAAGGGAGATGTAGGGCCCTCTTGTCTTTTCGTCTGTGTGCATGTGTTTCTTTGGAGAGTACTGCTGTGTTTCTCTTTGCTGTGTGGCAACTTCAGCCTCTTCAGCCTGGGATAAAATAACTGTCGGTGGTATTAATAATGTACTTAAAATCGACATGTTTGAAAGTAGATGAAAAGTATTTGAAATGTCTGGATGGCAGAAAGGTTAAAGAGGCCTACCAGTACTGTGTGTAGTGTTTTATTTTTAACAGTAGTTCACTGTGATTTAGATGGGATTTAGATTAGACTGTTTGCATGATTCTGACTCATTTCCTCTATGCATGAACTATTGGTTTTACCTTTCCAGCTAGTATTTGTCACCTTTAATTTTAAAATGACATTGACTCAGTCTTCCCTCTTATTTGAAACCAGCTGTCCCTCCTCCCACTGACCTGCGATTCACCAATATCGGTCCAGACACTATGCGTATCACCTGGGCCCCACCTCCGTCCATTGAACTGACCAACTTCCTGGTGCGCTACTCCCCTGTCAAGAATGAGGAAGACGTCGCAGAGCTGTCAATCTCTCCTTCAGACAACGCAGTGGTCTTAACAAGTAAGCAGTCAACTGTATCTGTCCCACAAATGCTAAGCTAGAGCACGAGGAGAGAATTCCAGGTTCTCAGGTAGGAGCAGCTAAGATCAAGACAGCTACAGCAAAACTACAAACAAAACCCCAAGTCTGGTGTGCGGCTCTGTACACTTTGAAAGATGTCACGTTTGTTGCTATTTTAACGTGTGTATCTTTGAGATCGACAACGTTTTAAAGATCACAGTAGAAGAGCACCAGCAGCGAAGATCTAGGACTTCGAACAAATTCTGCTTCCAAATAAGCACATACAAATAAATGAATGTCAAGGGGAGATAGAGGACTAAATTTAGATATTTGGAGAGAGAAACAATGAGGATTAAAAATAGTGTTGCTATATCTCATTAAAAAAAAAAAGTATCAGTAGGTAATCTCTAGCTTCTGAGAACACAGAAACAGTGACTTGTTACCGGGATAGATCAGGATGCTGTTTTGAAGAAAGAGCCAGAAGTGTAATTGGTATTTCAGAAAGAATCTTTTGGCAGGATTTCTCTGAAGGCTGAGGACCCAGAAAACAGCTAACGTTCAAATAAGCAGCAACCATTTATGTGTCTTTCTGGAGCCTACCCTTTTGAAATAGACCTTGCTTATTAACGAAAACAGAAGGAGGCAGCAATATGATGCTGTGCTTCCTGTAAATGTTTCTTCGTATTATCTTCACCTTAATAGTAAAATAAGCACGTGAAAATAGCATAGGTCTCTAAAGAAAGGGCTCACATTTAGGTACATTACCAAATGATGGTCCTCTCTGTTGCAAACACATTTTAGAGACCAAAAGGCAGCTCAACATGACTATAGTCTTGGCTTCTCGTTTCATGGCTGAGGGTGAGAACATCCTTGTGTCTGCCTATCTACACGGCTATTGTTTCCGTGGAGTCAGTAGTTACAGCATCACTCGTTACACAGCTCCTGCTTCAGGACCACTCTCTGCCCCACCGACTGTTCATCATGTGTTCTAAGACCTTATTCCAGATCCTGCTCTAGACTGCAATGTAGCCATTCCCCCCCACACCCCTCAGGGAAGCCGTTATTACCCAGTGAAGCAACTGAGGTCTCTAGTCGTTAGGTAAATTGCTCCTGGGCAAACAGAAATAAGGGAAGTAGAGTCCAAGTGTCCAGCCGTTTAGTCTGGTGCTTTTCCAAACCTTGCAGGGAGCTTTGCACAAAGGCTGTGGAGAGGAATGAGGTCTACTGAGTAGGAATTCAAAGGTTAGAAACCCTACTCTGTACCCTTCTGGAGACCTCAAAATTAAGAGTAGGGGATTCTCAGCTTCCTAATGTGTATGTAATTTTTTAACTATTCTGTTCTTCCTTCGATATGGCAGAACCAATCACTTGCCTCATGGAATATGGCTCTTTTCCAGTCAAAGTTAATTATTAAGACCACTGGTCTTGGTCTGGATCAAATCCTATATGAGGTCGGGCCTATGTGAGGTTGGGCGAGTATGCCAAAGAAGATGACTTCTCTGAACCTCAGTTTTCTCCTGTGTAAAATGGGGGTGGTTGTAAATCAAACTTTTGGAAGAAATGGGTACTTTCACTGTCATGAATGTGGTGATGGTTTCACAGGTTCCTATATACACTACAACCTGTCAAAACTGTACACTCTAAATATCTGTAGTTTACTGTACGGCCAGAAGTCCGCTTTCAATAGTGGCAAACTACTTCCTACAGCTGTTGGTGAGGAGTAAATGATAGTCCACAGTGCCATGGTCATTATTATTATATGCCCTCAAAAGACATTGTATTGAGTGGATGACAGATAATACTACATGGCAGCGACCATCTCATTGCAGAGCTGGCTGAATCATACTCTCTGAAGTGGAACCGAGGGCAGGGCTCAGGGATGTCACAGGGCGAGACGACCATTCCTTATCACCTCATTACAGCCCATCTCCACGTAGCAATGGTCATGTCAGTATAAGTCCGTTACAGCACTGAACTGTTTTGTATCTTATCAGGTGAAATAGTCCTAAGGGTGCTTTGCTTTTTCACGCTTTTGAGGACAAATTAAAAGTAAGTGCCACTTGCCTCTTCAGATCTCCTGCCTGGAACCGAATATTTGGTCAGTGTCTCCAGTGTTTACGAACAGCACGAGAGCACGCCTCTTGGAGGAAGACAGAAAACAGGTGAGTTGTGTGGCAGTCTGCTTGTCAAATAGCTGTCACCTACCGATTTTAAACAGCAAAGTAGAATACTGCTTCTAAAAATACATCTCCATTTTTGTGGTAGTAGTGGTGCTTCTAACCTTGTCGTTCTTCTTGATCACTGGTTTTAAAAATTAAATGTTACTTCTTCAAGTATTATCCTGATTTTCAGTCACTAAGATTATATTCTCTGCTTCCAGAGAGGACTCAAAATAAGCCAGAAACTTTGTTATCTGTCCTTTTAAAAAATCTCCCAAGACTAATATAATCTCTCTTATTTAGAGATGGTGAACATTCCTTCTCATTAGGCAGCTCTGTCTAAGGCTGACCCAACACAGTCCTTGTCATGGCAGTCTTTTCCCTTCTTGGCTAACCCAACAAGTTTATCTCTTTTATCTGCTTGTTGAAATACTCATGCGTGATGTAAAGAAGTTGAATTGAATCTCTTAATATTACATTTCTTCTTAAATGAGGGCTTCTATTAATTATTCCTTTTAAGAAAGTGCAATGTGATATATCCATTAATTTATGTATTATCATCCACTTGCTTCCAAAAAAAGTTGTGATATCTTAATTTGGTTTAGATATATTATTGAATGGAATAAGTAAATATTAGTACTAAAGTAAAGTTTTCTGGAAGTCTCAGAGAGATTAAGTGATTTGAATTTGAGATAAACTCTAAATTCTGATTAATTTTTCTGTGGTACACTAAATTTTCAATTCACGAGGATTAGCCTGCATTTTAATTTGTCCAGGATGATGTCTTGTTTTAGTTTTTGAGCGTTTTATATTTGGCATTATTACCACCCTGTTGACCCATCAGTTCCCTCTTGGGTAAAGAAAACTTCTTTGAGAGTCAAACACTTAACTTGAGAGTGGGCATAACTTGCCTTACTTTGAGAGAAATGCTTACCGGACAGAAATAGAGAAGACCTGAACCCTAAAGCATTTGAAGATAATTCCCATAATACATTAAACACCTATCTTTAAGAGTGATGCAGAAGCCTAGAGTCACAACACACATACATCACTTGGATTCCTTAGCAAAATAAGAAAGAGAAAGCTTGGGTCGGCCATTTGGAACTGAGTTAGTTTATAATTTTGAAATTTATGTGTGGCTTAGAATCAGTTCATCATAACCTCAGGTTTATGGCAATTCGTTGTGTTAATGAGAAAGAACAGACACACTGGCTGTGTGTTACTCTCCCTACATTCTTCCTCACCTCCTAAACTGATGGTGTCTTTCCTCACCCTTTTTCTCCTGGGCGGGAAAAACAGGTCTTGATTCCCCAACTGGCATAGACTTTTCTGATATCACTCCTCACTCCTTCACCGTCCACTGGATTGCCCCTCGAGCCAGCATCACCGGCTACCGGATTCGCCATCACCCCGAGCACACTGGTGGAAGACCTCGGGAGGACCGGGTGCCCCCGTCTCGGAACTCCATCACCCTCACCAACCTCAATCCGGGCACAGAGTACGTGGTCAGCATCGTCGCTCTCAATGGCCGAGAGGAAAGTCCTCCCTTGATTGGCCAACAGTCAACAGGTACCTTGTTTTCTGGTCTGCAAAGAACGTCAGATTACTTTCCTGTGCAGGGAGTATCTTCTGCGAAACAGCCTTGTGTTGTCTGAGTCATCGTCTCTTGCAAAAATAGATTGTGGTTATGAGACATGTAGAGAGAACTGAGAGTATATGTGGAGAATATCTTCTTAGACTATATCAAAGGTCATTTTTAATGAATATCTCAGTTTTTATTTTTTAAGAGGGAGAGACAGTGTGAGTAGGAGAGGGGCAGAGAGCAAGGGTGACGCAGAATCTGAAGTCGGCTCCAAGCTCTGAGCTGTCAGCACAGAGCCTGACCGGGGCTCAAACCCATAAACTAGGTGAGATCATAACTTGAGCGCAAATCAAACGCTTAACCAGCTGAGCCACCCAGGTGCTCTGAAGATCATTTTTTATTGTAAAAAATTTCTCACCTAATTTAGATGTTTATGTGTTTCTCATACCTAAAGTTTTATTCTAATTATTAAGAAAATCCCTATTTCAAAGTTCCCTTAAAAACATCATTATTTTAATGGAATAGTGTCATTATTTTTAGGAGATAGACCCTGTAGTATCTGGAGGAGAAATAGCATGATTGTACCTGTACCTCGGTCTCAGATGGACTAATAGAAAGACAGAGAGACAAGCAAATGTGGCAGATGTTACCAATTAGCAAATGCCTGTGAGAAGGGGATATAGGTGGTCAGTATATTATTTTTGTGACTTCTCTGTTTTACAATTTTTCCAAATAACAGGTTGAAGGAAAAAAACAGTATGATAAATTTGTAATAATCATTTTATCACAATTCCAATTGCCTCCGTAACCCCTTATCTTGAATTGTTCATAATTTTTAATTCTGCTAATCTTGCGTAGTATTTACATTATTATATGAGAGAATTATAAAGCTGCTGAGCTGAAAAATCAGCGAAGAGTGAATCTGGGCATCATTTGAAAGTTACAGATGTGGTAACTTTCCCATGTTCTTCTAGTTTCTGATGTTCCGAGGGATCTGGAAGTCATTGCTGCAACGCCCACCAGCCTCCTGATCAGCTGGGACGCTCCCGCCGTCACAGTGAGATATTACAGGATCACCTATGGAGAAACAGGTGCGTTAGTAAGACGCTGTTTCACTCTGATCAAGTCGAATTCTGTTGTGGGTAACCTGAACTCCCAGCGATGGATACATATTTAAAGAAATTTTGGCAAGTCCATTCAGTGGAGCCTTGTCTTTTCCAAGATTATGTGAAAAGAATATGTATGCTATAATGGGTGGTACAATCAAGAAAAAAAATTCTTTGTATAATAATAATGGGGGAACAGAAGAGCTAAGGAAGAAAGAATTGAAAATTCACAAATACATTATCAGTGGTGAAATAAGTGATTTGTATTTTATTTTTACTTTCCAAATTTTCCAAATGTGTTTATTTATTTGTTTTAATGTTTATTTATTTTTGAGAGAGAGAGAGAGAGAGGCAGAGAATCCCAAGCAGGCTCCACAGTGTCAGCACAGAGCCCGATATGGGGCTTAAACTCTCGAACCATGAGATCATGACTCGAGCTGAAATCAAGAGTTGGATGCTTAACCAACTGAGCCATCCAGGCCCTCCTTCAAGGTTTTATTTAACATGAATATATTGCATTAATATTTTGAAAAAGGGAACACAGTCTATGCAATCCCACATTGAGGACTTACCTTCTTTCTCCTTCTAATGTTAACCCACAATTCAGTGACATTTTAAAGCTGGAATGTTGGGGCGCCGGGGTGGCTCAGTCGGTTAAGCCTCCGACTTCGGCGCAGGTCAGATCTCAAGTTTGTGGGTTTGAGTCCCTCATCAGGCACTGTGCTCACAGCTAGCTCAGAGCCTGGATCCTGCTTCCGGTTCTGTGTCTCCTTCTCTCTCTGCCCCTCCCCCTCTATGCTCTCTCTCTCTCTGTATCAAAAATAAAACATTAAGAAAAAAATTTAAAGCTGGAATGTTAAAATAGTATTAACTGTGATTTTCTCCCAACTTTTACACACGTACTAAAGTTCACTACATGCATACATAAATATGTGTCTGTTTAGGCCCTTTTAATAGCACTCTTTTAAAAGGAATAAGCAAAGGTGTGACTAACTGCTGTCTCAATATGTTATTGTAGTCACTCAGCAATCCCCAACTATTTCTCAGCCCCTCACACTTTGAACTAACCCTTTTCACACAGGAGGAAACAGCCCTGTCCAGGAGTTCACTGTGCCTGGAAGCAAGTCCACAGCTACCATCAGTGGCCTGAAACCCGGAGCGGACTACACCATCACCGTGTATGCTGTCACTGGCCGTGGAGACAGCCCAGCAAGCAGCAAGCCAGTTTCCATCGATTATCGAACAGGTACCAATCCCTGCTGTGAGGTGACACGGGAATGTTTACTCAGTTTTACAAAGTTCTCCCAAGGTACTTTCCTCATTGTGGAATTCGTTTTCTTTTTGTAATAAAAAAAACAACACAGACAGCTAATGGAATTTTGAGCCAGATACACAAAGAAGTATGGCAAAGGGCAGAGATTTTGTCTATTTCGTTAATGGGTATGTTCCATATGCCTATAATAGAGACAGGCATAGCGCATGTTAAATATACGCATTAATGAGTGATGAATGAGCTGATAGGTAAGAAGACAAATGCCTGCTTGGAATATAGTTTCTTTCTGAATGAAGCAGCCATCTTGAAAATAGGTGATGGCTATTGGATGCATGCCTCACCTCCCGAAGGCAATCTTTGTGTTTCTGCAAAAGATATACCTGGGGGTCATTAATGGTAATAAGAGATCATTCTATGCATAACAGAACTGGAAACAAGACTTGTCCATTCTTGTCCCCATGGACTGGGGCTCCACTGATTTCTCCTTGTTTTTATGTGTAGAAATTGACAAGCCAGCCCAGATGCAAGTGACTGATGTTCAGGAAAACAGCATTAGTGTCAGGTGGCTGCCATCAAGTTCCCCTGTTACTGGCTACAGAGTGACCACGACTCCCAAAAATAGCCCAGGACCATCAAAATCTAAAACTGTGGGTCCAGGTAAGAATAACCAACATACATCAGGATAAACAGAATAAGGTCACACAATATGCTTTTTAAAATATATGGCCATCTAAGTACTATACATTTTCGTATCATGTGTCAAAGATTCCCCACTTGTGAACTCAGGGCTCAAGATTGTTACAAACTCCCTCCCTAGTAGAATTTTTAGGATAAGTGTGTTTCTACTTTTACATGCATAGTTCTCTTTGATGGTATGGACATCTTACATGATTAGATCTATCTTTGTGGTTTCGTTTATCACGAACACAAAGAGAGATGGCCTAACGTTTTAAGATAGTTTTAGCTCTTGTTTCTGTTTTTATATAAAATGCTGGTGAAATTAGGATCTCGAGGTAGTATGTTGAATTCAAGCTCATTTTCAGTTTTTCGAAGAGCAGCATCCTTCATTGTTGGAGACATCATATTAAATTTTAGAGTGTCTCCTTTAGTTTGACTTTACTCCAATATGGCAGTTTGTATTAGCATGTTTTCATGGTAGTTCTGCAAATGAACATTCTGGGCCACCATGCATTAGCTACAGAACTCTGAAAGTCACTTGGCTGGCCTTACAACGGATGACATAGATGCATTTGCTTTTCCCTCCCTTTGCAGATCAAACAGAAATGACCATTGAAGGCTTGCAGCCCACAGTGGAGTATGTGGTGAAAGTCTACGCTCAGAATCAAAACGGAGAGAGTCAGCCTCTGGTTCAAACTGCAGTAACCAGTATGTAACAAATGCTTATTTCCCGTTCTCAAAGTCAGTTGTGTTCTTAGGCAACTGAATGCCCTCTGCACGTCTTTTGCAATTATACCTAGGGAAAGCCAACTCGGTTAGTCTGAATCTTGAGCTGAGCCCTTTACAAACATTTTTCCTTCTTGGTGCTAAACAATGAACATATAGGGAAGGAAGTTTGCAGAGCTATCATAGTTGCTGTGCTTTGAATTTCTTTTGCTCAAATGGCCTCAGCAAAATCTTGTTTGCCTATAGCAAATCTACGAAGTATTTTGCCCGGACCTTGTTTTCTACGACTGGATGGTAAAGCTGATTGTGGCATGCTTCAGGAAGCGGTTATGTTCGGAGCATTTGGAAAGCTGTCTGGACCAGTGATTAATGTAAACAATAGAGTAGGGAGAGTAGAGTTAAAGAAAGGTTTTAATAATCTGACTCTAACATTGAAAATCAACTTTACCACTCCCAAGGAATAGAAAATCCAGGTCTGTGAGACTAACATCACATTGCAAAAACAAATCTGGGTAGAATATCATAAAATTAATAGAAATAAATCCTCATTGTGGGGACATTTTGCTGGTGTCTATGTGTCTCACATACACCTATGTTTTAATAGGTGATGTACCATTGAATAGTTTCTAAACCAAAACAACCTATTCAGGTGTCCATTAATTTTTAATTTAATAGTGGAATCATTGGAATTTAATTCATCAGAGAAAATGGTGTCTGCAAAACTGCTTTGCATGTTGTAAAAATGCTTATTTCACAACTTGCTTTTCACATAACCTCTTACCGTTAATTTGCCTAACAGACATTGATCGCCCTAAAGGACTGGCATTCACTGATGTGGATGTCGATTCCATCAAAATTGCTTGGGAAAGCCCACAGGGGCAAGTTTCCAGGTACAGGGTGACCTACTCGAACCCTGAGGATGGAATCCATGAGCTATTCCCTGCACCTGATGGTGAAGAAGACACAGCAGAGCTGCAAGGCCTCAGGCCGGGTTCTGAGTACACAGTCAGTGTGGTTGCCTTGCACGATGATATGGAGAGCCAGCCCCTGATTGGAACCCAGTCCACAGGTATATTGGTAACTGCACCAGTGGGTGCTCACGGGAGCAGCGGCTTTATGCCCAGCTGGATGAATTATACTTTCTCGGGTTATTGATTCCCTGGAAGGGGGTAAAAAAAAAAAATTCAGCCTCTTTAATAGGAAAGACCCTCTTGAGAAAGGAATAATAATAAACAATAAATTTTAGGGGACATTCAGATACAGTCTCATAAAGGGAAGTTTTAGAGTCGCTTGCCTTATAAATAAGGCCATAACGTAAGATATTTGAAGATGATACTAAAATTGTGGATTATTTCTTAAACCGGGATTCCCTGCAGTAGCACTCGCTGTGCATAAAGGAAAGGAGTTTGGCATCCTAGAGCTTACTCTAAAAAAGGAACCTAAACTGGGCCATTTCCTAGCAGCATGGTTCTGAGAACACGTAGGTAAGACCTTCCTTCTCTGGTTAGATATCATGTGCCGGGTGTGCAGTTTGCTTCAAGGATTGAGAATCAGACACAGAGGAAACGGTTTAGGGCATATGCTTTCCACAATATTTTATCCGCGTGTGCTTTGTTTCTGAAGCAGAGTGGAATGCTAAATGTGTGTCCTTATGGCACCATAAACCTTGGAGGTGACTATCTGTATTATTGCTCTTCGCTTCTCTTTTCTGCTTCTGTTGTGAGCCAATTTTCTTCTTATGCTACACCACAGAGAATACTTCAAATTTTGCAGTCCTATCTGCTGTGGGGTTCAAATAAAGAGGATAAAGACATAATTCTGTCTTTTGGGGATGGAATACTCTGTGAAATGGTTTTCCATACAAAGATCATTTTTCTAGGAAAAGGGCTATTGCTCATCTTTCCATACAAAATGGAAAATCAATCCTAATGGCCAATAAGCCAACTTGACTTTTTGTTTTTATTTTTATTTTTTTAAGGGAAAGCAAACACACACACACACACACACACACACACACACACACACACCTTCTCAAACCTAAAGTCTTTAGACTTCTGGCAATTATCCAAGTGTTTCTAGTGATTCTGAGAATTGGTGGATATAAAACACATTTTTTCGGCAAACATTTTTCTTTATTTTGCCTCCTTTCTTGTACTTTCTCATACTGAATCTTAGCTTGACCAGAAAACCCACCTCACCAAAACAAGCACAATCTATTCTACTTCTTGGAATTCACTTTATTTTCCCTTTTCCCCAGTTCCTATAAGATAACCTCTAACCAATGACCATCCCGACAGCCATTCCTGCACCAACCGACCTGAAGTTCACTCAAGTTACACCGACAAGTTTGACTGCCCAGTGGACAGCGCCCAATGTTCAGCTCACTGGATATCGAGTGCGGGTGACCCCCAAGGAAAAGACTGGACCAATGAAAGAAATCAACCTTGCTCCTGACAGCTCATCTGTGGTTGTATCAGGACTCATGGTATGAAGCACCCTTTTTCATTGGAATAAAATATAGTTGACCCTTGATTTGATCTGTGGGGTCCACTTACATATGCTGATTTTTTTATAGTACACTACTATAAATTTATTCCCTCTTCTTTATGGTTTTATTAATAACACTTTTCTCTGTTTACTTTATTGTGAGAGTACAGTATATAATACACGTAACATACAAAAGTATGTGGTAATCAACTGCTTATCGGTAAGGCTCTGGTCAACAGTAGGCTATTAGCAGTCAAGTTTGGGGAAGAGTCAAAGGTTATAAACAGATTTTCAACTAGGCAGGGAGTCAGCACCCCTAACCCCTGCTTTGTTCAAGGATCAACTGTAGTCATCTCTTACACATCTTAAGGTGGTGGAGATAAAATATAATAAATCTAGTTGTGTTTTTTGCCTCTGCCATCAAAGAATTTTCTTGTAATTCTGTATCTGAATTATCTATAGTGATGTAAGCTTTTCCAGATGACTATCTGGGACAGAATTTTATAAATAGCTTTGGATATTGCACTGCTCTTTAAATGTATTCTGTTTATTTTAAAAGATTGTATGTGTGTATGTGTGTATGGAGGGCAGCAATTCATTTATCCATAGGCTGAATGCATAAATCCACTTTGGTTATACATTTTCTGAGCTCTTCTATCTTGGCAGGAATATTCTCCAGTGTGTACCAACCCAAACTGACTCTTCATACAGACACTTTTAATCCTTCTAGACATGCATATGGAAAACTAGCAAGGAGTCTTAAGATATGGACAGACTTCTTAACATAAGGCCAATCCCAAGACAAATGACAGAGAGAGCGTTCAGAATTAGAGTGCTCTCTCTGCCTCTCTATGGTCAGAAAAATTCCTGATTGGCACCTGTCAGATCATAAAGGAGAAAAACAGGCTAATACCCATTTTCCCCACTTTGTATCAGCTCAGTGTAAGTATGTAAGTTATAGCTTACTTGGCGTTAACCCCTAAGCACGTTTTTAAATTCAGGTAATTCACATATCTCGTTGATCATCTGCAGTGTAAGAATGAAATTCATCTAGGAATTTATGGTGCTGTGGGTTTTGCTAGTTTATTTTTTCCTTTATAACCATTGTGCTTTTTGAATGCTGTACTGAAAATGCCTGGGCTTCAGTAGATCATGTTACTAAACCTTACTGTGTCCTCCTTCCTAGGTGGCCACCAAATATGAAGTGAGTGTCTATGCCCTTAAGGACAGTTTGACAAGCAGACCAGCTCAGGGAGTTGTCACTACGCTGGAGAGTGAGTAATCAGGCTTTTTAGTATCAACAGACACTCTGCATAAACAAAAATGAAATAATGGTAAATGATTTTCTAGATCACCAAGTTAATAGAAACATTTCCAATATGCAAAATGATTTGCTTGCCCATCTTTGTGACTGCCTATAGTCACCTTATATGCCCCTCCAGAGAGAGGTGTACTGGCACATAAATGGAATCACTTCAAAATGTTATGATGTGAGTGTTAGCTGGTAGGACTCACATTTAGTTCATGCTCTGTCCGAAATTGTTTTCATAGAGTCTGGAGAGGGCAGACACATGGGCTTCTGCCAGACTTTAACAGAACTATAAGTATTGGCCAAAATTGGGCCAAAATTCTAGTTTTGTATATATTAATAATGCATAGTATGCTCTTTCAGAAATCACATAAAGTATCAAAATTTCCTCATCTATAAAATGGGTATACCATTGCACATGTTGAAAGAAAAAAAATGAAGGTTTACAAAAAGGACAAAGTACTAGCAATACTATATATGTTATCGCTGACTGGCCATATCATTGTAACTCCTACCACATATATTTTATGTTAGAATAAATTAGTAATTTTAACACTTACTGAGGTATTTGTAGAAACTATAAAGTCAGACTCAGAGACCACTGGTAATATCGGTAAACGTTTTAGTTTTGTAAAAAAAAAAAAAAAAAGTATGACAGGTGAATCTTTTCATATTTTACTGTCAACCTTTCTGATGTAGGAGAAAATCTACACATTATCAGTTATTCATAGAAATGGATGTATTTGGTGCAAAAGAAAGCAACATTTTAGAATAGCAAAACCTTGCCTAAATGGGACAGCCAGGCACTAATCTCTCGTTTTGATTTGTGCAGATGTCAGCCCTCCTAGAAGGGCCCGTGTGACTGATGCCACGGAGACCACCATCACCATCAGCTGGAGAACCAAGACTGAGACAATCACTGGCTTCCAAGTTGATGCGATCCCGGCAAACGGCCAGACTCCAGTCCAGAGAACCATCAAGCCGGACGTCAGAAGCTACACCATCACAGGTCGGGGAGCTCACTGGACTGACCGTGTTTATTGATTGCTATTCGTGACATAAATTAGCTTCTCAGTTACTCTGCCACTTGCACTGATTAAATTTATTGCCAGTGTTTTCCAATATTCCACATATATATAAAAACTCACTTTCATACCATGATTAGAAATAGTTATATTCTATGAATGCCTGATTTTGTCTAATTTTTGCCAGAGAAATGGCACAAGTTTCATTTATTCAATTTAACCTTTCATCAACATATCCTTCCTTATTAAAAAAAAAAGTGCTTGAAACCAAAAGAAACTAAATAGTGGCCTACAGTTCGTAACATTAACATTGATGATAAAACATAATGAAAATTTAAAAAGCAAACAACACTCCATAAAAACCAAAGTGTTAGTCAGAGAATGTTCAATATCTGGGTCAATTTAGGTCCAGTTACTAACCAGGGACTGATTACAGTAAAGGGAAAATGCACTCAGCAGGTGCTTGCCCCTAATTCTCTAAGACGACCACTTCTAACATAGCATTTAAATTTTTTACATGTATTTTAGGCAATATCTTTGTGTGCATCAGTGATTGTCTTTTGAGGTATGTTTCTCATTAGCACGCATGCCATGCTCTAATTTACTGTTCAAACGTGGACCGTGTCTATGGTCTACATAGGTATGGGATGATAGAGGAACCATGAGACTTATGGATGAGTTTGAAAATCCTCCTAAAAATTTAAGATCAGATAAAAAGTATCTCTTCACAAATCACAGGTTTACAACCCGGCACGGACTACAAGATCTATTTATACACCCTGAATGACAATGCTCGGAGCTCCCCCGTGGTCATCGACGCCTCCACTGGTAACTACTTTTTTACTGAAGAAATGCCATTGACTCCTAGGTGATCAGTGATGTGAACTTAAGAAACAACAATGAGGCTGATGTTTTTATATTACAGATCACAAATGAATCATTTTCACAGTGCTAGAACTCTCAGATTCTCTCAAGTCTGTTGAAAAGGGAGGGAAAGGAGTATGGGAATAAGTTCCTTGCTTGCTCACTTTCTTAAAGACTTAATTTTGTTTTCCTTTAGCCATCGATGCACCATCCAACCTGCGTTTCCTGGCCACCACACCCAATTCCTTGCTGGTATCATGGCAGCCGCCCCGGGCCAGGATTACTGGTTACATCATCAAGTATGAAAAACCTGGGTCCCCTCCCAGAGAAGTGGTCCCTCGTCCTCGCCCTGGTGTCACAGAGGCTACTATTACTGGTATGGGGTTTCCATGTGGCCATTTTCCTCCAGGCTTCCTAGGACACACAAAATGCTTTGCAGACTCCAACTATGTCTGATGCTATATCAAGAGCACAAGAAGCCCTGTTTCCGATGCCTTCAAAAACCAGTTTCTATGGAGGGGCTGCAGAGCTCGATACATCTCAAAAGGCGTGAATTCGTGAAAGTGCAGTAATTCTAATACTGCCATAATGGCATAACTAGGATCTTTTTATTGGCTGCGTGGTTGACAAATACTTGTCAGTCTAGTCTTAGAAAAAGACTTTTCAAAACCAACTAGCTAATTATTAACCTGTCCTCCCATGAGCTCTCTAAGGATCTGATGATCTTACAGGACTTGCCAGAGTGCCACCTGCCATTGCCCTCATTTCTCAGTTTCACAGACTGAGTCTTGAAGGCAAAGTGATTCCCAATTACCCATATTGGAGAGAATTCCTGGAATTGTCCATTTCAGTGGGAAAGATCAAAGGCCTCTGGTATTATTTTTGTTCCAGGAGATTAAAATTTTAAACTACGTACAGGATATCATCTGGATTTTAAAATCCTGTAGAACACAGAGAAACCAAAAAGAGACACTGCTTTTTTAGAAATTTGGGGGGGCAGGAAAATAGAATCAGATGTGGAAGGAGTTGAATTGGATACTTCCTACAGGGACCACACAAAGATTGGCCGCTTTCTCCTAGAGTATTTACTTGTAGTCTAACTTTTCATTGATCCTGCCACTGGGGACCATCTGGTTATTAGGCCTAAGTAGATTCATGTATACAATCTGCAATGATCTCTCCCAAGTGTATATTCTACTGGTGGTTTGTGAGCTGATAGATTTTCTTAAATTCACAAGGGCAAATAAGACCATGTGTTAAAGGAATAGCCACAAAAAGTTAGCATAAAAGTGTTTACTCGGGTGTCAGATTTGGTAGAAGTATTATTAATTTTACTGAGTGGTCATCATACGCAGAGCATTTTGGTTTTGTAGGAAAAAAGTGAAGTCTCTTTTACCTTTCAGGAGGCCAAAGGCCAGCTAGAGAGAGGATGCTTGCTTCTCAGTAGCATCTCCTGGTAAGATCAACCTGCATTTGACTAGCTGAGCACACAGACATAACACGGTGATCTGTCCTCTGTCAGGTCTGGAACCAGGCACCGAGTATACCATCCAAGTCATTGCCCTCAAGAACAACCAGAAGAGTGAGCCTCTGATTGGAAGGAAAAAGACAGGTAAATGGCACCTCTGGGTAGGAAGATAATCAAGACAAACCTATTTATAAGTGATCAATTTTACAGTGAAAAGGTTCTCGAGGTTTTGATATCTTTCTGATGGAAATTTTTTCTTAAACAGCTTTGCATATATGTTGTGCTCTTTGATATCACAAATAACATAATCGACAGCATTCAGTTTTATTTTTTTCTTAGCCAGTCAATATAAAGCTTTTTATTCACCTTTAAAAAATTTTAAGCCAGTGATTAAAATGTAAAAACCAGGTTGCTATTTTTGCCATTCTTCTATACCTTCTGTTGAAGCTAATGTTAAACAAACAAAAAAAAAGTAGAGAGCAGAATCCTTCCCATTGGTCTTTACTTATTATTTGGTTTCTGAAACTTGAACTAAATAATCTTTTCAACTTTATGAATCCAATTTCAGCTTAATTTAAAGAAAATGCTATATTTATGCTGATAGGAGAATTTTAGAAATATGTATTTATTTTTATCTCCTTTTACCATTTAGAAACATGTATTTATTTTTATCTCCTTTTACCATTTCAATTCATGAAAAACTGTTGAGTCAAATCTCTGGAATTCTCATACTTCAGACGCTGAAATAATTAGTCTGGAATCTAGTTCGTATAATATGATTCTCAAATGAAAAAAAGAAGAAGAAAGCCTGCACATTTCAGTTCCATTAGGCTTAATTTGAGCAGAAGTAGCTTCTATGGGGCTCAGCGGTTCAAAGCTTTATGTGTATGATAAATTCATACTAACACTTTTTCATTCTAAGCTATAAAGAAACCTTTGAGAAAAATCATAAAGATTTTTTTTTTTTGGAAAAAGTGTTTTGTGATCTCAGAACTGCTACTTTTCTAGGGGCTTTGATCAGATTGATAAACAGTCATTGTTGCCTGAATTGATAATGACTGCTGCTACTTTTGGGAGCTTAACACGCTTTGCTTTTTTGGCTCTAACCTCTCTCGGCTAGATGAGCTTCCCCAACTGGTAACCCTTCCACACCCCAATCTTCACGGACCAGAGATCTTGGATGTTCCCTCCACAGTTCAAAAGACCCCTTTCATCAACCCTGTGTATGACACTGGAAACGGTATTCAGCTTCCTGGCACTTCTGGTCAGCAGCCCAGTGTTGGGCAACAAATGATCTTTGAGGAGCATGGTTTTAGGCGCACCACACCGCCCACAACGGCCACCCCTGTAAGGCATAGGCCAAGACCATATCCGCCGAATGTAAATGAGGAGATCCAAGTTGGTCATGTCCCCAGGGGAGACGTAGACCATCACCTCTACCCTCACGTTCTGGGACTCAACCCAAATGCCTCTACAGGACAAGAAGCTCTCTCTCAGACAACCATCTCTTGGACCCCATTCCAAGAAAGCTCTGAGTATATCATTTCATGTCATCCAGTTGGCATTGATGAAGAACCTTTACAGGTAATTGCTTTTCCTCTTTACTTCTGAGTAGCCTGGAAGGAAGTAAGCTAGGTAAACGAAGTGACCAGAGCTCTATTAGAAAGAGGCTCTATTTCTAGGACCTTTTGGAAAGGTGGCACGCTTAAGCCCTGATTCTTCTCTTTAAAATCTCATTATGCCTTACTTTGGGGGATGTGCCAAAGAGTATCATTAGCTTTTGTTTAGGAGAGAAAATAAAGTAATTTCTATTATTCTCACACATTTGAGGCTCCTTAGTAATATGGACAAAGAAATTATCTGAGAAAAGAGAGATAAATGTCCTGCCTGAACTTACATTTGTGCAAGAAGGGCTAAAAGGACATCCTTGGGACACCTGGCTAACTCAGTTGGAAGAGTATATGACTCTTGATCTCGGGGTCATGAGTTCAAGCCTCACGTTGAGTGTAGCAATTACTTAAAAATGAAATCTTTAGAAATAAATAGTCACCTTATAGTTTGTCCATGAAGAATTCCAGTATCTACAGTATGTCTAAGGAGAAAGAACTTAAGTGAAGCCATGCATATCAGTTGTTACAAGTCATGGATTTTCTAAAACCTTTTATTCTTTGGCTTGTTGATATCAATTTTTATTGTGTTCTCATTTTTAGAAAGTGGCAAAATTTAAAAAAACTGACTACACTGTAAAAGATTTATGAGCTTAGTAGAAACATGAGTTTGAGGATTTGCCAAAATGCCTTTAGGCCCCCATATGGGGGTCACATGCAGCCTTGCATGGGACGGACAGATCTCCCTCTCGGCACAGTGTCCACATTTTATGTGAAAGGCATGTCGAAGGTTTCCAGTGGGCTTCCACAGACCTGCAGTCACAGCAGGATGAAGAGGAGTTGACTATTGAATTACTGAGGGCTCCTGGTAACTAGGGAGCACGTAGGGTAGATTTTTGGCAGGTCAAAAAGATGGGCTCCCCCACAGGTTCCATTTCCCTCCATGGCCGGATTGGGACTTTTCCACCATCCTTCCTTGTTTGCTTTATTTACCTAGTGCAGGCTACTGATAAGAGAATAGGGCAAGTCACATCAATTCCTCACTCTAACGCTTTCTCCCTCACTTTGAATGTGCCGATAATTGCAGTTCCGAGTTCCTGGAACTTCGGCCAGTGCCACCCTGACAGGCCTCACCAGAGGGGCCACCTACAACATCATAGTGGAGGCACTGAAAGACCACAAGAGGCACAAGATTCGGGAGGAGGTCATTACCGTGGGCAACTCTGGTACGTGAATGCCTGGTCACGCAGGCACTCCCCTCTGGATGACCCCAGAGACCCTTTTGCTCTTGACTGACTCTTCCTTTGTTGCTGTTGTCTTTTAACTTTGGGAGGTAATGCCATGAAGTAAATGAACAACTCTAAATGCAATGATTTTTCCCTCATAGTATCCTAGTATCTTTGTAATACGCATCTATACATAGTCTCAAACTGTGATATCATAATAGACCTGGAAGGGACCCCAAGTGTTATTTAATCCAACATTCTGACTCCCTGCTAGTGAGTGTCTGAACTGATACAGGGCACAAGCCTCCAGATCTCTTTCCCCAGACCCTCAGCGTCTCACCACGTTGCTGCCTCTTCAGTGATTGGTAAGCCCCGGAACGGATTACCTATAAAGGAAATTCCCTAGCTGCAGACATTAGTGATTGCTGGCTTTTGTTCCTCATGTAAAACGCTACCAACATAGCCCACGTCTATTCAGCAAGCTCCCTTATTCCAATGTTATTTCAATTTCTTTTTCTGATTATACACACCCAAAGCCCAAGTAGAGGTTAAATGATCACTGACTCCTCTTCGTAGCACCTGCAAAGTCCCTGTAAGCTAGTGGTGTATCACCCGCCTTTCCAACCTGCATCAGCTAACGATTCACCAAGGAGCACAAGATGAGGAATAATCAAAACCATGAATCTTCCACATTCCCACCAGAGGGTTCTCTAATCCACATCAGCTGGGAGTGCTAAATTCTGTCCCTGTCAATTGACGGGGCTTTATTCCTAGGATCGTTACCGAATATATAGTGATGGATGACCATGCTGTTTTACATGTAAAACTGCCTGTGAATTTAAGCAGTTGGCTGTTTGGTGGGGGGACCATCTTGTGCTTGTTATGTTATGTATCCGAGGTAACGCATGCCTTCTGCCTTGCATGGTTTTACTAGTAGCGAGCCACGTGAAAGGAATTTTCAAACACACAGAGGTCTTTGTGCTTTTCCACATTTTTTTTTTTTTAAGATTCCATCTCTAACTTAAGTAGATGGAATTTTAACTCCTGGCTATTTTTAGGAGGGTTACCAAATCACTAGTAACACTTCAGGCTCCTTTCATTTTTCTTTCCAACCCCATATCCTCAGCAGCAGTATTCTGCATTCCAGCCAGGATCTCCTAGCTTTCAGACATGTCAGGCTTCTTACCTTCTCCCAAACTCTAGTTTCTTCCAGGGTGATGCCTTTTAAACTATTAGGCACTTGAACTATCTATCGCTTTTGAGCTTTTGATTTTTGCCCTGTAAAAAGAAATAGATCCAGTGGGATTCAAAGTCACTGAAGTTATTTAATTTTTAGAAAATCATTGGAAGCATGCTTTGTTTGCACAGATTACTTTTAAGCTTTCTCAAAACATAAAGACCAAGATCTTAGGCAACATGAAGAGACCTCATTACTCCTTCCTAAGTCATTCATATCCTTTGCTTTCTCTTATTTGGAACAGTTGATTTTATTGCTAAAGTGAAGCAGTCCTACTACTATGATAATAAGGTACAAAACCTAGGATTTTTGCACTATTATGCAAAAGCTGTAATAAAGAAGTGAATCTTGCATTCTAATGGTATATAAGAATGGCTGAGATTTTGCATTAAAAGCGAAAAATGCTCTCAGGGGTGCCTGGGTGACTCAGTAGGTTAAGCATCTGACTTCTGCTCAGGTCATGATTTCCCAGTTTGTGAGTTTGAACTTTGCATTGGGCTCTGTGCTGACAGTTCATAGCCTGGAGCCTGCTTCAGATTCTGTCTCCCTCTCTCTCTCCGCCCCTTCTCTGCACTCTCTCTGTCTCTCAAAAATAAGTATTAAAAATAAATAAATAAATAAATAAATAAATAAATAAAAAGAAAGAAAATGCAAAAGATGCTCTCTAACGTTCTTTCCTTGGTGAGCACTTTCTAAGTGTTGGCAATGGACACCAGTGCTTTGAATTCATGATATCATGTCATCTTCACAAAATCCGGAGCAGGTAGATGTATTTTTATTATTATCCTGTGTTGCAAGTGAGGGAAGACAGAGAAATGTGAAGTAACTAGCTTAAGGTCACCCAGGTACACATGGAGAGACCTTCCAGCCTCTGCATCCCACTCAGGTTCTGAACTAGCTTAAAATGCCTTGAGATGCGTCCCATGTGCTGTAGACTAGTTTTACCAGAAATGAGGATTGTTTTAGAAGTGACGGCAAAAATGAAATGCGGCTTCTTTTAAGGTGCTTGGGTAAGTGTTCAGTGGCAGCATCTAAGCGTTGTTTATTAGAGCAGCTGCTACACTGGATAGAACAGAGATACATTTCTTAACGCTGCTGAGATGTCTGATTTATACAAAGTCATAACAAAAATTTAGTTTTCTCCTTATGTTCCAAAACCAATAAGATGTCTTTTTTTTTCCTTTTTCCTCCTTTTCTTCATGTAGTTGACCATGGCCTAAACCAACCTACAGATGACTCGTGCTTCGACCCCTACACGGTTTCCCACTATGCCGTTGGAGAGGAGTGGGAGCGGTTGTCTGAGTCTGGCTTTAAGCTCTCGTGCCAGTGCTTGGGCTTTGGCAGTGGGCATTTCAGATGTGACTCCTCTAGTGAGTAGCTCGCTTTGTCTGTCTCTTCCAGTTCCAGGCGTTAGCATGGTGTGCCAGGCAAGCATGCTTGGCAGACACGTGCTCTTCCAAACATGAAGCAGACGAGGGGAGACTGCTGGACTCTAAGTAACATTTTGCATCATAAAAAATGATGGGAAATTTTACTTGTTGACTATTGCCTCGTTTCCAGGGCTATGGGTCAATAAGACTGTTAATTAAGAATATATTTGTGATGGTAATATAATGTTTTTTAGAAAAATTTTCTGTTAAGATAATAAAATCCAATTCTCTGGAGCCAAGTCTCATGAAGAGTATCAGAGACACAAATCTTTTTTAATCTTTAATGGTGAGTGAGCTCATAGGAGAACATTAATGCTCATACTCTCTTTCAACACAAAGCAGACATACACATATCATAATATATACACACCCTCATGCATACACACCCTCATATCACACATACATGTACACACGTCAGGTAGCTTGAATCTTGCCATGTAATGTAGAGAGAACAGCTAATCATCTATACATAATTAAGAATCAACTTCAATTGAAACATATTTGATTTCCTTTTTTCTCCAATCATCATGTTTGAAACATATTTTATTTTCAAACTATAAAAAGATTTTAATTATATCTTCAGTTAAAATGATCCTAGGAATGATTTATTATGCTTTGTGATTTGACATTAGAATTTATAAAACTCATTTATGCTTTATTTTTAGGGACGTGATTATTATGGACAATTTTTTTATAGATGTTAACCATTATGGCTTATAAAAGAGCCTCCAACAGACATATCCAGAAATCGTATTTGGGGAAACCAACATAATAGATTTTAAAGAGATTTTCAGACTAAAATGTGAAATGGTTTAATTCGGACTAACTTATGAAAACAACTAATTTTTTCAATGCAGACTGGTGTGCCTGACCATCTGAAAATGGAAAGACCGAGCAGAAGTGTCCTATGCCATTTAGTAGGAGTTGGAGGTTTTAGCACTTGGCATCATTTAGGTGGCTTTCCATTTCTGAACTATTTTAAGTTTGGATATTTATTACCATGCTAAGCACTTAGGTGCAATAGTGGGAGCAGAGCTATAAGGTGACTTATGGGATTCTTTGGCTCAACTTACATATCCTTCTCCTAGATCTCATAATTGTCCATTTAAGGAAGGACCAACTTGATAAAAGGGAAGAAGTGATGTGCTGTTATACACTTCTGAGGGGCATTTTGTTTTAGTGTAAACCTTGGAGATTAAAAAGACGTCTTTTATGTATAGTAAAGATACAGACTTTGAGATGTTCCTCAGAACCAGCCTTGCCTGTAGGGATAATAACCAGTGATTTATCACTTTGTTTGTTTTTGTTTTGTCTTGATATACAGGCTTATTCATTTTCTCTTTACAAGAAACAGGCTGTGACTCGTAGAAACCAGATGAGCTTTCTTTTTTGGTTAATAGGACAACTTTGTATCCAGGTTCTCTGCAAATCCAAAAAGTGACTTTTCATCTGTGATCCATTCCCAGAAGACTATTTAAATCCGACTTTGGTTTTCAGTAATTTTAAACTTTGAAGAGTGAGAATGCACATGAAGGTCACTGACAATTCCTGTGACATGAATTTGGCAGAATATATTGCTTCTTAAAATATCCTAGAAAATGTGAAACAGTAAAAATAATGTTTTTAAATCCAACCAAAAAGTGGTTTGTCATGGGGGATCATGACTTTCAACTTTTCTTGTCACTCCTTCCAGGTGCCTGGCGTTTGAAATCCCGTGACATGCCCAGCGCACGCGCTGTGTTGCGCCTCAGAACACACTGGTAACTCTGCCTCTGATTTTCCCCACCCGCAGAATGGTGCCACGACAATGGCGTGAACTACAAGATTGGGGAGAAGTGGGACCGTCAGGGGGAGAATGGCCAGATGATGAGCTGCACCTGCCTTGGAAATGGAAAAGGAGAATTCAAGTGTGATCCTCGTACGTTGCCACACATCATTTTTGGGGCCTCATTGAGCACTCCCCTTTTATTACTGAGCCGTAGCTCTCGTTCCCAGAAATGTCTGGAGCCTTTAGGTCTCCTTGAGGAGTGAGTGAGCAATGGGTTTGCTAATCTTTTGATTTGGGGAAAGTGGAGACAAGCTTCCACATGAGCCATGATTTAATGTTATTATAGGGCACGTGAGCACTTTTCCTGCCTGAGTATTTTGATCATGATCTGCAGTGAAATATTGCAAGGAGGCTTTATGGTTCTTTAGATTCAACTTTTAAAATATGAACCTTATCCAGTTTGTCAGATTTAGTTTCTGGAAGTGCTGCCCTCAGACCTGTACAGCAGTACCTCTCTTAACCATGGTTCCCACAAACATGTAGGATTTTGGCTGTGATGATGCAACTTTTGGAGAGAAACAGAACCCAGTCCTGTGTATAAAGGTGAAGTCTGTATTCTTCTGTCTTACATGAGCTTCTTCTGACCTGTGTCTCTGTGCAGATGAGGCAACGTGCTATGATGATGGGAAGACGTACCACGTAGGAGAACAGTGGCAGAAGGAATATCTTGGTGCCATTTGCTCCTGCACGTGCTTCGGAGGCCAGCGGGTAAGGCCAGCCTCCCTGCAATTTAGAGAAGACACAGGGGAGGCTCCTGCACGGTAACTAAGAGGTCTGCATCCTGTGTGCGCTCTCACGAAGGTGTGGTAGTGCCCTTATGAGAAAGCCCTCATTTCCTGGGGCACACAGCTTCCACCACTGGGCCCCTCTCCACCCCTTCCCGGTTCTCCCCTCATGGCAGCGCACTCCCCTCACACCTGCTATTCTAAGGCTGTGTCAGTTCTTCAGCTTAAACTAAAGTGTTAAATGCTGCGCAACTGCAGTCTTCTAGATCCATTCTGACCATTCTGACAGATGGGTGGCCCCATGGCATTACTGTTAAATATTCTGAACAACATCCTGGACCTAAGAAATTACCACTCTCTTGTACCCTCTCTCAATCCAATAATAGATCCCTGCTGTAGGTCTAGCACTGTGCTTAAGAAATATGGGACAAACAGAGGGAGTGAGGAATGGTCCTGGCTTTTAATGATATAATTGGAAACATTAAATTAGCAAACATTGAAAGTCAAGCTAATCCAGTTTCTTACTGGGTCTGACAAATACTTTCCAGGTATGCTGGGATCAGCGAGAAAGTTTCCATGGAAAAAGAAACATGAACTGGCTGGGGTTTAGGATGTTTCGTTCTTGTTTTTTTAAGTTTGTTTATTTATTTTGAGAGAGACAGAGTGTAAGCGGGGAGAAGCAGAGAAGGATGGAGGGAGGGAGAGTCCCAAGCAGGCTCCGTGCGATCAGTGAGCAGAGCCCATCGTGGGGGCTCAAACTCACAAAACCTTGAGATTTCTGAGAGAGAAAGTGAGAGAGAGACCTTATTATGACCTTAGCCAAAATCAAGAGTCAGATGCCTAACCCACTGAGCCACCCGGGTGCCCCCAGACTGCTTAAAATGGGTGGAGGGAAGAGGAGGAAGCAGAGACCAGAGTAAAGTACCTGATGTGGGAAGGGGCTGGCTGGAAGTATCTGGAAGGGTTGCATGGAGCCAACCCTCTGCCCAGTGTCTTACGGTAACAAATCAGATGAGAAGAAGTGGGAAGCCACTTATGGAAAGGCCTGAAAGTCCATTATTTCAACTGGACCTTCTCAACCATTTTAAGTTTATTTATTGACAGAGAGAGAGAGAGAGAGGTACATGTGCATGTGGGGGAGGGGCAGAGAGAGAGAGAGAGAGAGAGAGAGAGAGAAAGAATCCTAAGCAGGCTTCACACTGACAGTGCAGAGCCCAACCTGGGGCTCAGTCCCACGGGTTGTGAAATCATGACCTGAGCCAAAATCAAGAGTCAGACACTTAACTGACTGAGCCACCCAGGTGCCCCTTAACCATTCTTATCTGTGCTCTACCTCAGGTATGATAGAAAATGCTATGCTTTTAGCTAATATTATTTGAAATTTCAAAATAAAATGGTTCTTATAACTCACAAGCAATGGAACATAACATTATTTTCAATGAAAACACACCCTCTCCAACATCTCCTCACATTCTGATACATGAAGAGCACACTCCCCACCCCAGGGTAAGATTCACTGGTTGATGCCTTTGGTATTAGCTAACTGTAGGTACCCAAGAAGAAAAGGAACATGATGGAAAATGGTTTTTAGAAAAGTACGGAAGGGCCTGCAGGGGTCTGGCTCCATCCCCACCTGAGGACCTAGGGCAGCCCAAGGAAACTACTCTCGTCTCCTCCACCCCCAGTGGGTAGGTGGGGAGGGAGAAACCCCTACTCTGATGAAGAGAAGCTATGAGGTACTGTCTCATTAACACTCACGAAGACTGTGATCATGAACTCACGCATTTCTGGTAAGTGGTTCGTATAGAACTGTGTGACGGAAAGTGAATTTTTAGACTGTGGGCTCACTTCAGCATCTCCGCATTATCTACGCACACGAAACCTTTCATTTGTGACACCTGTTTTTTTTTCTAAAGTAAGTGCTAAATGAAACACTAAGACAGCAGTGGAAACTGTTACATTTTTATATGTGTAAAAGCCAGATTCAGTGATTCTGTAAGTAGGTATTTACCTGTATTAGGTATTATGAAGAATATGGTTTTTTTTAAGTTTCATTTATTTATTTCTGAGAGAGAAAGTGAGAGAGAGAGAAAGCGAGAGAGCGAGTGAGCGAGCAGGGGAGAGGCAGAGAGCGAGGGAGAGAGCATCCCAAGCAGGCTTCGCACCACCAGTGCGGAGCCCAACACAGAGCTCGAACTCCTAAATTGTGAGATCATGACTGGAGCTGAAATCAAGAGTCAGATGCCTAACCTATTGAGCCATCCAGGTGCCCCAGGAATATACTTTTAAATGGAGAAATATGTCTGGAATATTTAAGTGAGAGGAGAAGAAAGAAAGTGATTGTATTATTTAAGGCTCTTTTGGTTATGAGAGGAAAGCTCAACTCAGGTTGATTTAGGCAAAAAAAGACTCGCAAAGGTGAAGAGTCCAGGGTCTCTCAGCTTCAGGGCCGCTCCAGCAGGGCCACTCAGAGTCTCTCACTTTCGCATAAGCTTTGTTCCTTTGTATTGGCTTTGTTTTCTGCACACTCTTGCTGATAGTGAGAAAGATGACCTCTGTCAGCTCCATGTTTATCACCTACAGGTTTAGGGAGCAACAATGAAAGAGAACACGTTTCATAACATTTCTAGCAATCTCAGAGAGGAGTTTCAGTGGCCCGTCTCAGTCCTGTTCCCATCTCTCATCCCACATCTGGCCAGGTGAAAGGCTACTGTGCACACTGGCCATGCAAATTTAGGAAGGAAGTGACAACTGGAGGAGATGGCCAGGAGTCACTCAGCCGAGTGGCAGTTCCAAATCTACCAGCAGTTCAGCGCGTGGCTCCCCCACTTGCTCTGAGCCCGTCACTCTCTGGGTCTGAGTTTCCTTATCCGTAAAATGAGGGTTTGTCCCTGTGATCTCAAGTCCGTTTTAAAAAGCCCTAGGATTCCAGGAAAATCTCTCTGTCTTCTAGTGCAGAAAGCTTACTTAGGAAGTTGGGACCAGAATGAACCTGAGTAGACGCATGGGGATTGAACAGGGAGAGAAGGGAGAACATTTCAGGAAAAGAATAAGTAGACAGAGCAATTATAAGATATGAGTAATCAGCCCAAGTGTATTCTACAAGTGATAAGTGCCTAAAATCCTCACCAAAGCTCGCCTAGTGGTTAACTGCTTACAGCTTCTCCTTGGCCACTGTGTAAGACCTGGCCGTCTTCCTTAACACAAGCACCGACCGTGGTGTCCCCGTCTGACTTCATGCCTGTGTTCTCTCAGGGCTGGCGCTGTGACAACTGCCGAAGACCAGGGGCTGAGCCCGGTCACGAAGGCTCCACCGGCCACTACAGCCAGTACTCGCAGAGATACCATCAGAGAACGAACACTGTACGTGCGCCTGCACTTGGAGTGTGTCTGCCCTAAACGCAGTTAGACGCCTAGCAGGGAGTCTCTCTCTGTAGCTACCTTTCTTCTGAATGAACCAAATATTCTTAATTTTTAAAAACATCTTGTAAATGACTTGAGTAGAATACTGTACCCTATGACGTATTAGGTTCAGACTTATTAAACTCTTGAACATCTCCTATTGCCCGGTACATTGCTAATACGTTCTTGAAGCTGGAAATCTTCTGTCTATAAGTAGTGATCATGAAAGCCTCCCTGCCTCTTTACTGTACACTTTACAGGATTTTGTTTTGTAAACGTTTCTTCTATTTTAACAGAATTCTGCTTTTTTTTTTCTTTTCTTTTCTGTTTTAACAGAATGTCAACTGCCCGATTGAGTGCTTCATGCCTTTGGATGTCCAGGCTGACAGAGAAGATTCCCGAGAGTAGTATTTTCAACCCAAAGAAACGAGCGTGCATTCTCTGCCAAGGTCCATCCGAACTGGAGCGATGTTAGCAGACCTCATCTTAGAGTGTTTCTTCCTTAAGCCCTTTGCTCTGGAGTGACTTCTCCAGCTTCAGCTCAACTCACAGCTTCTCCAAGCATCACCCTGGGAGTGTTTTGAGACTTTTCTCATAAATGGAGGCAGTGCATTGCCTGTTCTGAAGTATTCAATACCGCTCAGTATTTTAAATGAAATGATTCTAACTTGTGATTTGGTTTGGGATCAATAGGGAAGCACAGGCACCAACCAACAAACAGAATGTATTGAAATGATAGTCTCAAAATTTTAAGTAGGAAAGTTACCCAAACACTTCTGCTTCCACTTAACTGGCCTGCAATATTGTAGGGACGGCATGTCCTTGTACTGTGATATTTAAAATATCCACAGTATTCACCTTTTCCAAATGACTCTAGTAATGGTCTAGAAATATCTTTCTCTTACCTGTTATTTATCAATTTTTCCCAGTATTTTTATATGGAAAAAATTGTATTGAAGACACTTAGTAGGCAGTTGATAAGAGGAATTTGGTATAATTATGGTTGGTGATTATTTTTTATACCGTATGTGCCAAAGCTTTACTACTGTGGAAAGACAACTGTTTAATAAAAGATTTACATTCCACAACTTGAATGTCATGGCTTTTTTGTATAAAGGAATTTGGGGTAAAGAAGAATGCCCATGAATGTTCCTTTTCAGGGACACCTGGGTGGCTCAGTCAGTTAAATGTCTGACTTTGACTCAGGTCATGATCTCACAGCCCGTGAGTTCAAGCCCTGTGTTGGGCTCTGTGCTGACGGCTTAGAGCCTGGATCCTGCTTCTGTGTCTCCCTCTCTGTTTGCTTCTCCCCCAGCCTCGCACTCTGTCTCTCTCTCAAAAATAAATAAGAAAAAAAAATAGGGGCGCCTGGGTGGCTCAGTCGGTTAAACCTCCGGCTTCGGCTCAGGTTAGATCTCACGTTCGTGGGTTCAAGCCCCGTGTCAGGCTCTGTGCTGACAGCTAGCTCAGAGCCTGGAGCCTGCTTCCGGTTCTGTGTCTCCTTCTCTCTCTGCCCCACCTCCTCTCATGATCTGTCTCTCTCTGTATTAAGAATAAATAAAACATTAAAAAATTAAAAAAAAAAAGAAAAAAATAAAAATAAATGAATGTTCCTTTTCAATTCAGCAAACATTGCAAAACCTATGTGTTCAGCTTCTTTGGTGATTTACATACAAAATTTTCTAAATCTGTCACTACAAAAACAGATTCATATCATTTCATCTCTTCAGTAATGGAGCTAGTTTTCTATTTCTGCTTTACTACATTTACAGTGGACTCAGATACTGAACTTGCCAGCTGGTGGGATCGAAAGTACCTTTAGTTGTTCTTTCCCAACTATCATTCTCCTTCCTTCCCCTCTCCATTCCATCCTCATTGAACAAACACCAATTCAAAGAGGTTACCTGCAAGGAAAATGAAAGGAGAACTGATAATAACACTACTTGGATAGTGTGGCCAAGAGGACTTCTGTCTTAAAGAGATTCTGTGATAGAAGAGCCTCAACCCAGCGCAGCCTGCTTCCTGCCAGCTGACACTTCTGGGGTGCCCCAGCAGAGCGGGGAACAGACTTCGTGCACTCCTGATCCACAGAGGACATCTCCTTTTCGGTTTAACTTTGGGAAAAGCAACAAAACTTTGAGATTAAATCTGGCATCTAAAACAGTAAACAATGGCGCTGGAAACCGTTGATTTTTAACTAGTAAAATATTAATAATATATAAGACATGAAAACATTTTTTTAAAGTTTATATAAGAGAGAGAGAACATGCATACGTGCACACACGCAAGTCAGGGAGGGGCAGAGAGAGGGAGAAAGAATCCCCAGCAGTCTCCACACTGTTGACGCAGAGCCTGACACGGGGCTTAATTCCAGAAACTGTGGGATCATGACCGGAGATCATGACTTGAGCCAAAATCAGGAGTTGGACACTTAACTGACAGAGCCACCCAGGTGCTGTTTTTTATACACTGTTGAGTAATGGAAGAAAGTATTTCAATAAATACTTGCCAACAAATATTAAGACTGAGTACAGAAAGAGATTTCCTCAGGGTTCCTTTGTTTAAAAAAAAAAAAAACTAAAAAAACTCTCACATTTGAATTGATTTATGGTTTATAAAATGCCCTGACATTTAGTGTCTCACTGGGACAGGGTTTTACAGTCTAATTTTATAAAGAATGCAGCTCAGATTAGTTTTCCTTAGCAGGACATAGAAGCAAACCCTAGGTTTCTGTTTAACGTTCCTAATCTTTCAGCTTTATTAGGCCAGTAATGACCAAGATAGCAGCTCTGAATATGTTTTTAAAAAAAAGAGAGAGAGAGAGAGAGAGATACATCACAGAAGAAACAGGTCATGGTGATATTAAATGACTCTCTCACATGTGTTATCATTCATCACTGAAGAGAAAATGTGATTCGATCCAAATCTATGCACACTGCGGTGGGAAGTCCCAGTGAAGATGCAGGCCTGAGAGAATGCACACTGGCCCCTCCATCTCCGTCTATGAAGAGGAGGCCCAGGTAACGTGTGGGTCAAGGTCTACACCTCAGCTCCATCTTGCTTAAAAGTCTTTATATTTTAAAAAAATTTTCTTGGAGTGCCTGGGTGGCTCAGTCAGTTAAGCGTCCGACTTCAGCTCAGGTCATGATCTCGTGGTTTGTGGGCTCGAACGCTGCGTCGGGCTCTGTGCTGACAGCTCAGAGCCTGGAGCCTGCTTCAGATTCTGTGTCTCCCTGTCTCTCCGACCCTCCCCTGCTCACGCTGTCTGTCTGTTTGTCTCTCTCTGTCTCTCTCTCTCAAAAATAAACATTAAGAAAATCTTTTTATTAAAAATTGTTTTTAATGTTTTTTATTTATTTTTGAGAGACAGAGAGAGACAGTGCAAACAGGGGAGGGTCAGAGAGAGAGGGACACACAGAATCTGAAGCAGATTCCAGACTCTGAGCTAGCTGTCAGCACAGAGCCCGATATGGGGCTTGAACCCATGAACCAAGAGATCATGACCTGAGCCGAAGCCGGACACTGAACTGATTGAGCCACTCAGGTACCCCAAAAGCCTTTATATTTTAAAACATGATGATAGAGCAGCTATCAATTGAGAATGTGCTTCAAATCACTTGCCTATCTGCAAACCTAAAAACTCTCTTCCCAAATGGGAGTTTAGGTAAATCCACTTAGACAGTATTAATTACATGGATAGCAAACCCTCCTGACAACTTATACACTGGTATGTATAAAACACAAGCTCCATATTTAAGATTTAAAAATACCAATTTTTCCAGAATGTCTGCTAGAATCTCAAAAGCAATACATATATTTTTGATATTATTTATTTATTCATTTATCTATTAATATAGATTTTTGTCAAGTTGGTTTCCACATAATACGCAGTGCTCATCCCAACAAGTGCCCTCCTCCATGCCCATCACTGATTTTCCCCTCTCCCCCATCCCCCACCAACCCTCAGTTTGTTCTCAGTGTTTAAAAGTCTCTTATGGTTTGCCTCCCTCCCTCTCCTTAACTACTTTTTCCCCTTCCCCTCCCCCATGGTCCTCTGTTAAGTTTCTCCTGTTCCACCTATGAGTGAAAACATATGGTATCTGTCTTTCTCTGCCTGACTTATTTCACTTAGCATGACACCCTCCAGTTCCATCCATGTTGCTACAAAGGACCAGGTTTCATTCTTTCTCATTGCCATGTAATATTCCATTAAATATATAAACCACATTCAAAAGCAATATATTAATCTTACAAGTTAAATTCTTTCAATAGTGAATCAGTTAACTACATTTAAATAATCAGAGCAAATTAAACATATTTAAATGGCCTTTTATGTTTTGGCATCACAATGCAAGAATAGTAAAGTTTTCTTTTTTACTATTTCTCAGAAAAATCATTCAAACACAAGAAACGAGGATTTTCAAAGTTCTTTAAACAGCGTTTACTGACTTAATGCTACTTCTCGTCTTGAACAGACCAGATTGAAAATGCATAATTAAAAGACCAATCTGGGGGTGCCCAGGTGGCTCAGTCAGTTGAGCACCTGACTTTGACTCAGGTCATGATCTCATGGGTTCGTGCGTTGGCGCCCCATATCAGGCTCGCTGCTGTCAGTGTGGAGCCTGCTTGGGATTCTCTCTCCCTCTCTCTCTCTGCCCCTCCCGCACTTGTGTGCAGGCTCTCTCAACTCTCTCGCTTTCCCTCTCTCAAAAATAAAATAAACATTAAAAAAATCTGGATGCAGGCAGGAAATTGCCAATTCAAGAAAAAATCAGGTAAAAGTAGCAATTATCAGATTTCATAAAGAAAAAGCATAAGTTTGAAGCTTTACCTTACCTTGCTGCATTTGACTTGCAATGAAATTTATTGTGTATTTATATTGTTTTCAGCTCTAATGACCTAAGTGAATGATGAAAATTAATCTGTATAACACTATCACTATAAGTCTGTAAGACTCACTTTCTAAGGTGGTGAATAAAGAAATGATCAGGTGGAAATTACAAGTATAGGAAATGACTTTTCTATTTAATTATATTTCCACTGAAAATTCTATTCCATTTCTAGTTGCATGAAACTCATTAAAGTGATTAAGAAACATCACATCAGCACATTTAAATGCTGAAATTGCTTCCTATTCAGTAAATTCCCATTACTGTGGTAGGGAAAGTGTCAGGCTACAATTAAAAAATCCCATTTTCGGGAGATACATTTCCACCATTAAAAAAAAAAAAAAGACTGCTCTTGGGACTTCTCATGTTCGGGGACATTTAAAGATAAGCATAAAGGCTGACAGAGGAGAAGAAGGAGCACAAAGATGACCTTGCACTGCTGTGGGTTTTTCAGATAAAGGACATTAATTTTAAAGAATATATGGCCCTTGTATTTGAAATGAGAGTTATTATCATTGCTACATTGGTTCACTCCATAACTTCATTGAAATAAAAGAGATTAATTTAAATTGCAAACAAAAATCCACATAAATCACAAAGGAAGGAAAGAAAATACTATAATAAAACAGCAAGAGAAATGGTGCAAAAACGGTGCTTCAGCCAAGAGCCAAGAATGGAAATTCCTTTTCTAACGTTCCTCAGCAGAGGCAGGTAGGAGATATTACAGCATGTTTTACATTTCCTTGAATTCCTTTTTACTTACTCTTTAGAGACATGTGCGTTTTAACAATCTTAGAAGCCAAATTTATCTCTAAAATAGCTCTTGTGGGGGGCTCCCCGAAGACTCACAATTGGCTGTGTGTGGAGGCGGCCAGCGCGGGGGGCTGTCGGCACCCCTGTACTCGCTGGCCTGAGAACACATGTCCCGCACGCCCCCGCCACAGTTCGCTCCTCTCACATGCAATGAGTGAGGGCCCAGGATTTTCCCTTGGCCTTCTCTTCTCTCTGCATCACAGTACTTTGGAAACTGCCATTTCGTTCCAGAAGGAAACGTTGTCTCTGCCAGCAAAGGGCTGGACAGGACTTTACAGTGAAACCTACTAATCTCCAAAATTAATTCAGCATTAGTTGTAAGATGCTGAGCCAAGTGCTAAAAGGCTATATTCGACTCAAAAACATGCTGCTTTGGTAGAGAAATTGAAACCCTCATCCACGGCTGGTGGAAGGTTAAAACAGTCCAGCTGCTATGGAGATTTGGTGGTTCTCCAAACCGTTAACCCCAGAACTGCGAAGAACCCAGCAATTCCACTTCTAGGTATATACCCTGGAGAACCAAAAACATACGATCACATAAAAGCCTGTACACAAATGTTCATAGCACCATTATTTATTTATAATAGACTTAAAAGGTGGAAACCACCCAAATGTTTATCAACTGATGGATAAACAAATGGTGCCTCTTTAAAAGGGAATAGTATTTGACTGTAAAAAGAGATGAAGTTCTGATACATGCTACAACATGAATCTTGAAAATACTATATTAAGTGAAAGAAATCAGGCACAAAAGGCTATATAATATATGAGTCCAATTTTATGATGTGTCCAGAATAGACAAACCAATAGTGAAAGTAGATTAAAGGGTACACCGGGGTGGGGGGAGTGGGAAGGGGAGGAAGGAATAAAGAGTAACTGCTAATGGGGACAGGCTTTGCTTTTGGGGTGAACACAATGCTCTAGAACTAGGTAGTGGTGATGGTGGCATAAATTTGTGAATATACACACTTAAAAATCACTTTGAAATTGTTAAAATGGTCAGTTTTGTGTTATGCGAATCATATTTCAATAATAAAAAAAGAAAATGCCACTTTACTTACAGCAAGTCTCTGCAATATCTTCTTGCCTACTGGTAAGAAGCAAGGTGTGGGGAAACAGAGTTGATGAAAGGCTGAAGGAATGCAGACATCTCTTAACTACCTATTTGGAAACTGAAGTAAAATCCTCCCTAAATATGTGCTTACTATTTTTTCAACAATTTCCATACATTAATGCCATCCTCCACACCTTCCATGCCCCATACACACAAAAGCACCAGGAATAATAACTAGCATTTTTTTTACAGTATTTATTGTGTTCTCAGTGTTCTTACACACTTTGTCTCACCTAACCCCCGTAATAGCCCTAGCAGGTGCATACAGACAGATGAGGCAAAGCCTGAGTGAATAGCCTAACATCACTCAGCTTGCTAGTAGCAGAGTTGTGACTTAAACCTGACAAACTAGCTTCATATGGCTTTAACCAGAGGTACTTTTAACCAAGAACTACTCAGCCTTTCCAGAAGCAAATCCATCCTTATTTTACAGGAGAGGAAGGAAAAAACTGCAAGAGTTCAAACCACATGCCCAAGATCACCCAACTAGTGAGAGACAAAACAAGTTAGTGATTATCATAAAAGGCACAAGGTAGTTTCCTGGAGGGAAAAGTGGGCAAATAATCCAAAATGGGCACGGGGGTTGGGGGGTGGGGGTGGGGGAAAATTACTTTCCTTGACCTGGTTGATGGTGACATAGGGGTTTGTTTACATATATGTTTTTTAAAATTTGTATTTTGGTAGAGAGCAAGTGAGCAGAGGAGGGGCAGAGAGAGAGGGAGAGAGAACCCCAAGCAGACTGGGCACTGTCAGCACAGAGCCCAATGCAGGGCTGGAACTCATGAACCTTGAGATTGCAACCTGAGCCAACGTCAGACACTTACCCGACTGAGCCACCCAAGTGCCCCTGTTTACATATTCTTCTTTAAACTGTTTGTTTTATGCACTTTCCACAGGCATGACTTATTACAATTTATTTTTAAAAATAAATTTGTCTGTAAGAGACCACAACACTGCATACAATTTCTACATAAGAGAAAAACTCAGGAGAAATGGCCAGAGGTATGTGAAGTAACAGTTAACAGAAACCTTGTCCTTTTTAAAAAAATTTTTTAATATTTATTTATTTTTGAGACAGAGAGACAGAGTGTGAACAAAGGAGAGGCAGAGAGAGGGGGAGACATAGAATCTGAAACAGGCTCCAGGCTATGAGCTGTCAGCAGAGAACCTGGTGCGGGGCTCTAACCCACGAAGCGTGAGTTCATGACCGGAGCTGAAGTTGGACGCTTAACCAACTAAGCCACACAGGCCCCGGAAAGCTTGTCTTTAAAAAAAAAAAAAAAGAAAAGAAAAAAGGGTAAGAGAAAATGTCTCTCTCTAACCCTAGAATTGAAAAGCTAGGATCAACATTATGGGAGTCTGGGGGGATGGGAATGGGGAAATGTTCTTTAAGCAGGTGGAAGTTCTTATGAGGGGTGAAATAGATAGCTATCAGTTCAAAGCAATAGTAGGGAGGGAATAAAAGTGGTTTGAACATTATAGGATGGTAGAAATAGGACCCAAATATATCGATAATGAAATGAATATAAATGAGCTGAAAGCAAAGGTAAAGTTGACAAACTGCATTAAAAACAAAAACAGGTTCCAGATATATCTGCACCTATGGCATAAGAGCACCAAAGTAAGAATGAAAAGTGGTATTAGACACATATGAATCAGAAAGAACTACTCTAGCTCTGTTCATAGTAGATAAAATAACTGATTTTATGTATTTTATCTAAGACAAAAATTGTTAGAATTGGAGTTAGTACATAATAAAAGCACTATGAAAAATAGTAACTTAATGTGTGCAAGCACTTTTTTAGCTTCAAATATACATGAAGCAAACATTTATAAATCTGCAGGGAGTAATGTAAACATCTTCACAGAGGGAGGTTTCAACCGATCTTTCTCTACTATTGATAGATCAAACTTAAGAAAAAAAAGTCATTAAACTACAGCTATCATGTTAAAAGAGATTTAAAAAAAAAGAGGCACAAATGAATAAAATGACCATTACAAGAAAGCAATAACAAAATTCAGAATATTAGAAACTTTACAGGACCAAAAACCTGGTATCTTCAATTATCTGCAAAAAATAAAATAAAACTGTCTCAAGTTTGGATCTTCTTCCCAACAAACCCAGGGGGGGAAAAGCAAGTGTGGGAAGATCTGGACAGTTACTGGGTATGTGATAGTAAGAATGGTTAGGTCTTTCAGTGTGATACTTGAATTATGATGACATATTAAATTTTTTTTTATTTGCTAATAGCTTGATGTGCAGAAAAATTGTACAGAGTTCCCATATGCCCTACACAGAGTTTCTGCTTATTATCATCTTATTTTATTATGGTATACTTGTTACAATGAATGAATCAACATTGATCCATAATAAACTAGACACTTGAAAGTTCTCTTAGTTTTTACCTGATGTCCTTTTTCTGTTCAAGCAGTCTATCCTAGGGGCATTACGTTTAGTGGTTGTGTGTCTTTAGTTTCCTCTAGACAGAGGTCCTCAAATTCCCTCGTATTTCGATGATCTTTAGTTTTAAGTACTAGTATTTTGTAGAATGTCCTTCAGCGGGGAGTTGTTGGTTTTTCTTGACTTAACTGGAGTTACAGGTTTTTGGAAAGGCCAGAGAGGTAAAGTGCCACTCCCATTTTGAGGTATACACTAACAGCTTGGCACAGTTGTTCAGCCTTCTGCACCTGGCCAAGGTGCTGCTGGCCAGGTACTTCCATTGTAGTTACTCTTTTACCTTCTTTTCCAAGCTACGCTCCTTGACACGAAGTCACTATGCAGAGAGCCCACACTTAAGGGGTGGAGAGTTATGCTCTTATCTTTGAAAGCGGACTATCCAAATAAACTACTTAAAATTCTTCTTCATGGATTTATTCTCCATATATTTAGTAATTCATTTATGTCAGCCTATGGAACTCAGATATTCCATAGATAGGGTTATAATCCAACACTACATTCGTTGGTTGTTCAAATGATTCCAGCTTCGGCTACTGGGAATTCTTTTAGTTGGCTCCTAGGTCCTCCGACACACTCCCATCCTTATGTGTTTGTTTTCAAACCACTTTCTTACCTGACTCTGTAAGATGCTCCGGGCACCCCATCTTGTATTATTTTCTGCCCTAGTCTGAGTTGGCTGTTTATCTAAGGAGTCTGGATCCTTTTATTGGATAGCATTAAAAACCAAGAACTCGGCATTAGGCATGTTCTTGGCTACGGGTATCATTTCTTGGCCCTATCAGCAGATAGATATGATTATATATTTTAAGTAAAAATAATTTAAAACTTTATTTTATAGTTACTTAAGCTGAAATGTTTACAGAGGAAACACCTATATAGTGCTTCCCAATAATCAGTGTTGAGGAAATGGGGAGAAAGTAGATAAAACTAGTGATTCTGAGTTATACTTGGATGACAGGTAGAGTTTAATTAATTTGTGTCCATCCCAAAACTTCCATAATAAAGACCCTTTAAAAATTCAGAAAAATATAGCAATGTGCCAATGATCTCGATAACTTAAGACAAAATGGTCAATTCCTAGCAGAAAAAAAAATACTTTCTAGAAGTGACTCAGAAATTATTTAAAAAAAATTTTTTATGCTTATTTTTGAGACAGAGACACAGTGTGAGCACGCCAGGGGCAGAGAGAGAAGGAGACACAGAATCCGAAGAAGGCTCCAGGCTCTGAGATGTTGGTATATAGCCCAAAGTGGGGCTTGAAACCACAAACTGAAAGATCAACCGACTGAGCCACCCAGGTGCGCCTAGAGTTGGCTTAGAAATTTAAAAATATAACTCAAGAAATGGAAGCAGTGACTAAAAATTGTCCTGTAATATTCACTGGTGTTCCTTATTCTCTTAAGGGTAGACTACACTGGACTAATTATCTCACAGAACATAGAGCAAAATTGTTACAAAATCTATTGGAAGCCATTGGAGAGGAACCAAAAGGTGGTAGAAACCTGAGGGGATCAACTTTCAAAGGGAAAGAAGAGGATATGTCAATTCTCCACAAATTGATCTATGGATTCAATGTAGTTCCAATCAAAATGCCAACAGAATTTTTTTTTCCCCCAGAGAAAAAGCACGAGTGGGGAAAAGGGGCAGAGGGAGAGAGAACTTTAAGTAGGCTTTATGCTCAGCACCAGCCCAATGCAGGGCTTGATCCCACAACTCTGGGATCATGATCTTAGCCTCAATCAAGAATCAGACGCTCAACCGAGTCACCCAGGTGTTCTCCAACAGAATTCTTTGTAGAAAAAGACTAGTTCATTTTAAGATGTATATGAAAATGTCAAAGCCTTGGAATAGACAAAACAACAACAAAACGACCCAGATTTTTAAAAAGGACAATGATAAAGGCCTTCCATTATCTAATTTCAAAATTCACTACAAGGCTACAGTTTTTATGGCAACATGGTACTGCTGTTAGGTCAAATAACTATGGAATAGAACAGAGCCAGAAATAGACCCATGTAAATAATGGTTAAATAAGCAAACAAGGCAATCCACCAGGAAGTTTTTTCGAATGCTGATAAAACATCTGGATGAAAGAAAATGAAACTTGACCCATGCATCACACTAAAATCAAAACAGATCTTATATGTAAATTCTAATAATCAAAACTATAAATTGTCTAGAGCAAAACATAAGAGAAAATCTTCATAATCCTTGGGCAGGTAGACAAACATTTCTCATTTTGAGGACTACCTAAAAATGAAGAGATCAACATGGGATTCAGGATGAGGTTATTTTGGAGGAGATAGGTTGGGGTGGGGGAAGATGGGGACACCAAATGGCTGGATTCTAAGTTATTTCCCAGATCCAAGATTTGTCCTAGAGAGGAAGTAACATTTCTATTACATTATTAAAAATAGGTACACAAACCATTCTGTCGTAGACTAAAGATTATCCTAATTCTTTATGCCTGAAGCCCATAATAAAAACTTAACTGGCTTAAAAAGTTTACTCATTAACAAAAATACTTTTAAAAGCATTTTGGGTGTTTAAAAGTAACTGCTTCTCTGGGGGGGGGGGCGCCTGGATGGCTCAGTTGGTTAAGTGTCTGACTTCAGCTCAGGTCATGATCTCCTGGCTCTTGAATTCGAGCTCCATGTCAGGTTCTGTGCTGACAGCCCAGAGCCTAGAGCCTGCTTCAGATTCTGTGTCTCCCTCTTTCTCTGCCCCTCCCCTGCTCATGCTCCATCTCCCTCTTTCAAAAATAAAAATACCCCCAAAAAATAATAAAAAAATAAATTATATTAAAAAATACTGCTCCTAAAAAAAAAAAAATACTGCTCCTCCGTATCTGGGAAGTAATGGAGGGTGGCATTTCAGCTCTCACACAGTCCTCTTCTGCAAATGTAAAACAGTAATTACAGAATAAATGAATTTCATAAATTTGGACACTGGTATTGCTATCTAATATATTTTGTAGTAAGCACCATTCTCAAGAATACCTGTGTTAAGCATGGTTAGGCAACACCGTGTTAAATATAGCAACCACATTGTCTAGATAATTATACCCTTGGTGTTAACCCTTGGTCAAGCTAAAGAACAGTCAAGGTGGGGATGTTGAACGCACACTTATCAATTTATAAGCCAAAACCTAGATGAGCTACTTATTACTGTCGAATTCCCCTCAACCATTGTGGCTTTAACCAACATTAACACTTACCTGATTCTGTGGATCAAGAATTCATGAGAAGTTCCTTTGGGCAGTTCTGTCTCAGGTTCCTCAAGAGGTTCAGCCAGACGTTGCCGGAGATTGGAGCTGAGGGACCACCTCCAAGGCAGCTGGCTTATGGAACTGGCACGTAGTGCTGCCAAAACAGTTCCTCTCCTCGTGGAGGGTTGCTTAAATGTCTTTACAACATGGTGGTTGCCAATCCCAGGCCAAGTAATCCAAGAAACTAAGCCTGAAGTTGCAATGCCTTTTAGGACCTAGCCCCAGAAGTTAACAGAGTATTTTTTGTTTGTTTTTTTTTTCAATTTTTTAATGTTTTATTTATTTTTGATAAAGAGACAGAGCACGAGAAGGGGAGGGGCAGAGAGAGAGGGAGACACAGAACTGGAAGCAGGCTCCAGGCTCTGAGCTAGCTGTCAGCACAGAGTCTGACACGGGGCTTGAACCCATGAACGTGAGATCTGACCTGAGCCAAAGTCGGAGGCTTAACCGACTGAGCCACCCCCGTGCCCCAACAGAGTATTTTTTTGAATATTATTAGTTATACAAGTCAGCCTTCTTTCAATGAGAGCTGGAAAATTAGTCCATATTATGACTGGAAGGATGACCTTAAGAAAACCAAAAATTTCAGAAATTTCATTTTAGGGAGGAGGTAGATTAAGACACGGAAAAAGAGGACTCCCTCTATTAAGATGAAAAATAACGGAAGGTTTTAGTTGACCACAGGTGTCATATATCGGCAATCAGAGCCACCTCTGCAGGGCACGAGGGCACCATTCTGTGATGTGGGAAGGCACTGCTGTCCCACTGTGTCCTACATTTGGTAATAAGCCTGTACATGGAATGCTGGGTCTGCTTTTGAAGAACAAACATTGATTACATTTTTACGGGCCTCCAGAAGGGACATGAAGGGCTTGCAAATATTATGGGTAACATTTTATTTAACACAAAGGGAAGAGTATGTACTAGTATTACTCGTATATATACATGACCAACAGAAGACTTATTTATTCATCCCCTCTAAGGTTCTAGACCCCACACTGCAATGTGCTGTGTATTGAGAAAGTAGAAAACCAAGCTTGTTTGAACTGTGGCTAAAAGGAAGGCCGCGTGAGTGGAATGCCCTGTGGGGAAAGCAGCGAGGCTGCAGGCTGCTCACGTTACCTCACTCCCGTGTCCGGTCGGTTTCTCCGGCTTACTTAATGATTTGCAATGTTTCATACAAGCAATGTTTTGGGAGGAGCTGAGTTCCAGGGGACAGGGATACTCCAGGATTTCTTACACACAAATATTTGTGGGTAATGTTTGTCATGCTAGAGAGCCTATAACTTCAAGAAATTAAATGCAACCAAAAGCAGTGGATCCAACAGACTAAGACAATGTTTTATTTTTAAAAAAGGCATTTGTTAGAATGTAACATCTACACATAAGCAAACCAGAAACTACTGTGCAATGAAATCAATGATGAAAGAGCCGGAGACTGGTGTGAGCAAGTACTATCCCCAGCTCATCGCAGGCCTCTATCACAACTTTGTCCGCAGCAGAACCAGAAGGGGCAGCAACGTACGCCACGCCGCTCTGCGGGGAGAAGAGACACTGACTTTCAAGACACAAGTTCATGTGAAGACACGCAAGAATCAAAACCCTCTTCTACAACGGACAAGCTAACAATGGCTTACAATGCAGACTGATTCACTCAGCCAAAAGAGCAAAATCACTGGATTTGGGTGACCCACACATCAAATGGAAACGTAAAATACTTAAATGTTACTGATATTTCACACTGCCATAACTTGGATAGAAAACACACAGAACTAAAACACCAAAAGCAGGGATTCTGAAATGGTTTTACGTCATAATACATCAATTCCATACTTACCCTTTTAGCTCTGTCTACGTTATCCCTGAAAGGAAAGAAGGCATCGGAGCTGACAGAAACTTCATTAAGTTTGTCAACCCACTCCTTCTTCTCTGCTTCAGTTAGTGGTTCAGGGACTTCCTCAAACAATGCCTTCCACTTTACCAAATCTTCATCCTATGAGAAGGGGTGGAAAGGGGAGAGAAGGACTTTGGATATGATCTTCAGCACTATCTCATGCAAATCAGAATGCCAGAAAGCACTTAGGCATTTGTCCCAGGATTTAATTATAAATAATGACTCATTCCAATTTACATCTCTAGAATTTTTTTTGATGCTTTTAACATTTCATTAGGGAAGAAAAATAATCCTAAGTGTACTAAATAAAGATTATATCATTTACTTTCAAAATCAATTTGTTCTAAATATATTGTTTTTTAATCTCAGCCTAAATTAAATCTATTTTATATCCCAGTATCAAAACAAGCAAACAGATGATAATGGATGTTCTAGAACTGTATTCACATAGCCTCAAGTCTACAGTCAGTCATATAGATGAATCAAGGTTCGTGGTATTCATATTTTTAAAAAGGCGCTTCTATTTTGGATGATTTGTTGGCTTAAACAACATGCCTTTCACTCTCGTTTACATACATATAAAGATTTTTCCAGAACTATGAGTAAAATTTCACTAGTAGTATTAAACAGGGAAATACAAATATTAAAGTTTAAAAAAAAAGGCTTATGTTTTAAGTACTTTGTGGTTATAAGGCAAATTCTTCAGTGACACTTATGTCATGGATTCCTGTCCCAAACTTGTGGACAACATAGTGTGGTTGACTTACCTCCTCAGAGGACTATCGAGTGTTCGATTATCAGACTTCTCTCTTTTGATTTCCATAGAGGATTTACTGACATTTGCTATGTCCAAAAATGGGGTTAAATTCTATATTTTTTAGCAGGCTACTTGACAGTTCCGATTTCCAATTTTATTTACTTATTTCATATTTAATGTTTATTTATTTTGAGACAGTGCATGTTGGGGAGGGGTAAAGGGACGGGGACAAAGGATCTGAAGTTGGCTCTGTGCAGGCAGTCTGACACCAAGTCTGATGTGCTTGAACTCATGAACCGTGAGATCATGACCTGAGCTAAAGTCGACGCTCAACTGACAGACATCCAGGTGCACGGACAGTTGCAATTTTAATGCTCCCATATGCTTTCTTCAAAATAGAAGACATTGAATGTGAAATGTGAAATAACTGATTGAGTTTTTAATGGCACAGGAAGAAAGTGTAGGGGGAGAAGACACAGGTTGCCTTTTATCAGATGATGTGTATTTCGTGTTGAATACACACCTATCAGGAAGCAAGCACCATGCTTGGCTCTGTGACAGAAGCCTCAGGATAGGTGAAAAAACAGTCCCTGCCATCAAAAGTTCAAAACCAACAGGGGAAGTATAAATGTATAAAACTAAACCAATGGCTATAATTTTAAAAGACAAGGAAGCTCTGTGGTACCAGAAAGGGATGAACTACGAACGAAAATGTTAAGGACAGAAGACAATGGAGAACTGGTAAAAAGTTTAGAATTATAATTTTAGACAATGTAAAATTTCAAGAAAAATACCTGTTACAGAAAAGGGTGAGCGTACCAGTGTACTCCACTTACAAACCCGAGGACTCTTACCTCGCCAATGGTCCCAGTAACATACTGGTCAATGGCATTGGAGATTTCTGCTCTCTTCACTCCAGTTTTAAACTTCATTGAAAGCACTTGTGGATGATGTCTAAGCCACCAACAGTCTGCCTTATCTCCAGCAAGGCGTGTGCAGTGTATTCGAGACTGCTGACCTGCTCCAATGCCAATAACCTGAAGAACGTGAACATTAAGATGAATCTCTTTTCCAACAACATATTTTTAAACAGCTCTTTTGTACATGTCTCCTAAAATCTACCAATTTTGTGGAAAAAAGTATCAGGCCAAAATACAAATAATTTTTAATTTATTAAGGGTGAGGGTAGACATTTATAACTACTATTAATATGTTTTACCTCTTCAGTACAGCTGTTAATTAATACTCTGAAAGTTCCTAGAGGTCTCAGGCACCAGGAGTGAGAGGCACAGACTCACTGGAACTTATTAGGACCTTAGTTCAAGGAGACCAGTAACCACAATCCCCCAAATTTTTGTTAGGAGAGACAAGCAATCTTTTAACAGTTAACAATCACTAGAATTCTAAATTTCAAAGAGTCTTCAGGTCACATGAAAATTCATACTCACACTGTCTTTCCCTCCCCCATGTATGGGACAAATAATTTAGCACATGCCAAGAGAAGAGCTCAAGACACTGCGAGAAAGACCCCCAAGGCTGTGGAAGCTACGGCGAAACCAGAACCGGCGCAGTCCAGAAGTCAGAAGTGACCCCCAGGGGGAGCTGGCTCAGTCCTGCATTCTGGGCTCAGCACAGAGGAAACAAGCATCTTGCTCAATACCTGTAAGAAACTTTCAATACCTTGACTGTGGTAGTGGTCATGTAACTACATAACATGGGCAAACTGCTCAAAACTCGACACTTAAAAAGAGTAAATTTTATTGTGTATATACACACTAACTGTGAAATACCACATCCATTCCCAAACTGACAAATAATACCTTCTCTACCACAGTACCAAGAAACACAATATGGAAACATGAGAAAGTTCATGTTCAGAAAGAACACTGAGAATAATTTTCACAGATGTCACAACTGTGATATATATACACACACACACACAGTCACAGTAAACCTGATTTTAGAAGATTACATTAACTTGTAGTCTGCAGATTCTTGGTAAAATAACCTTAGAAATAAACGCACAAATATCCAACAAGCTACAAAAATATGGAATGATAGGAAGCAGAACTACTTTTGACTCTCTCTTCACTGGAAATACTACACCGATCAGGAGGGGAGTGAATAAACTCTTTTTATAGCAGCCATTCCAGTCCCACTAACCCAAATGTGCCAACTCAGTCTGGGCAAGAAGCAATACGACCAATTTTAATACGTCATTCCAAAGACACTTTGTGACCATCACTAGCTTTAACAGTCCACCACGTTACTGAGTAGATACCAACAAACCCAGAGAAGAAAAACTTGGCTGATCTTCCTTTCCAAGCAGTAGTGCCTGAGGGAGGAGTATCTTTTTGAAAAACACGTCTGCCCGACGTGGGTTTGAGAGCTCGGTTACCTGGCCATTCTTGGCATAGCACACGGAGTTAGACTGCGTGTACTTCACAGCAATGGTGGCTACGATGAGGTCTCGGAGTGCAGATTCTGGCAACTGAAAAACACACAGGACAGTCAACTGCAGTTGAATGTGTGGCTCCGCTGAAAACCATTAAGCATCTTACAGATCACTGCTTTTATAGACCTATGATGTAGTTGTATCATTCAAATGACAGAATGAAGTCAATTGTTCGCAGAAAACACTATGTGTTTTACTGAACAAGATCAACACTCAGCATATGTGTCGTGGAACGCAGCAGCACCTAATGCATCAAGGACTCTAATGACATTGTTCAGCAACCCTGGCTTACGCCTGTTTACACCCCGCACTAACTGTGAAATACCACATCCATTCCCAAACTGACAAATAATACCTTCTCTACCACAGTACCAAGAAACACATATGGAAACATGAGAAAGTTCATGTTCAGAAAGAACACTGAGAATAATTTTCACAGATGTCACAACTGTGATATCTATACACAGCCACGGCAGTTGAGGAAAAATCAAAGTAGGATCATTTTCTGCTTTGTCTAGAATATTCTAAGTAGAAACTACTAAAAATATCTCTGGACTATCAGACCTAACAGAATAAATTGTTATAGCCAAAAATGTCACCATACTTAATATAAAGAGCAAATACAAACTGAAAAGGATTATCTATGTGCACAAAGGCTATAAGCAGCAGCTAACTGATCAATAAGCTAAGTGAAAAATCAGACTTCATCAAAAGTAAAATCAGACTTCAAAATTAAAACTTACATTCTGCAACCTGTAGTAAGAGGATATAGAAAGATAAAACACAGGGGGTGCCTGGGTGGCTTGGTCGGTTGGCCATCCAACTTCAGTTCAGTTCATGATCGCACGGTCCATGGGCGCAAGCCCCGCATCGGGCTCTGTGCTGACAGCTCAGAGCCTAGAACCTGCTTTGGATTCTGTGTTTCCCTCTCTCTCTGCCCCTCCCCTGCTCATTCTGTCTCTCAAAAATAGATAAATGTTAAAAAAAAAAAAACAACACAAAACCTTAAAGGAAAAAAGACAAAGTACAGACTTAGGATTTGTAAACCCCAGGTCCAAAAAAGGACTAGTATTTAAATAAAGACCTTTCAAAACTCAGTGATAAAAACAATCTAATTAGAAAATGAGCAAAAGACATGAAGAGACATTTCACTAAAAAGGATACACAGATTGGCAAAATAAATGTAAAAAACACCCATCATTAGCCATTAGAAAATGCTATAAAACCACAAGATACTGCCGCACACCTACCTAAAACAGGGCGACAACACTAAAAGCTAGGGAGGACGCAGAGAGCTGGATCACTCACAGGTTGCTGGTGTAAGAGGCAACTGGCACAGGCTCTCAGGAAAACCGTTTGGCAATTAAAAAAACTAAACATGCGACTAGGATACTACCCAGCAGCCACCGATTATACTCCTAGGCCCTTATAACAGAGGAATGAGAACTTATGTTCCACATAAAAACCCACTCATGAATGTACCATGAATGAAAATTATAAAAGGGGGAACAGATTACAGATGTCATCCAAGGTTCAGGAGTGGGTAGAGGCAGGAAGGAAGGGGTGTGACTGTAAGAGGGCAACATGAAGCGACCCTTAAGGGGGTGGGAGCATTCCTTCTGTGCCTCGCCTGTACCAGCACCATTACCACGGCTGTCGTACTGTACTGCAGTGTTACAAGGCATTGTATTACCATCAGGGGAAATGGGGCAAAGGTACATGGGAATTCTTAACAGTGCATGTAATCCAGAATTCTCACTTTTATTTCAACATTAAAAAAGCTCAATTAAAAGAATTTCTTAAGAATTTCTTATTCTAAGATAGTATTAAGGTAGTATATCCTTTCCTGTCTGTATTTGAGTCACGAACTATATGTCTTATTCCTTTGGTTCTAAGAAAGATTAATAACAGAAGCCAGCTCTCCTACAGGTCTGACCTGATACGTAACCCTGGTATTCTGAGATAGGATCAAGAATTACAAGCCCTCTCAAGGGGGAGGGGTATGGGGATGGGAGTGAAGGAATCCAGTCATACAGACATGGCACAAAGAGTTAAAACAAATTAAAGCATTATTTAAGAAAAATAGAAAAGGAAATAATTCAACCATGTTCATTAACACTTAATGCACACTCCTTGTGCTTCTCCCACTGCTCTAGACCCACAAGGATTTTGAGGCTGAGATGTTAACAAAACACTGTTTTCAAAGGAGAGGGGATACAAGGAAAGATGAAACCACCACTCTTCTGCTTCAGTTTCCAGATTTCTAATTAAAAATACATACGAAAAACACAGAGAAGAATTTAGATAATAGATGAATTAAAACCATACGTCACTCTGTAAAAAACATAGAAGTTAGTACAGCCAGAGGCACAAAACCTATCAAGTACTGCTATCTGTCCAATACCTACAAACCTACCAGGAAAACTTACAAAAGTAAGAGTCTCAATACGCAGGCAGGGTTGTCAACAGAGGTACTAAGGAATCTAGGCCAATACTGTTTCAGGACAGACAAGCTCAACAGGGAGGCAGTAAAAGCAAGTACTGAGAGGCAAAGATCCCAGAGATAAAGGGAGTAGAAAGAAAAGAATGTAGCCATTTATGCTTTTTGATTCAAACATTTTCTAGTTGCAAGGCAATAAGCTAAAAGGTAAAGGAACTGAGCACAAATTGTGGCAGTGTTACAGGAGTAAGTGGCAAAAATGGAGTTTAGTACACCAGGGAAAAGTGACACTAGCAGACACTTGATGCTTTCACCAGAAGAGGGGTGAACCAGAGACGGGTCCTTACAAAGAGTTAAGCCCAAACTCAAATCAGCTTAATTCCTGCCAGGATCAAGATGATCTGACTCCACCTGATCTGCCCGCCAAATGTAGAAGTCAGCTCTTTCTGGAGGGAAAAAAAATACTATCCATACCTTCAAAATCCCTCTATAGTTTTTTCACGTTCAGTGCCCAATCATTCAATCAAAAATACCAGACATACCAGCAGGTAAGACCACAAAACAATATAGTCACACATCTGAAGTACTGGGGGAAAAAAAAAGTAGAACCAATGTTAGAACCAGAAAAGACATCCTTCAAAATTGAAGGTCCAGTTAAGAGATTTCAAAAAAGAAATACCAGACATCCATTTCCATATTATGTAACCTTGGGTAAATTTCTTAAAAAAAAAAATTTTTTTTTAAATGTTTGTTTATTTCTGAGAGACAGAGTGCAAGCTGGGGAAGGGCAGAGAGAGAGGGAGACACAGAATCCGAAGCAGGTTCCAGGCTCTGAGCTGTCAGCACAGAGTCCAACACGGAGCTTGAACCCATGAACTGCAAGATCATGACCTAAGGTGAAGTCGGGCATTTAACCAACTGAGCCACCCAGGCGCGCGCTTCACCTTGGGGCAAATTTCTTAACCACACCTGACGTCACAGTTTTGTGGTCTTTACAACAGAGATGATAACAGTCATCCTTCTCCACCCCACATAGAGTGTTATGGGTACTAAATGATAGGGCACATATGCAAAATCACCACTATCGTCCTAGGAATATGTCCTTCCGAAAAGATGACAAATAGTACAAAAGCAAAAACTTGACTCTATGAACACACTCATCATCACACTGAAAATAGAGACAATCTAAATATCTATCACAGTACATCTATACACGAACTGCCATGTGGCCTTTCAAATGAAGATGTGGATCTACACTTATCAATACAGAAGCATATTTGTGACTTTGTGCACGGAAAAAAAAGGCAAGTTATAGAAGAGAATCATAAGAGATACGATCCCATTTATGTACAAATGAAGACAAGTACCTCTATGCACACATGCACATAAGCTTATAATCCCATCATTTATTTTTTAAGCGATCAAATTTGCTTGATAACTAAAAAATGAGCTAGACATTTGCACATCAACCATTTTTAAATATGAGCCTTAAAAATGCATAAGCTTATAAATATTAAAAACACTCACTGAGTTGCTAGCATACAGTTCAGGTATTTTCAAACTTACATCTTTATTCTTGGTCACAACATTGCTAAATAACGACCTGTCGATGACACCATTATTTCTCTTCTGACTTAAGCGAAGACCAAATAGAGTTCGAACTTCGTTTTCATCTGGACTGTAAGACTGGTCCATCTAAAATACAAATTTAGAGTCAAAAGCAATACATCTACAACCTTTAACATTTTTCATTTAATTTACATATAAAAAAACCATTATAAGCAAGCTTATATTCATTTTTTCATTTAAGCACGTGTAAGATGACTTCAGCATGGGTATAATAGGACGGCCAGGCATCAATATTGATCTTAGCCTATGAGCTAGTTGTCCCTAATACAGAAGAGTGTGTAAAAATCAGTAAGGAAAGATCTCATCAATTAGAAAAACAGGCAAAGAATAAGATCAGATAATTTATAAAAATAAATTAAAAATACTTTACATATGAAGAGATGTTCACCCATAATGGGAAACTAAAGCTGCAATGAGCTGTCATTTTTATCTCCTACCGATAAGGAGATGAAGTTAAAGACAAAGCTGGAAATCCCTTTGAGGTTGTCCTCAAAGAGGAGCAGGACCTATCAAAGCTCTCACTGTACACAGACTGTGACCGGTCCTGATTCACTGCCGGCCGTGTGAAGTGCCTGCAGACTGGTGACTAGCTATCTACTGGGCAGACTCCCCAGATGGTCAGACTGTATGCATCTGTGTCGGGAGGAAAAAACAACAACAACAAGAAAAAGAAATGCAAATATTTCCTAAAAAGTACTATTTCAGGAAAGATGAGCAAGAAATTTAAAATATTACTTTTAAAGAGGTAACAGAGTGGCAAAAGGGAAGGACAGGGAGGCTTTTCATCAAATACTATTTAAATTTAATACCTTTTGAATAGGAAGCCATGTATATGTATTAATTTAAAACTAAGACTAAGGAGGCTACCCTCATCTTAAACCCAAAAGTTAATAGTAAGAAAAATAAAAAACTCTGTAGGACTAAGAATTAAAGAAACTTCAGTAAAGAATAAATTAAAAGGGTGTCATCATAAAGGAAAAATTATATATGGGGGAAAAGAAACAAAATAAAACAGCAAATTCCTATTTCAAACATGAATTAAACTAACCTGAAGAACACAGTAGCTCCCATTTTTCTTTTTAGAAAGTATTTTCAAAGCTTCATCTTCATATCCTGGGGCAATGATACCATCAGATACCTGTAAGTATATTAAACATTAATTTTTTAAAGTTTTTATTTTGAGAGAGAGAAAGGGGAGAGAGAGAGAGAGAGAGAGAGAGAGAGAGAGAGAGAGAGAGAGAGAGAGAGAGAGAGAGAGAGTGAGAGTCCCAAGTAGGCTCCATGCTCACTGCAGAGCCCAACACAGGGCTTGATCTTGTGTTGAGTTGAAGAGTTGTACCCTTAACCAACTGAGCCACCCACACGACCCTTAAACATTAATTTCTATTTTCAAAAATTAGGGAACACCTCCTAAGCAATCTAAACACAATTATCTGTCTTAATGCAGCAGCATTTTCTGATTTCTGTCTCCAACAGATAATGCCAGCACCTATACCTGAAAAAGATAAGCCGGTATTAGAACAGAGTTCTACAGCTAACCTTACTTAACCTGCTATCCGGTCAGGGTTTCTGGCCATTTGTTTCAAAACTTAAACCGATACAAATGACTCACTGTAATACATGTACCTTAAGAAGAAAAAGGATTTCTCACTATCCTGTTCATGAAGCTTTTTGCACTAGAAAGAGCATGCCAATACTAGCAAAATGACCTTAGGCAAAGCACGGTCCTCAACAGCAAGACCTGGGCATCAGATTACCTCTTTGCTAATAACCTTAGGCAACGCAAGTGCCTCAAGAGCAAAACAGAGACCAGATATGACATCTTTGAAAGGCAGCAAAGTCTTAGGACAAAGCCTTGTGCTAGGACATAAAACAGCAGCTTGTCAGCTCCATTGTGGATGAGAGGGTAGTGGGATGGTGGTGGTCATGGGAAGAATCCCCAAAGCAACTGAATGTCCCCGAGCTATCTGAGCTATCTTTGTTTTCTCTCAGTCTGCCTCCTTGCCCCAAACCCCACCTTTCCAGAATGCCTGTTTGGTATTCAACTAATAGGGATTAGTTTTCCAAGTAGTTTATAATCTTCCCCTATATATCTCTTTCACTATGGATCTACAAAGGTTTACAGTAAAGCTTATTATTATATCATCCTCTGTTCTTAAGAGACAATAACTTTGGCATTAAGATAATGACTACCACAGAATATAAAAAACAAAAATATATAAATTAAGACTTTATCATAATAGTAAAATATCCATTTGAAGCAGTCACTAAATCTCAAAATTACAATTCCGTCGAGGATTCATGTTCTACCTAAAATATGAACATTCTAAACGATAAATTTAATCTAGAAATAGAATAAATGAATAACTCATAGTTTTAATGAAAACTATGAACAAATAAATAGAGTTTTACTCAGTTATGCATGGATCAAGATATAGGAATGTCCACTAACCTCTCTGGAGATAATTTTTGCAGTAGGGACATCACAAATATCAGATAATGCAATAAAGTCACCAAATGAAGACATCCTATCAGCCCCTGTGAGTAAAAATTAAAATGAACAGTGTGCATCACACATGGTCCCTGCACAGAGAAAGATGCTTAAAAAAACCCCAATGTGATCATATAAAATCCATTTCTCTAAATCTAACTTTATTATGTATGTAAGATCTAAATAACAGATTAATAAGTCATTTAACTAAAATGATCATAACAAAGTATTCTTCAATTTTACCTTCTAGGGCAGCATTCAGCTAACTCTTCCTGTGAGGGGCCTGATAGCAAATACTTTTTAAGCTTTGCAGGCACATGAGCTCTCACACCTACTCAGCTGTACCATTGTAGAAATCAGCCACATCAGCAAAGGGACATGGCCTTGTTTGAATCAAACTGTTTACAAAACTAGGTGGCAGGCAGGGTTTACTTAGCCCATGAGCCAGTCTGCTAACCCTGTGGTGGAAGGTGAACTGTGTGATCAAGTTTCTCAATGGTCTTCCATGAATGTTACAGAAATATTCACAGGTTATTAACCTCATGAATTAGATATTTCTGAAATCTATAAAATACAACTCTAACCAAATTTAGTGCAGCTAAAACAAGCATACAATTTTAGTCATATATTGAACAATACAGTGTACCCCATAGCCTATTGTGAAATTAGATGCACCAAATTCCAATTATGTTTCCATTTATTACATTAAAATATAAGCACATACTTTTGTAAACGAATTTATTCTAAGGCACTTATAGTCATTCCTAAGTATTAATAAAGGAACAAATTAAAGATAATTTGAAATCTTACACTGAAACAAGAGGTATTATTACTTTAGTCTACTTAGGCTAACATATTCTCTTTCAAACAAACAAAAGCCCTACTACTGTCCCGACCTCTGGCTCTGGCATATGCAGCGGATACGGGCGTCAGGGTGTCATACAGATCATAGACCATGCAGACTTTGGCCTCGTCTTCACTTAGTGCAATTCCGACAGCAGCACCTGAAACAGAAAATCATAAAATAAGCCCCCAAGTCTCAAGTTACCACTTCCTATCTCCTAAATCAAGATAACATTTTTCTTTTCTTTTTCTTTCTTTCTTTCTTTCTTTTAAAGTAGGCTTCATGCCCAACGCAGAACCAAATGCAGGGCTTGAATTCACGGCCCTGAGATCAAAACCTGAGTTGAGATCAAGAACAGACGCTCAAGGAGCTGAGCCACGCAGGCGTCCCAGGCACCATTTTTCTTCACATCTCGCCTCCGCGGCACACTCTCTAGCGCCCACGCCGCATGATACAGAAATCTGGCCAGATCACTACACAAGAATCGAGTTGCAGGGCAGTGGGAGGAGGGGCAATCTTTCTCTCTGGCTACTGAAAACAACCAGAGTCGGCCAGCACCACACGTCTGTGAAGCTAATTTACTTCACGACGGACTCTCTCCATCCTGCTTGATACCACATACCATTTATTTGTTTCCTGTTTATATCACCTTAATATCCAGTAAGCTTCAGAGAACTAGGTGCTCAACTTGACTTAGACGTAGAAGTAAAAATGTATCTCATACAATGGCCATAAAAAGCTACAGATAAGGTGTCCCTAGAACTTTATATCTACTCAGTTCCATTTTCAACCTTGTGGAAAAATTCTGTCAATATTGCATTAAGCCATTTTACTTTAGTTTTTTTTACATTTCCACAATAAAAAAGTGATTTCCTGATCCTTGTATCTCACGGTAATGTTACACAATTACATGTACATAAATAACACATCTACGTGTTAACTTATTACCAGATTTTGTCACACTACTATATTCTGTACTGTTAACAGACTTGAAAAAAGTGATTTGAGGCTTTAGAGAATATCTATATTCACATTAGAACATGTCAATTCCTTCTAAAGTAACAGTTCCAGAGCATTCCAGAAAGCAGTGCTTTACCTGCTGGGCTGACATGTTTGAAAGAGGCAGCGGCAGGAAGGGCTAAAGCTTCTTTGAGTTCCTTCACCAGTTGCCAGGCATTCAGAGCATCACACAAGTTTATAAATCCAGGGGCTCCATTTAGAACTACATAGAGAAACATAAACAACATGTTACCAAGTGGGATCAATAAAGTCAGATATATACATTTCTGACAAAATAACCTAGGTCAAGGCTGCACAAGTATGTTTTCAGAGAAGTATAATTAATTAAAAGGCAAACACGTACACTAACATAAAAGAACCTGATGAAAAAAGAGACCAAAAACACCAGAGTCTAAGCCTGCCTCACCCTGCCTCCCCAAAAGAATATACATACACACTCACAAACGCTATATGCTACTGAAGAAACCAAGTCTAGCCAATCTAGAAATAAACCAATAGTGAATTCAGGAACAGGAGAAGGAAAAAGACCAGTGATCGTCAGGAATCCACTTCAGTACAGAACTAAGATAGAAAAATCATGGCAATTCTTGAGGTAGTACAAAATCTAATCCATAAACTTTGTCAGTGTAAGAACATTATTACAAACTAATGCAAGAGCTGTGGGGGGGGGGGTGCGCTGGATTTTCCTCTTTTATACTAGCCTCAGTAGGCTCTGCCTAAAGTTGAAATGCAGTTAAAAAGATTATAATTTCAGAGTTTCTCATTGCCTGTTTTCTTGACAATAGCAGGATTTTTTAGGAGCTGTTATTTCTTGTGAATAAATGATAAATTCAGTACCTACCAAAAAAATGAGAGCCATTAATTAAAAACCAACTGCATTTCCTTTGCATTATCTTGGATGATACATACTTATAAAAATAAACCTTTAACAAATATCTACTGAGTGCCCACAACAATGCTGGGCACTGTTCTAGGTCATGTGGATATATTATCAATGAATAAGCTGGCCCATCCTATGCCCCGTCCCCCAATCACTGTCTTCATAGAGCTTATGTGAGAGCCAGAGAAGAAACAAGGTAGGCAATAAGTAGAAAACAATAAGAGAAAACATTACATACTTATACAAATGATTTGAAAACATGATTACACAAAAACCTGGACTTGAATGGCTTCATTCATAACCTTAAAAAATTCTTTCCATTTTTGATGTCCTTCAAGAGGTGAATGGATAAACCAACTATCAGATATCCACATAACATGCAATATGGTTAAAAGTACGCAATGAGCTCTCAAGCCACCAAATGACATGGAGGAACACTAAATACAACAAGCTAGTGTCAAAGCTACATACTGTAGGATTCCAACCATATGACATCATGGAAACAGCAGAACTAAAGTATGAGTGGCAGTAGGAGTCAGGGAAGTAGAATGGACGGAATTTTTAGTTGGTGAAACTATTCTACACATTGCCAAGGTGGATACACAACATTGTATGTGTCAAAACCCATAGAATATACAACACAAAGAGTGAGCCCTAATGTAAAGCAGACTTTAGTTAATAATTATGAATCAATACTAGCTTCTCAATTTTAACAAATGTCCCATACTAATGCAAGATGTAAAAGGGGGAAATTGAGGAGAGGCGATTCAGAGGGAGAGAATGTCTGGAAACTCTCTGTACTTTCTAAGAAATTTTCCTGTAAATCTACAACTACTTTAAAAAATTAAGTCTACTAAAAAAAATAAAATGTTCCTAAAAATGAGTTCCCTTGACCAGTATGAATAAAATCACTTTTGAAAATAAAAAATATGGGAACTGAAAGTACACGGAAGTATCTCTTGTCTCAGAATCTAAATGGGAAACATAATTAGAAGGAAATACCTAAGGATAAAACAAGAAAATTTCTTTTGTTTTAAGAAATTCTAGATGTAAAATTCATAGAAAATGTCAAATTTCTAATTGTTAATTGAATACCTAGGAAACATGCCAAGTAATATTCTAAGTACCGAGGATGTAGCGACAAACAGGATGCTATGAACAAGGATGAGATTTCTGCTCTCAGGGGAAGATGATTAAATGGGAAAAGATGATTAAAACATAAATACACAAAAACCCTGGATCCTAAGTAATTTGTTCTGTGAGTATTATCAAAGACGAGCCAACATTTCTAATAAATGTTAACTTGATAACTGAGCAATGTCTTGTAATACAAATAGCGCGTGATGCTGAAGGTCACATGATCACAACTGAGCCAATGGTTCTTCTCTCTCGCTGAGGGAATGTGGTGATCCTCTCCCAGGCTCCGATGCTTGGTCTCGGGCCACGGTGTTTGGCAGAAATCAGTGCTTTTTCAAAATGCTGGCTGGTGCCCATAACGGGCACCAGTGTATTTTTTGTCACTTCAAAGCACCTCTGGTCCTTTGCTTTTCCATTCAGGAGTAAGCTTAGGAATGCTTTGCCCCATTCTAGGGCAGGCTGCCTCCAGAAACAGACCCTCTTCTCTGCTCCTTATTGCCAGTTATATTCAATACAGTGTATGACAAGTTTATTAATATTGGACTGTAGTCAACATCCATGTGAGTGTATACAATGGCCCTATGCAGGAAAAGGCTGAAAAGAAAGGCGGTAAGATGGTGATTACGGTGGAAGAAGGAAATCATCAAAAAGTATGAACAAGGTATGTGAGGGGCTGAAATTGCAAGACTTTAACAGTCTATGTCTGTATCTCGTCTGCAAAGGAAAAGAAAAAGGCAGAGAAATCCATCCCTCACTTCAAATGAGATTAGGGAGATGTGTAAAATGTGGAAAACTGCAAAATAAGGCCGTAGCAATGTGAGCAATGGATCTGCTTAATGACTGTGCAATGTCAAATTTCTGTGAAATCCTCAAAAGGAGGCAAAAGATGGGTTCCTTGTTAAAGCTGCACAAAAAGAAAAGGATTCCACTGAACCAATAGACAGCAGTGATTCCGTTAGTGATAATGAAAGTCGCCATATACAATAACCCTCCTCTTGCGTCTCCTTCACACCCATGAAGGTTTTCAAAGGTAAGTAAAGGTTAATTAATTTTTCTTCCTATTTTGTATCATATTACAGTATTGTAATCATATTTATAATGCCTATGTTTAGGCTGTGGAAGGAATCATAGGAGTTTCCCTTATTTTTTACAGAGAAATTCGCTTTGATATACAAGTGCTTTGGATTACAAGCATGTCTCTGGCACAACCAAGGTTTCACTGCATATGCAACACAACTGTGGTGAGAAAAGTGTGATGGGCAGCTACTTCAGTCTGGGTGATCAGAGAAAATCTTGAGGAGGGACTTTAAGGTGATGTCTGAATGACAAAAAAGACCTTGAAGAGTAGAGCAAAGGCTGCACACTGTGCCTGGGGACCCAGTGGAAACAAGGGGCCGGGGAGCACGTCAAGGAAGAGCAGTCAGATACCAGGGTCTGGAGGGGACACACAGGTAGTCAAGTGAAAGGGAAAGCCAATGAATGGTCTCAAATAGGGTGTAAGGTCGCGTGATTTACATGGTTAAGATTATTCTGTGCTGAACAGAAGACCAAGCAGAGAGCATTATTGCAGTCTGGGAGACTTTTGGGGTGACTACAGGGCCTGGACAGTGAGGAAGAGATTCCAAATGTGTACGAAGTAGGGTAATAAAAGGACGTGATCCAGCGAATGGGAAGGGGAAAGAAAGGAGTATTTCAAATTCTCCTCAAATCTCCCACCCTGCTCCCTGCTCCTCTCACCCAGCTGCTATCAAGGGAAAGGAGAAGCAGACAGGAGTACCCGCGTCTTCCTGCCTCCACTGCACGGACGAGCGTGTCTCGACCTGCCCTCCCAGGGTTTGCGGAGAGCGGTCCCTGAGGTCACCGCAGGCCAGCGCTCCTCCCCAAGGCCTTCTCACCCACAGCTCTCTCCCCTGTCCTCCGCACCACACCCCCGACTAGACAGTAGCACGTGCTCTAATGCCCACCTCAAGAATAAAAAACAGCAAAGTGAATAGCGTCTTTTGATTCTACAAACCCATGGAAGTCCTAACTGATTTTCCTGTTCAAAGTTATCTTTACTGTTACCCGCTAACCTCACATCCCTATCTCGGCCCACTTCGCCTGGGCTTCCAGAGCCATCATTCCAAGGAAATTCCCGGACTGGACCGAACAGTTGCCTTCCCGTTCTCAGCAGCATTCCAAACCAGGTGGAGCCCTACGGGACTTCCAGCCTGTGCTCCTCGGGTGGCCCTTCCTCATCTGGACCTCTCCTAGGAAATCCATCCATCCTGTCCCACATCTTCAAAATCATCTACATGCCAAGGACATTTCAGACTCCATCTCCAACCTGACCTCTCTCCAGAACCCATAAGTGTCTCAACAGATTGTGTTCAGACTGCCAGGCACCTCAGACTTGAGGTGGTTTTGAAGGCATGACGTAATTTCATTTACCTTCTCAACGTGAACCACATCAGATATAAAACAGAGAACGCCACACCCCCACGGCCACACCCAGCCAACTCTGCCGCGGAACACACAACCTTTACCTGTGATGGGAAGCTTGGGCTTCAGCGTATATACCTGGGCAGGAGTTTGGTGAGGATTCATTCCATACCTCAAGGGCATCTGAGATATTCCTTTACTATACTGTTTCCTGAAGTAATCTGAAATTGCTTCATCATATTGTGCCGTATGAGTGAAAGCCTACAAAAAGTATAAATTTTGTGAAATCCCAACAGCACTTAACAAAGGTGGGGCAAGAAGAGTTTTAGGTAGCACAGAGCAAAACCACACTCCTTCCCACACATCCATGCAGGGAAGACATCCAATATCCCTAATGAACACAACAAATCATTTACTTTCCAAGTCTTTTCCAACATTTTGACATTATACCTCTGTAATGCTTGGTTCCTTTCATTTACAGGAAAAGGATAGCAGCTCCAAGCAGAGGCTTTGAGTGACATGATCTAGTAAAAACGGAATACTATTTGGTTTGGCAAACGCTTCACTCGATAAAAGTGCACCCCCACCTTCAAGGCTAACTGGCGTCTGGTCTCCAAGGAGGTGTCTTTGCTGTCGGAGTTCTGCATCTCTGCGGCCACGGCCACGTAGTCCTCGGGCTCACACACTACTGTTACTCGAGCGTGGTTTTTGGCTGCTGCTCTCAGCAGGGTTACCCCACCTCGGAAGAACAAAACAATTTGTATTTCCAGGAGTTTAATCTCCTTTAAATAAAGTCACTGTATACACATTTCTACTTTACTTTTTGACTTAAAAAAATGAGAAAACGTACCCCAGGTGAAACTTACACAAAGAAAGAGCTTAGAAAATATAGATGAATTATGGTTATTACAGAACACAATGTTGGAGCAGTAACTATTTTCTGCTTTCTCAAATTTTTGATTTTCAGTGAACATCAAAATATCTTTTAAAATGTAAATAGCCAAGGGTGCCTGGGTGGCTCAGTCAGTTGAACGTCTTTTTTTTTTTTTTTTTTTTTTCCTAAATTTTGAGAGACAGAGACAGCATGAGCAGGGGACGGTCAGAGAGAGGGAGAGACAGAATCTGAAGCAGGCTCCAGGCTCTGAGCTAGCTGTCAGCACAGAGCCCGAATCGTGAGATCATGACCCAAGCTGAAGATGGACGCTTAATCTACTGAGCCACCCAGGACACCCGAACATCCGATTCTTGATTTCTGCTCAGGTCACGACCCCAGGGAAGTGGGATAGAGCCCCATGCTGGGCTCTACAAGCGTGGAACCTGCTTAAGATTCTCTCTCCCTCCCCCTCTGCCCCTCCTCCTCACCTCTTTCTCTCTAAAGAATAAATTTTAAAATATCACAAAGTAAAAATAAATAAAATGTAAATAGTCCAAATATAAATAAATAAAATATAAACAATCCTCCCCTGTCAGTTTTTAAACATGGTTTTTCTTTTTTTTTTTTAATGTTTATTTATTATTGACAGAAACAGAGCATGAGCATGGGAATGGGAGAGGCAGAGAGAAAGAGACACACAATCAGAAGTAGGCTCCAGGCTCTGAGCTGTCAGCAGATCATGACCTGAGCCTAAGTTGGACACTCAAATGACTGAGCCACCCAGGTGCCTCTCAAATACAGTTTTTCTAACTTACCAATATCAATCTGCTCAACAGCCTGTTCAACAGTTACATCGGGAGAAGCCACTGTCTTCATAAAGGGATACAGATTACAGACAACAACCCTAAGCCAAAAAAAAAAGGATTTAGCTGCCATTAGAAACACAAACTTTATGGGGTTTTCATAGAAGTCAATCAGTAGCTTTAATACGACCCAAGAGTCTAAAGATCTAAAATATAAACTATAAGCCTGGCATTTTAGAATTCTAAAAAGTTATGTTGAGACATTAGGAGCGCCCACTGTTGCAGAACACAAGTAAATATATGTGGCTTTGGTCAGCAGGTGCTCTCAAAATCATTTTGCGATGCTGCTGCTCAGGCACACTTAGCTACCTATTGTATGATCCAGCCATTAAAAATGTGTTTAAATTTTAACAGATTTGCAAAATATAAGGCTACAGATAACATCCTGATTTTGGAATACAATCACTATTACCTTGGACATTCAACTTTAGACTCTATTTCCAATGGGTCAGAGACAATGATGAAAAAACGACAGACCATTCTAAGGGTGAAGTATTTATTTGTTTTGTCTTAGGAAAGATCATATACAATGGCGGTAACAAGGCTAAAAGAATAATTTAAGATACAGAACTAATCTAAACTTAACCGGTGGAGCAGAGTTCCATGACTGGGCCTGCAAGGTGAGGGGCTCTGTGGGCAGATTCACAGCCGGTGAAATAAGCACAACTGGTAAAAACTAATAAAAATAGAAAAACAGAAGAGGGTAAACACTGCCTGGTATTTATAACCCTGATACCAAAACCAAACAAAATATCGCAAGAAGAATAGAAACCAATATCTTATCTATACGGGAAAAAAAGTTCCTCAATGAAAACCCAGCAAACCGAATCCAGCAAAATACAGAAAAGAGGCACACACGGCAGCCAGGTATGGTTTGCCCCAGTAATTATACAAATGAAGTACTGGGACATACCGGGACACGGATGAACCCTGAAACCATGAGAAGAAGTCACTCACAAAGGCCACACGTTTTATGATCCTATTGGTAGGACATGCCCGTACAGATAAGTCCATGGAGACCGAAAACAGACTTATGGTTGCATAGGCTAGAGATTTTGGGGAAAATTAAGAATAAATGCTAACGGGTATGGGGGCTTTTGGGTGAGGGGATGATGAATATGTTCTAATTTGAACTGTGGTTATGGCTGAACTCAGAATATATTAAATGCCACCAAACTGTATATTTTAAATTGGGAAATTATATGGTATAGAAATTATATCTGAATAAAGTTATATACCTTGAGAAGAAACTGTGTATATTTTTATGCACACACTACACTGCTAACATGTACCAAAATTTGGGTCAAAACTTCCTTAAAGAAAGTTCTTTTTGTTGTTTTTTTTTTTAGCTTAAACATGAATTTTGGTAACATAAACTTGGTGAAACTAAAAATGCTTATTTACATACAATGTCACATAGAAGTTAATTCAATAAATATTTATAGTGCGTGAATAAGAAACTAAACTTAATATTAACCTTGGTCTTAGAAGGGGGTCACCATGTTTGGCATGCTGCTGGTCTTTGATCCTTAATGTATTAAAATGTTAACTTCAAATTTTTACCTGATAAGATTAAAGTCAAGTCTGGCCATGTCGTCATTGTCTTCTGGGATATTACGAGCCAAGATTCCTAATTTAACAAAGTTAAAGTATTAGGTTCCCCAAAACCACATTAGAATAAGGTACTTCTTTCCAACATAGTCCCATCAATCAAGTTAAACCCTCTCATACTGCCTAATAAAGAAAACAAAATAGTAAAAGATTAAGATTAGGGGGTATATTTAAAAAGCTTTGTATCAGTTCCTCATCCCCCACTCCCTTTTCAAGATTTATTTTTTTAAGTTATCTCTACACCCAACATGGGGCTTTTACTCACAACCCTGAGACTAAGAGCTGCATGCTCTACCAAGTGAGTCAGCCATGCACACCCAACACTCCCTTTTTCTTTTTTCTTTCTTATCTTAATTTTTTGTCTTCTTTTATCCTTTTTATTTTTATTAATAGTTTATTACCAAGTTAGTTTCCATATAACACCCAGTGCTCTTCCCCACACGTGCCCCTCTCCATGACCATCAGCCCCCCTTTTTCTTTCCCCCTCCCTCTTCAGTCCTTAGTTTGTGCTCAGGATTCAAAGGTCTCTCATGATTTGCCTCACTCCCTCTCCCCAACTCTTTCCCCCTGCTTTCCTTTGCCCATGGTCCTGTTAGGTTTTTCCTGTTGGACCTATGAGTGACAACATATGGTATCTGTCCTTCTCTGCCTGACTTATTTCACTTAGAATGACTCCCTCGAGGTCCATCCATTTTGCTATGAATGGCTAGATTTCATTTTTCTCATTGCCATGTAGTACTCCATTGTATATATACACCACATCTTCTTGATCCATTCATCAGCTGATGGACATTTAGGCTCTTTCCATGTTTTGGCTATTGTTGACAGTGCTGCTATGAACATTGGGGTACAAGTGCTCCTTTGCATCAGCACTTCTGTATCCCTTGGGTAAATCTCTAGCAGTGCTATTGCTGGGTCATAAGGGAGTTCTATGGGTAGTTTTTTGAGGAACCTCCACACTGTTTTCCAGAGCGGCTGCACCAGTTTACATTCCCACCAACAGTGTAGGAGGGTGCCTGTCTCTCCACACCCTCGCCAGCATCTATAGTCTCTTGATCTGTTCATTTTAGCCACTCTGACTGGCGTGAGGTGGTATCTCAGTGTGGTTTTGATATATATTTCCCTAATGCTGAGTGACGCTGATTACTCCCCTTTTCTTAAGCAACAAAATGTAGAAGGAATTTTCATGTAACTACTGCCAGGTCCATTAGTGTATGTGTTCCCATAAGTAAGTGGCTTGTCTGGTGATTGTCAGCCTTTTATTCTCCCAATGTTTACTATAACTGGTAATTATATACCTATCTCTTACCATTTTTGGTTAGTATGTAATCTTGGTTTCAGATGAATAAACAAAACAAACATGCTTTGAAAAAGAATTATTTTGATAGTTACACTGTGATACCTTGTCCTAACTGTGGAATGTAATAAAAGTCCTTTCACACATGAAACTGAAACATTTCCATTAACTACAGAGAAAAATATCACTCTCAATTAGTTATCAGGTCAGGACTAAAAGCAAGCAGAGGAAAACAGTGTGTATCCATCACATAATAAAGCATACAAGATTCTAAACAGGTCCTAACGTATTATGAACTTTAGGAGAAAATGTGACAAAACCAATATAGACTCATGTAATTTCTTGGGAGGGCTTATGACCTACCTTTTTCCTCACTTATTCTACAAAGTAATCAACCAAAATACTCCTGAAGACCACTGATTATTTGAAATTGAAGGTACCAACCACTTACCAGCATGGACGGCAGGATGCAAGGTTTTCACACGCCCCCCTAACATTTCAGGAAATCCCGTCAACTCAGAGACATCTCTGAAAATAGATGAGCAGAATATTGCTGTTTCTGCTGAACCGTCATTTTACATTTTACGCTATTCCACAGCACCTTCCAACATTACGTCTATTATTCTCATTTGGGGGAATTTTTCAGAGCCTAAATTTTCAGAATTCAGAAACTACATCATAAGCCACACATTTAATTGATAAATAACAGTATATACAAAAAGCACTAAAAATATCTTTATCTCAGAAACAGACGAAAGTAAAAACAAGAATTCATAAACAAGCATGAGTGGCTCAGTCAGTTAAGTGTCCAACTTCAGCTCAAGTCATGATCTCAAGGTTCATGGGTTCAAGTCCCATGTCAGGCTCTGTGCTAACAGCTCAGAGCTTGGAGCCTATTTCAGATTCTGTGTCTCCTTCTCTCTGCCCCTCCCCCGTTCACACTTTGTTTCTCTCTCAAAAATAAACAACATTAAAAATTAAAAGAAAAAGGTTAAATAAGCATAAAGATGGCAAATCAAATGAGTGGGAAAAGAAAACAGTGTGTTTTAGTAAAGTGGTGTTCATATTGGAACAATACTGGTTTACCCCACACAAAAATAAATTCCCAATGAATTAAAGGTTTGATTATTTTTTAAAAACATGTTTATTTATTCATTTCAAGAGAGTGCACGCATGCGAAGGGGACAGAAGGGAAAAGAGAGAGAATCCCAAACAGGCTCAGAGTCTGATGTGGAACTCGATCCCATGAACCGTCAGATCATAACCTGAGCTGAAATCAAGAATCAGACGTTGAACCGACTGAGCCACCCAAATACCCCCAAAGGTCTGAGCATTTAAAATAATCACAGAAATTCCAAAATTAAATACTAAGGAATGTATTCAAAGCATTAAAGGATTAATAGATCTGTCTATGTAAAATGTTAGAAGTTTTATACAGAAAACAATAAGCTGGAAAAAAATCTCAAAATATGACAAAGGGTCAAATGCAAGACAATGTTTAAACATTGATTATTTCAACAAACTGACATGAGCTCCCCTACCCCCCAGCCTGATTTACAAACAGATTTTAATGACATGAAAAATGCGGACAACGTTAGGTGAACAAAATCAAGAAACAAAACTTTCTTCTGTCTGAGCAAGGAAATGAAACAGGTGTTTATACAAAGACTGGAAGGAAGCATCAGTGTGTTAAGCAGAATTATAAACTACTGGCCTTATAGTTTTCTACATTTTTCAAATTTTCTACAACCAACGTACATTAACTTTTATAGTAAAAAAGTAATAAATATTTTAAAGCAGCAAATTCCTGGGCACCTGAGTGGCTCAGTCAGCTGAGCGTCAGACTTCAACGCAGGTCAAGATCTTGCGGGTTTGTGAGTTTGAGCCCCATGTCATGCTCACTGCCTGAAGCACAGCCTGCTTCAGATCCTGTCTCCCTCTCTCTGCCCCCCCCCAACATAAACAAACATTAAAAAAAATAAAGCAGCAAATTCCAGTAGGATACGGAATTTCCTGGGTAGAGTTTCTGATGAAGGGCCATCTGCGGATGACCGGCTTTTGACCAAGGACTCACACAGTTCCTTATATAAACCAAAAACTGGTGACATCATGTTGCCCAATTCAAAATTCTCTTTCCTGGCATTCAGGATATAAAATCCAGTTTCTCTAACTGAGGATGATTGCTAAACACAGAGAAGGCAGATCTATTCTTAGAATGAAAAGCCATGTGGGCCATTAAAAGGCTTGTTGCTCCTTTGTATTCCAGAATGTGCATGGAACAGCTGCAGTCTTCAAAAATTCTCTGCATGCTCAGTGCTGCTGAGTCACCAATTAAAATCTCACCAGTTTACCTCAAACCTCCACCTTAACTTCCTGAAATGAAAACTTGGCTCTGCCTTTTACTAGCTATCCTAACTGTAACGAACTCAGGCAAGTTACCTAACTTCTTTGTGCCTCAGTTTCCTTATTTATTAAACAGGGATAATACTATCTATACTAAAAAGCTGTTGTTAGGATTACATAACAGTGTGTCTGTGTATAATATGAAGTGTGAACAGTCTCATACTCTAATGGGAGAGAAATACATTGACATTCTCAATTAAAAGTTTTTTTTTTAGTCTTCATTTTTGAGAGTGAGACAGAGAGAGACAGAGTGCGAGCAGGGGAGAGGCAGACACAGATTCTGAAAACAGGCTCCAGGCTCTGAGCTGTTAGCACAGAGCCTGATGCGGGGCTTGAACCCACGAACCGCGAGATCATGACCTGAGCTGAAGTTGGATGCTTAACCGACTGAGCCACCCAGGCGCTCCTATATCCCCAACTTTTAAGAAATGCATGGCTATAATAATGGGGGCAAGCAAGAAGTGAGTGGAGGCAGAGCTCAAACAAGACTCAAGAGCTGCAAGTACTGAAACAGGAATGGGTAGGCAACATAAGGGCTCATTATCTTTTTCTACTTTTGCCTATGTCTGAAATGGTGCCATAATACAAAGTTTGGTGGAGAAAAAAAGGCTTAGAAGAGGAGCTTGCTTAATTTGAAAGGTTCAACTACAACAGCATCCATCATGCTCCAAAAGAGCAGACTAGATACTGGATTCTCACCCTGCTGCTCTTCAGAAAAGGCAGGCCTGTCTTTCACGATTCTTACAGGGTTCTTATGAGAACATCAGAGAGATGATGCAAAAAGACTTTGGAAAGTAGAAAACATTTATTTAATAAACAAAGTAAGGCATTCTTGCCATTTGAACCTGTCAAATTTAGGAAAGCTACATACTGCTTTAGAAGGCGTTATACAATTAAAAAGGTAGTAATCCAGGGGCGCCTGGGTGGCTCCTTTGGTTGAGCATTGGACTCTTGCTATTGGCTTGGGTCATGATCTCACGGTTTCATGAGTTCAAGTCCCAGGCTGGGCTCAGCGGTGGCAGCTCAGGGCCTGCTTGGAATTCTCCCTTTCCCTCTCTCTCTGCCCCTCCTCCACTCACAGCTGTCTCTGTCTCTCTCAAAATAAACTTAAAAAAGTAGTCTGACCTAGAGGGCCGGAAGCAAAATTTCTCATATAGCAACAAAAGCAGACACATCTTTCACTCCTTTCCTAAACTATATTTCAAGAGTGGGTAGGTCCTTCTTCTGAAAGTCCACTGCCATTTATTAGAGCTGTCCTATAGCCTTTTTCATTTTCTACCCCTCAGTAGTTACTTCCTCCCTCTCCCACCAGAATGCCAGCTCCTTAAGGTCAGGAATGGCAGCTGATTTATCTTTTATCACTCCTTCTTCCCATCACTTAGCCAGGTAGGGAACAGCTTGTGAAGAAGGGAATGAATGAAAGAGCTGTGCCTTCGTATCATTAACAGAGAAGGTAAGGGAATGCAGGAAGACTTGAATCTTCATGATGTCAACAGTTTCACTACAGAGCCAGTCCAAACAGATCATGGGAATCACGGGCATCATATAATTTGGGTTTAATAACAAATGGCCCGCCTAAATTTTCTCTAGGAAGTAGCTAAGAAAGAGTGCTCTGAAACGGGGATTCCTGGGGCTTCAACCCTGAGCGCCTGACTGACTTGAGCACAAGTCACTAAATCTGAGCCTCACTTTCCTCTTCTGCAAAGTGAGTAAGCAGTGTGCCAACCTCCCAGCATTGCTGGAAGGAGTAAGTGACGCCTTTCGCTCACTCTGCCCGGAGTGCATTCCTTTCGGGTCAACGTGATCACTCTCCGGTCTTCGGATTGGACTTACCTTAAAGACTAAGCTAGGTCTTACCTGACTGCCAGACCTGCATCCCTCAGAGTTTTTGCAGTCCCTCCAGAAGCGATCAGATTCAAACCAACAGAAGTTAGGTTTCTGGCAAATTCCACGAGGCCCGTTTTGTCAGAGACACTAAATAAGGCTGAAACAGAAGACATTTCCCCTCACCACTCGCAGTACATTACACGAAGTCCTTCCAGGCCTTGGGTGGGGGGGG
>NC_043702.1:20915075-20946781 GCF_006229205.1 Suricata suricatta
ATTGGAGCCTCGGGGCTGAAGGGGAAGGCGGGGTGAGGTTGGCTCTGGCCTTCCTCGGCCCGGAACTTGAAGGGCGCGGCCGCCCAGTCTCACATTCTAAGCGTGACTCGGCCATTTCCGCAGAAGCGAGGCGGCCCCGGGAGCTCCGGAGCAAATGCCTGTTGCCCAGAACAGCCTGCCCCGGAAGCTGCAAGGCAGCCAGCAGTGTCCAAAGCAATGGTACCGAAAGCAAGAGCAACCCAAGGAATAATTCCTGCAGCGGCGAAGGTAGAAAGCATTTAGCCATCACCTGCTCCATTTTAATAGATTTAAAAAAATAAATAAAATGAAGACCTGATGGTTAAAGACACCACGGTTCACGTAATAGAGGCAAAACAAAGTGAATAGAGGCAAAACTCGTTTCAGTTTTTGATTCCACATTATGAAATAGTCTGAAATCTGCTCAAAGATGGTGCCTTACCCATAAATAATATTTGACTCAAGCCTGGATGAAAGGAATGATAACAGTTAAGGGGGAGCAGAGAACATCTTTCTTAATTCATTAAAAATAGGAAAAGCAAAACTGCACACTCTTTTCTTTTTTAAAATAACACCTTTGAAACAAAATAAATTTCTATTGCTGTTTATAGAAATTTTTAAAAAATGTTCCTTATTAGAATTCTATTATAAACTCATACTGCCTATCTTTTATTCTTAGTCTGGGGCTCACAGCTGCAGAAAGGAGAGTATTTTCTTATTACCTATATGCTTTTTTTCTGTTACCCTCCCTAATTCTTCCAGTCTCTTTTTTACTCCCCCAAATGATTATCTGCTGACCAAAATCAAGAGCTCTGCATATGCAGACATTTTCCTCTGAATATTTCTCACTTTTCTGAAAGAAATATTAAGATTATCACAGTGTCTTCAGATTGCCAACTTTGAATTTAAAAAGATAAGATTCATAGCTAATAATGAAATCTCCCTGCCCGGTCACCATTAGGCTTTTTTTTAGGAAATGGAGAGCAGACAGAGGAGAAAATAATGCTGAGATTAGTGATAAGAGGAAAATAAATGCTATTTAGGCATTGGATATTTTTCCTGCATGTGAATTTCAGATATTTAATTTCATAAATATTTATTGAGCCCTTTCTGCCTGATTATCAGAAATACAGTGTCAGAAAGAAAAAGATGAATATTACCTAATCACTATCCTTAAGGGGCTCATGATGGAATGAAAATATAGAAACATAGTTAGGTACAATATTAATTAATTAGAAAATATTAATGTAAAGAGAAAACATGGGATTAAACTGATTTTTGTAGCAGTATTGTGGAATGTTGTCTTATGGACTAAAAAAGATTGAACTGCATGTTCCAGACCGTGACACAACTTTTTCATTTAAAGATGTTTACTAAAATAAACTCTTATGAATCCTTCCATGGTTTTAAAATTGAGACTTGATAACTACCTCATATATTAATGGCAAGAAGAGTAAATGAATTTTTGGCTACTTTTGTGATCCTGGCTAGTGATTGTGATCTTATCACTAATCACTCCAACTTTAGGACCATAGTTGCCTGCTCTGTAATATGGATGTAATATTTCTTCTGCAGACTTCTTCCGATTGTAAGAAGCAAATTAATCTGTTGAAAGTACAAACTGGGGTTTCTGGGAGGCTCTGTTGAGCTGATTTTGGCTCAGGTCATGATCTCATGGTTCATGAGTTCAGGCTCCCGTGTTGGGTTGTGCACTGGCAGTGCAAGCCTGCTTGGGATTCTCTCTCTCTTTCTCTCTCTGGCCCTCCTCTGCTTTCACACGTTCTCTCTTTCCAAATAAATAAATAAATTGTAAGCACAAAGTATAAAATGACTGATATGGGTAATAAAGAACTTAAAATTTCCCCCTTGGTTCATTCACGTGATGCAGGTGAATAAATGTGTATCTCTCTGGGCTTCAGAATATATCCTGAAAGATACTAGTCACAAGCAACCCAGTGTATTAGAAATGGAAGATGCTGAATTCATCTCCCAGGAGTCTATCACTAGTATTACCGTTTCCGATCAAAAAGATGTGCCTGCACTATAATGGTCACATTTTCATTTCTTCTCTTCTTACTTCACACTCTGTCCTAAAGGAAGCTTGAAGACACAAAGATCATCTTTATATACAATAGTTCCCCCTTATCTGTGGTTTCCTTTCTGCAGTTTGTTGCCTGCCCGAGGTCAACTGCTGCAGGGGAGCAGATGATCCTCCTTATGACGAATCAGTAGAAGGTCAATAGGAGCCTGCTCTACTTCACAGTTGCTACATCATCATCTCCTCTCGTAGGCATTCATCATCTCGCATCATCACAAAAAGGGTGAGTATAGTAAGGTATTTTGAAAGAACAAAATATATATAACTATTATTATAGCATATTGTCATAATTGTTCTATTTTATTAGTAGTTATTGTTAATCTCTCATTGTGACTAACTTCTAGGTTAAACTTTACCATTCTTATGTAGAGGAAAACACAGACTAAATACAGGGTTCAGTACTCCGTGGTTTCACGCATTTATTAGGAGTTGGGAACAGTAGGCAGGACTACTACATCTAAAAATATTTTGTATATTTGGAAGTGAGTTCGGTTCCTCAAGTGTATCTTAATCCGCTTTGCCTATATGCCGTTTGTTTCTTGTGTGAACTTCACACTTTCTCCAAAAAGCCTTCATGTCATTTCTAAACCTGGGATTTCCTACTGGCCTCTAAGGATTAGGAAAGCTGCTCCATTTTGAGCTTATTGCAGGAGTTTATCCGCTCATGTGGATGTAGTTTGCCATATGATGGGATTCCCAGGAGTTTGGATAATAGGATTAAGTATTGTCAAAAAAAAAAAAAAATAGGAATAGGATTACGTATTGTCTACAAAATCCCTCTCTGATCTAGAGGTTAAACTCTTTTATGATGGGTTAAGAAATCTGAACATTTTCCTTGAAGGGTATGGGGGATGTTTGGAATTATAAAGATGGCAATAATACAAAGAAAATTGAGTATCTGGAAGCAGGGAAACAATAAGAGGGGTTTGGATTAACAAACTCCCAACCAAAGACTTGAAAGCATGGAAAAGGAGAGATGTGTGTGAGACAAAATCAGGTAAAACCAGGAGCACATGGAGGTTAATTGCAAAGGGAAATATGAAGTGGCAGGACATAAGGGAGGCTCCGTTGTTTCTAGCTTTATGATCTGAGTAGCGCTGAAGCTGTTATGCCCAGATTTTAATATCGCCCCCCCAAAACCTGAGACTGCCAGGGAGGCCGAGTCACGCATGCAAAAGCAAAGGGCTTTATTACAGGCTAAGGCTCCCCGGGGCCTAAACTCGGGCTCACAGACTTTACAGGCGTGGTGGATCCATGCTGAGAGCCCCAAACAAAGGGGAGGTAGAGCCTTTATGGGTTTGGGAAGGGGGAGTTACAGGAAATGGTGACACAGGTACAGTGACCCAATCATTATTATACAATATTATTGACAGCAGGTTTATCCAATTACAACATTTAGAGTGTTACCCAATTACAGAGGAGACCCAGGACCCTCACGTAGGGCGTGACTAGCCTTCTAGGCCCGCCCATAGAAGTGTTAAGGGTGTTAGCTGGCCTTTCCTGATTGGGTGTTACAAGGGTGGTCCCTCCTGCCTTGGGCAATGTGTGCCCTTCTATTGTCTAACGATTAGAGTCAGTTTGGTTCAGACCTGCGTCCTTACAAAGCAAATAATATTAAAAAAAAAAAGAAAAAACAGTTTTGGCATGTGTCTGTTTGAGGTCAGTGTGAGGAGGTTGGGTAAATAAATTTGAGTTTCTAAATGTTAGTTTTGAAGTGTGAATAATGATGGACATCAAAATGAAAATATACAGTAAGTTTTTATAAGAACAAATGCACAGATGCCTTGGTGGCTCAGTCAGGTGAGTGTCTGACTTCGGCTCAGGTTGTGGTCTCGCGGTTTGTGAGTTGGAGCCCCACATCAGGCTCACTGCTATCAGCCTGTCAGTGCAGAGCCCACTTCCTCTGTCCCTCTCTTTCTGTCGCTCCCCCACGTGTCTTCTCCCCCAAATAAGTAAATAGATATTTTAAAAAAATTAAAAAATGAAAATGCACGTCAGGAATAGATGGGAGGGTAAAGATAAATACATTTGGAAAGTCAAGGACATTGGAGTAGTAAGTAGTTTTAACCTGAAAGAAGACACCCTTGCTTAATTAGACTCAATGAATAGATTAGGTCAGCAGGCCAAAAACAGGAAATTTGCTCAAGTGGGCATTTAATACCCTAGAAGTATATGTGGATTTTAAGTGTTTGGTCTTCATATAATTAATATAGTAGCCTATAATAAAAATTGATATTATGGCAAATATTGATCTGGTGAATATTTATCGAGGATACTATTTACTTATTCTCAAATTCACGCAAAAAATATTGACTGAGGGGCACCTGGGTGGCTCATTTGGTTAAGCCTCTGACTCATGATTTCAGCTCAGATCACGATCTCATATTTCATGAGGCCAAGCCACACGTGTCTGGGCTCTGTGCCGGCAATGTGGAGCCTGCTTGGGATTCCTTCTCTCCTTCTCTCTGCCCTTTACCCCCCAAATAATACGTCAATTTAAAAAACTGTTATTTTATTGTTTATTTATTTTTGAGAGAGAGAGTGTGAACAGGGGAGGGGCAGAGAGAGAAAGAGGGAGACAGAGAATCCAAAGAGGCTCCAGGCTCTGAGATGTCAGCACAGAGCCCTATGTGGGGCTCGAACTCAGGAACCCTGAGATCATGACCTGAGTGGAAGTTTGACACTTAACCGACTGAGCATCCCTGAAGCCCCAACTTAAAGAAAAAATGGACTGAGGCCCTAATATGCACAGGCTAGTGGGCAAGAAGTTTGCAAAGGTAAGCCAGACAAACACACACATACACACACACACAAAATCCCTCTCTTAGGAGTTTACATTCTTAGAGGAGGAGACAGTCAATAAACAAAAGAGATGCATGAAATTTTTAGTGTGCTAGATACAAAGATACTTTATGGAAAAAATAAAGCAAAATGAGAAGAGCACCTTAGACGAAGTCTTAAGGGAGAAGTAGCTCAGGATGTCGTGAAAGTGAAGGGCAGAGAGTCAGAAAAAACCGTCAATTGTTTGAAATAAGTTGGAAAGTAATAAAAAGATCGAAAGGTGACCATTAGGATTAGCAGTGTTATCCTTATCAAGGACTTGGTAAGACCAAGTTCAGTGGGGTGGTGGTCGCGGAAGCCAGACAGAAGGAAGATAGCCAAGCAATGCCGAAACACCTTTGAAGTTGATGATGGTGAATTTATGGAGACTGGAAATGTGTGATTTTCCTCGAGCAGGTAGGTAGTCTTCATGCAGACACAGAGAAGGTGGATGGTTCATTGCGTCCAGGATTGCGGTTTTACCAGGAGGGTAAGAGAAGAAAAAGAGACAAGGGACTTTGGTATTTTGGCAAGTGTGATTGACTTGGTAGGTGTGAAATCTAAGCTGGACAGGGGGAAAAGTGAAGACAAGAGAGAGGCTGATCAACCATGCAGATGAGGACTAGTTATTAGTTGGCACGCTGGAAGGATGGAAGGAAGCACTGTTTTAGAGAGCGTGTTTTTAAGGATGGAGCAGTTTGGGGTGTGGTAAGTTGAGCTATAGAGAAAAGCCAGTTGCGGTGCCCAGGACTAATCTAGTTTATGTCTCTGGTCCTTGGGTCCTTGTTAATAGCACCAACTTCTACCTTCAGAAGTGTCTCAATTCAGAAAATAAATTATATGGTCCAAATGGTTTTTTATCATTTTGATATTAATTGGATGATATATAACTCGGCACAGAATATAAATTTCAATATATTAACTAGGAATTTCTTAAAGGCAATTATAATGAGTTATGTTTACAAATTTCAAGTATCTTTTTGGCAGTTACCTGAGCTTTCCTGGGTATTTGAGGAACTTGAAATGAAAGCCAAATTTTCAGTTTTGCCGTTCTGCTAGTAAGAATTGATTCAGACTAGAATCATCCACAGATGCTAAGGCTGAAAATGGGGCTCCAGCTACTGTGCGGATAATGTACAATCTGAGGAAAGATTTACAAAAAAGGACTTTAGCTTTGGTTCCTAATGTGAAGTTCCTTTTAAATCATCTACCAAATAGACCAGTCCCCAGCTGGGATTGGGCCTTTCCTTAACAGTCTCTCTATACTATTCTTCCCAGACATAATTGCCTGGATTTTCAAATATTTGCTAATGTCTTTGTCTTTCTGGCCAGCCTTGCCCAGCTGTTGAATTCCTCTGCCGCGTATATCAGATCTCCTGTATCCCCACTTGTCAGATCTGAGGCTGGAGATTACGCCATAGCTCCAGCATCCATTATATTTCACTTTTGACTAAATCATCGCATTAGTTTTTTATAGTTTTTAGAGCGTTCTCAGCACTTAGACCCCTGGTGTCCTGCCTCAAAGAGTAAAATGTCATGATGATTTAATCCTGAAATAGAAAAAATAATTCTGTTATTTTCCTCACAATGGCTTTCTTCAGCACTGTATCCCCCAGGTGTATTGATTCTTTCCCCTCCTTTAATCCCAGAGTTTACTTTAATGATAAGACCTTTACATTGTATTGCACTTGTTCCTTTATAAAGCTGTCTATCCTTTTATAGTTTATGGGCAGTGACTATGTCTTATTTTTCTGTGTTTACCTGAATGCCTAATATAATAACTAGTTGGTAACAGACATTAACTAGAGGCTTAAAAGATCTGACTCTACTACTCTCTACTCTTAGTCTTTGTCACCTCAAATTCATAAACACCATCTCACTTAAAGAGATTTTGGCACTAGACTCACAATCTTTTTTTTTTTTTAAGTTTGTATTTATTTATTTCTGAGAGAGCCAATGTGTGAGCAAGGGAGAGGCAGAGAGAGAGAGGGAGGCAGAGAATACCTCTGCACCATTTGTGCTGAGCAGTATGAGGGGCTTGAACCCATGAACTGTGAGGTTATGACCTGAGCTGAAATCAAGAGTCAGACATTTAACTGACTGAGCACCCAGGCACCCCTCACAATCAACTTCTATGAATATCTTGGTGATATCTCTGTCCCCATCAATGACCTATTCAATGCTCTGGTCTTTCAGTTCCTCAATTCCATGTGTAAAAAGGTTATCCCAAAAACTTTAAATTGATACCATTTTGTAGACAAAATTCCTTAGAATTGCCCTTGAGAAACTTGTGTTAATATATTATTAGAACTGGTATTTCAAAATAATTTTACTTACTGATGACAGTATGTTGTATTTAAATGGGTCAAAATTTATTGTCCAAAGTCAAAACTGACAACCTCTGCCTTTTTCAAAAAAATGTTTATTTATTTATTTTGAGAAAGAGAGAAAGAGAGCGTGCACTCAGGGGAGGGGCAGAGAGAATTCTAAGCAGGCTCCACACTGTCAGTACAGAGCCTGAGCTGAAATCCAGAATCAACTGCTTAATTGGTACCCCTTTCAGGCAGCCCTGAGAATCTCTGCCTTTTGAGTTGGATTGTTTATCTTATGAACATTAAACATCAATTCTTAATGTATCTGAATTTATGTCTGCAACATTACTACTTGTTTTCTAGTCTTGTGACTTGTTTATCTTCTTCTGGATTAAGTGGATATTTGCTAATGTACCATTTTAATTCCTTTATTGACTTTTAACTATATTTTTGAGTTATTTTTCTTCGTAGGTGTTCTAAGAATGACAACATATATCTTCATTTATCAGAATATTCTTTAGACTTATAACTTAATTCCAGTGAGATACAGAAAGCTCACCCCACTATAGTTCCTTGTTACAAATCCAACAGTAAAGTGTTATAATTACTGTTTTATATAATCATGTCTTTTTAAAAAGATTAAGAGAAGAGAAAATATATTTACCACTTTTTTTTTATTAACATTCTTATTAACCAATTCCTCTGCTCTTCATGTCTTTTTGTGGCTTTGAGTCACTGTGTGATGTCACTTCCTTGCTCTACAGTAGTTTCCTTCTTTCCCCACTGTGTAGCTGTTGTTAAATATATTGTATCTCTATGCAATAAGCCCCCAAATTAATATTTATATAAGCTTATATAATCTATAACCCCCATATTCAATCTTTTTTTTTTTAAATGTTTTATTTATTTTTGATACAGAGAGAGACAGAGCAGAGGGGGAGGGGCGGAGAGAGAAGGAGACACAGAACCGGAAGCAGGCTCCAGGCTCTGAGCTAACTGTCAGCACAGAGCCTGACGCGGGGCTCAAACCCACGAACGTGAGATCTGACCTGAGCCGAAGCCGGAGGCTTAACCGACTGAGCCACCCAGGCACCCCTCAATCTTATAGGTATTATTTTATGCTATAGTTTTAAAAAAATTAAGAGGAGAAAAGAGAAGGCATGAAATTATGCTGTCTTTTGTAATTGCTCTATAATTACCTTTACTGGCAATCTACTCTTTCACGTGGATCCAAATTACAGTCTAATGTCACTTCCTTTCTGTCTGAAGAACGTCAGTTAGTATTTCTTACAAGGTAGGTCTGCTAGCAGCCAATTCTTTCAGTCTTTATCTGGAAATATCTTGCTCTCTGCCTTAGTTTTGGAAGGATGGTTTGCTACGTGTAGGATTCTTGCTTGACAGGTTTTGTTTTCTTCTCTTTTTCCTTTTAGCAGTGTAAATTGTCATAACACTGACCTCTGGTTTCCATTGTACCTGATTACAAGTCAGTTAATGAATCCTATTGGAATTCCCTTGTACATAATGAATCATTTTCTTTTTCTGTTTTTAAGATTTTCTCTTTGCTTTGGATTTTAACATTTGACTACAATATGCCTACCTGTGGATGTCTTCGGTTTTCCCATCCTTAGAATTTATTGAGCTTCTTTGTTGTGTAAATTAATGTTGTTTTTTATAATGAAATTTGGGAAGTTTTCAAACATGGTTTCTTCAAATATTTGTTTCTGTCCTTTCTCTTTCTTCTCCCGCTAGTCGTCCCATTATGCATATGTTCTTGTACTTACTGGTATCCCGTATTTTTCTGAGACTTCATTTTTTTCATTGTCTTCTTTCTGTTATTCAAAATGTTTAATCTGTATGGATATATCTTCAAGTTCACACATTCTTTCTCAGCCAGATCAAATCTACCCTTGAGCCACTCTAGCAAAGATTTCATTTTCATTATTTTCTAATTCTGGAATTTCATTAGATTCTTTTTGACAATCTCTATCATTTTATTGATGTTATTGATTCAATGAATTGTCATGGTACTTTCCTTTAATTCTTTAAATATGATTCTCTTTAGTTCTTTGAACATATTTATAGTAACTACTTTGAAGTTTTGCCTGCTAACTTCAAAACTTGAGCTTCCTTAAAGGCAATTTTTCTTGCCTTTTTTAAAGAAGTAGGACACTTTTGAGAGCATGAATTGTTATTTAATAATTACAGTCAGACAAAATACTTAAAATGGCATGGTTCTGGTAGAACTGGGGTATATGGCTGTACTTACCAGAATGCAATGTGACACCTGAAAATTTTAACAAATTGAGATTCCATATTTCTTCTGAATTTCTATATCTGGAAATGATGCCTTTATGAGACACATAAATTCTTTGTTCAGAAAGGAATATATCAGTTTAGGAACTTTACTTGATATAAGAGAATACCTTGATACTTTCTACTGAAGAAAATCTTAAAGGTCCAAAATCAGAAAGTTTGTTTAAAGACTATGTGTGGCAGAGACTTAATTGCCTATGCAAAATTGTATTCTCCCCTTACTTATTGCTGGCAGATCCCCATTTTATTCCCATTCACCCCTGTCAGAAGACCAGGAGGTATTTGTTGTAATCTTGTTTCCCTTAGCAGTGATAGGTATATGGGTGCACATATGACCACTTTGTAGATAATGAGACATGGCAAAAGGTCTACTTCTGGAAAACTCTTTTTCTCTCTTAAAAAGAGACTCATTGAAGAAGCAACGCCTTTCTGTTGCATATGATTCTTAGAACTGAGGCAATCATTTTTTAACGATCTCTTCTAATTAAAAGATCTACTTTGAGGCTAAAGAAAGATGGGAAGAATCTGGGTTTTTGATACCATCATGAAGCCTCTCCATTAGCCAAATCATGAGTCACGGCACTTTCAAACTTCTTGGTATTTGAATTATTAATTTCTTTTTGTTGTTGTTGGTTAAGCCAGTTGATTTTGTCTTCTTTACAAGTAGTTTAAAACATCCTGAAAATTTTAAAAAGAAATTGTTTCAGAAGAAAAGTATCAATGGATAAGATTCACTCAAACTTAAACATAGTATATTTGTCACTGTTGAACTATGTATATCATTTTGTGCTATCCAATATGGTAGCTGTTAGTCATATGTGGCTATTGAGCACTTGAAATGTGCCCAGTCTGAACGAGGGTTCAGTAAGTGTAACATAAACACCATGTTTTGGAGACTTAGAACTAAAATGCTAAAAAAGTAAGGTATTTCTAATAATTTTAATTTATTAAGTGTTGAAATGACAATATTTAGGACATATTAGATTAAATAAAATAGATTGTTAAAATTAATTTTACTTTTTTCTTTTTACTGTTTTTAATGCAATTGCTATAGAATGTAAAGAGATGTGGTTCCTGTTATATTTTTACTGGACATCATTTATCTAGACAGAATCCAAGAATTCTATCATTTGCCAACTGAGATAAGGGACGGAATTCTTTGAAAGGCTTTATATTTGACTGATGGGGTTATTACTGAGGATGATGACATTAGAGATTATATACAATGCTTGACTAGCTAAAATGTAACTGGAGATCTCTGGTGGGCTGCAGTTAAACTTGGGAGGGCCGTGGGTGTTTTAGAATGCTGGAGGAGGAGGAGGAGGAGGAGACAGAGGAGGAGTGGGAGGGGCCTGGGCTGCCAGGGGGCTGGTGGAGGCTGCCTGAGGAGGGTTACCTGCTTTGTAACTGCCCCAACTTCAGACTGCCCCAGGCTGGCCCTCCCAGGAGTTTCTGCAGTCCTTGGGGAACTCTGTAATCTGTGTGTTGTATACAAAGTTTAGCACAACAATAGAACGCATAGTCCCTTGTTGTATATCTCTGATTTGATTGGTCTCCTGTGATTGTTCACCTTTAAGTCATGAACCTTTTGTTTTTGGACCTCTCAAATGTTGTACTCAGCAAGCCATGAGATTTGTGATTGGCCTGACACTGCAATAAATGAGAATAGGACTGAGGCAAACAGGGTCTTTGTCTGCGAAAGTTGACCCCTATGCCTTCTGCTCTCTTAGCAGGGTTTGCTGGCCATTTCCAGCATTTGACACTTTGCAAATGCTATTTCTATAGCAAAATTCAAATATAAATCACAAATTTTAGAAATTATCTAAAATGGGGGAAGTATGAGGCTCCTGGGTGGCTTACTTAGTTAAATATCTGACTTCGGCTCAGGTCATGATCTGGCAGTTCAAGGGTTTGAGCCCCGCATCAGGCTTCATGGTGACACCTCAGAGACTGCTTCAGATTTCGTCTCCCCCTCTCTCTGCCCCTCCCCCATTCACGTTCTGTCTCTCTTTCTCACTCTCAAAAAATAAATAAACATTAAAAGAATGTGGAAACCGGTACACTTAGTTTTGCTAGAATTGTTAAGATTTCCACATACTTAGGATTGATTATAGAATCTAGTTTATATACATTCAGGATTTGGGTACCAGATCCTATGGATGTATTTTCATATCTCCCTCCTGTCTCTGAGATGTTAAGTAATATTTGGGGACAAATAAATGCATACTGTACTATTTCAGTTCTCTAGGTCAGAAAAGTAAGTTCCTCTAACTCTAAAACCCCAGATTTGGGGTTCTATCATAGGGTATGTGTCTATCAACAGGAAAAGCTAAATTAAAATTTGATTTAAAAAATATAATTATCATTTCTAGAAAAGCTAGAAATAGAACATAGCCCGATATAGACTCGCCTTATGTTCCTATGTAAGACTCTGAGGGGGTGGACGAACCTTGCCCTTTCCCTCACACTGAAAAGTAAACACTTCATAGAAGTGTTGTTTTATCTCATATTGCTTGCCAACACGTCAGTCTTTAAATTTAGAAAAAAAATAGTTGAATGTATAGATAGATTTTAAAGTGTACATTTTGGCTGAATACATAGGAAAGTAAATTTCTATGTTTTAAGGTTTTCGTAAAAATCTTGTTTGCTCTACTTTTAAAGGGAATAATTTGTATGGATTTATATTAATTTTATATAACCTCTTTCAGCAAAATATACTGGTTTCTAGCAGCATACTAAATATATGCACCCATTACAAATGTACAGCTATAGGACTGTTCATGCACTATTGTAACTGCGTGGCTAATAAATATATATTACTGTGTGCTGCATGCTGTTCTCCATACTTCATGTAGATGAATTCATTTAACCAGCTGTATTTTCTCAGAATTTATTCACAAAAATCAAATCTCTAATATTATATCATATTTTTAGAACTTAAAACCAATATCCTTAGTGTTTGAAGAGAAAAGGTCAGTTTGGAAGGTTAAAGTAAAATCTTCAATCTAACATCTGGAAAGATTCCATATAAAAATCAATAGCAAAAGAAAAATATTTCGGATTACTAGGAATAATAAGAGCATAATAAGATACTTGGATGGTTTTCTTGCAGCAAAAAAACATGCAGTCCTTCACGAGTAGAAAAAAGACTCCATCTGTGCAATTATAGACAGAACACAATTGTCATCTGTCATATGTGTCCTTTCGCCACACACAAAGAATCTAGTTTAGGATTAAGATTAAATATCAGACCCCGAGACCACATACTACATCAATTTATTGTTGAACCTGGATGTCAAAGGAACTTCCAACCAAAAGAATTATTTCAGAATAGTGTCAATGTAATTTATTACCACTTTTTTTTAGTCATTAAATGTAAAGAGATGTCAACTATAAATTCATATGACTTTTAAGTTTAAGTTTTGTGAAACCCATTGTAATCTGTTTGGATTCTTTGATATCAAGTGTTCAATATGCATGTAAAAATGTGTCTCCTTTATTTTTTGAGAGGACCATTGATTCAACATGTATGTAATAGCGGAGAGTACAGGGCAAGGACTAGGATGTTTAAATAATGTAATAAAACATTAGCATGATTTTCGCTCTTAGGGCCAGGAGACCTACAGTAACACAACATAAGTGTGTAATGACCAAAAATTATGCTTGCTAAGATGTTAAGGGCAAGGAGATACGAATGGATAAAAAGAGGCCATTTAGGTCATTTAAGCTTAACAAGGGCAGAGAAATGGAGATGTTCAAGAAAGTGCGGTCACAGAATACATAAACCACTTCCTGCTTAGAGTATTCTCTACATATTCATGCAATGAGTTCATGCAGTTCAACACACAATATTCGGCATATCATTCACAATATCAGCATTTCATTACTCAGAAAGTAATGAAAGGGAAGAGGATTTATTTCTGGAACACGGCTCCCAGGAGAGTATGCCACCGCTAGGGGGCAGCAGAGGTGCTCTTTGGGTCATCAGCATCCTCTCAGAATTTCAATTCAAAAATAACCAGCCGAGCAGAGTGGCGCAGCGGAAGCGTGCTAGGCCCATAACCCAGAGATCAAAAATAACCAACTACATTTGCACAGTGCTTTCCAGTTAGTGAGTGCTCTTACCACTCATTTCCATTATAACGCAATTGAGGATATTCTATTCTTACCCATTTTTCAGATGTAGAAAGTAAAGCCTGTGGAAGCTCCAGGTTACCGTGCCAGGAAGTAGTACAGTTGAAATTGCCTTTTCTCACCCCAAAGTCTGTGCTGGGACTAATAGGCTATAGAGAGCATGTGGTAAAAGTCAGGCTCCTGGGAACATAAATTTCAGCCTAGAAAGGAGAAGCCCTTAAATGTTTCCATTCTAAGGTATACCATGGACTTTATATTGGGTTTTTTGTTGCTAGGTAGGAAGAGATACATAATACTCCATGTTAACTTTTTAAAAATAATTTATTTTTGAGAGGAGGGAGGGACATAGAAAGAGGGAGACAGAGGATTCCAAAGCAGGCTCTGCACTGACAGTATAGAACCCTAAGTGGGGCTCCAGCTCAAGAACCATGAGATCTTGACCTGAGCTGAAGTCAGATGCTTAACCACATTAAGTTGCATTTTAACTTCAGAAAATTAAATATATTAAAAAAAAGAAAGTATGTTGTAAACTTAAGGAAGTTAAGTTTACAGCATACTTTCATATGTGTATATATATATATATATATATATATATATATATATATATACATATATATAACATGTATAAAACAGAAGTTTATTTATGTGTGCATATTCATATTTATGTGTGTTTGTGTGTGTGTGTGTGTGTGTGTGTGTGTGTGTGTGTGTGTGTTGATAGCCTTTTAAAGAAAATGGTATAGTGGATCTGTACTCTTTTTATTCCTGGGCTTGTCTTTCTAATTCTCCCCCTTCTTGTTTCATACTAAAGTGTATTTAGGGTCAGTGTTCACTTGAAATTTCATTTATGTTTACCAAATGGTTCCTGACTTACTAACAAAGTTAGGAAAGGATCTTATGGTTTCCCTCCCTTCTTGAGAGCACTTATTCCTTTAAATTTTTTGAATGTTTATTTTTGAGGGTGAAAGGGAGTGGGGGGAGAGACACCAAGAGAGGGAGGGGCAGAGAGAGAGGGAGACACAGAATCTGAAGCAAGCTCCAGGCTCCAAGCTGTCAGCACAGAGCCCAGTGCAGGGCTTGAACCCAAAAGCCGTGAGATCATGACCTGAGCCAAAACCAAGAGTGGATGCTTAACTGAATGAGCCACTGAGGCATTTATTCCTTTAAAAAAGGCAATGTGCAATTTCAGGTCAGGTAACAGTGGTGATTTGCCAGAGTCCAGCTCCAGCAGGTCCAGGGCTCCTGGACGGTGTCGGCAAAAGGGAGTGAGAGAGCCTCAGCTTCTTTCTGATCACGAGGCAGGCATCTCTGCACTGACCCGAGAGAGTCAGCTTTATTTATTGAAAATATGTATGGGGTACAAAGAGGAGTGGCAATTGCCTTAGACAATGATTTTTGATGACAAATTCTTTGGTATGTAAACATTTCCCAGAACATAGGTTGGTAGAAGACTCATGCATAACCTTTATCACTAGTGATTGAAGTAGGTGACTAGATGCTTCATCACATAGGGAAGGAAGGGATCTTTAGCATTCAAATTCAAGGCAATCTTTTTAGTATAGCAAAGGCAAGAGTTAGTTCTTTTGTGAGCAGGGGTCAATAGCCTGTTTTCTTGAGGGGAAGAAAAACCAGTTTCTCGGGAAATGTAATATTTGCTCTGATAATCACAAAAGAAACTTCTAAAATACGTTTTTTCATAAGGTACAATTCACATATTTTTAGCATAAGAAGGCAAGTCACTCCTGATATCAGTCAGCCAGGCACCTTGGGGGTTGGTGCTCAAGCAGAAATTGAGTGGGGGTTGAGTGGGGATCGCCATCTGATGGCGGGAGGCCTCCGCCTTGCAAACCCACCTTACTTCAGAAAAGGCCCCCAGCAGTGGTTGGAGGCAAAAGAGAAGATTTTTTGCTGGAGGTGAACTTTGCAGCGCTATTCAGTTACACTATGGGGATGGATATGTTCTTCATCCCATTTTGTATTTTTATTGAAGACCCCTTTATTGCTTTACATGTATTTCTACCTGCCCGTGATGGATGACCAGACCATTTTTAGCATGCAGGAAATGAGATTGTTCTGACACTCAGGGTTTCTAAAAGGACTGAGAAACCATGGGCTAAAATTGAAATGAAGGAATTAGCTTAGAACATTTGAAAGGCTTGTGCTTTCAATTAACATTTGTAGAACACCTATGTGTCTTACACTAGATTGGCACGGGGAACATTAAGAAATAATTTTCAGGCAAAAAAAAAAGAAAAACCAACACACTTTTCAATGCCATATGGTGAGATCAAGGTAGTGCCAACGTTAAATGCAAAATGGGTCCTGGTAGCTGTGTAGAAAATCTTTTCTCCCTGCTTTCCTAAGTTAAGGAAATAATAGTGAAACACTGTTTAATAGCTACTGCATTACAAGTTGTCTTGACGCCGCACAGTTATCGTGCAGAAAAACATGGGAATTGGTAAAATTGGGTTTGTATAGTCAGACTCCAGATAGTCTCCAACGAGACCCACTCTGGTCTCCTGTCCCCTGTGGGTCCTGTCCCACCCTGAAGCAGGTTTGGTCCGTGTGACCGGTAACATACTGCGGAAGTGATGGGACAGCCTCCATCTGGGACTCTCTCTCACGCTTCCTCTTTCTTGGGTCACGTCCAGGGGTGAGGTTAGCAGTCATGCTGTGAGCAGCCGTAGGGAGAGGCCAAGGGGTGAGGGGCTGAAGTGGGTTCTCCTTTTCCATTTGCGGTCAGGCCTTCCAAGGACCACAGCCATGACTGACAGTTTGACGACAGCCTTGTGAGAGACCCTGAGCCAGAACCACACAGCTAAGCCACTGCTGGATTTCAGACTCATGGGAACTGTCACGTTAAAAACGCTCATTGTTTTAAGCTGCCAGATTTTGGAGTAATTTGTTACACAGTGTTCAAGTACGTTTCTAGGCCCAACGTGGAGCCACTCCTACCCGGGGTGCCACGTCAGCAAACCAAAACGTAGATAACTTTTGCATCCCTGGACAGATTCCACTTGACTAAAACACAGTACTATCAGGTCAGCCAATCCACAAAAGCCAACTCTGGGTTCTATACTTCCTTTGCCCTCTCACACCAAACACGATTGACTCTGTGGCCTCAGCCAATCAGATGCTTTCTATCTGTGTTTTCCTTGTTCCTTATTCTTCTGTAAAAGCTTCCTGCCTTCACTCCTGCTTTGTGGTTCTCTGAAAGGAGACTGTCTGCTTCATGCAGTGTTAAATAAAGTTTGTTTGCATCACCTAAACTGTCTTCCTTAATCATTTTTTAAACAGCTTTTTGTGACAAAGAATGGGATCCAAAGCCAACTGCTACTGGCCTGTGGGATGAGACACACAGCAAGGTTCCCACCAAACGCTTTGAGTTGTTCCCTATTCCTGTCTTCCTTACAGAAGGACCATGGGTAAGTCACTCTCAGATTTGAGCTCTCTGATATGTATATATATTCTGGGATCCTAGAACGTTCTGTGGTACTTACATTGGGAATCTGTGATGGGTGGGAGCCATTAAGGAACTCATAAAGCCTGGCGGTAAGTCTGCACCATAAACTTCTTGGTGGCTTGGGAAAATAAGACAAATTTGGACTTTTTTGATCATGAAAATAAAAATTTAACACAAAAATATTGATTCTCAGCACCCTTTTTTTTTTTTTTAATTTCCCCCAAGAGTGCCTCTCATAGTCTTTATATCTTAGTGGCATCTATAGCCAGCCACTTGCTTAGGTCAAACATTTGAAGTCACCCTGAGCTTCTACCCCATAGCCAATCTGTCAGTAAATGCCATCAACTCTTATCTTCAAAATGTGTACAGAATGTGACCACCCTCTGCTGCCACCACATACTTGTCATCTGCCTCCTGGGTTATTGCAAGCGTCTTCTAAATGTGTTTCTCCTGACAACCCCCTGCAGTCTCTTCTCAACAGAGTGGCCAGACAAAAAAATCCTTTGAAAAGCATATGCAATCGTGATTCAACCGGGATCTAACTCCCAGTGGCTTCCCTTCTCACTCCAAGGAGAAGGCAAAGTGCTCAGAGCGACACACAGACACTGTGCATCTAGGCCCTTACCCCCCGCCCTCTTCCATTCCTCCCCATCTTGTTCCACTGCAGCCACGGTGGAGTCTCCACACTTCTTCCACACTCCAGGCATGAGTCACCTTCGAGGTTCATCCTCTTAGCACCTTTACATCTCTTCCCATGGCCGGCTTTCCAGAGAAGCCATACCTTACATTCATTCCATAGACTGTGTATGTGTTTATTGAGCCTTTAGTCTGTGTTATGTAACACACTAGAACTTGGGATAACAGTGAATTAAATGGACAAAAATTCCTGCCTCTCAGAGTAAGGGGAGCCAGATAATAAGCAACATGTAATACAGACATAAATTTGGCCTTAAGTCTTATAGAGCAAAGCAGAACATGTGAGAGAGGATCAGAGGGATGCAGAGCGATGCCACTAAGAGGCTAATGTTTAAGGAAAGCCTAGAGGGAGAAGAAAGAGAGCGAGTCCAGTGTGTGCAAATCCCCTTCACATCCTCCTGTCCCTTCTCTCCTCTCCTTGCTCAACTTCCCCTCTATCAGGCCATATCACCATCTAACACACTGCAAGTTTTATATATAAATAAGATGATTTTATTAACTTATTATATGTTCCATAATGAACTAATGGAATGAAATTAGCCTCTGAGAATCCTCCGGAAGGAGCCTTTCCCATTTGGATGCATGTAAAACGTTGTTTGAAAAAATATCTCTTTAATAGAGAATAGTCTCTCAAAAACTAAGTACAAGCTCTTCAGGGATCCCGCTGCGTTTGATATAGAATCCTGTTGGACTTGGTGTAAGAAATCAATCAATAAAAATACTTGGTAGGTGGTAAGAATATATCATGATATTAAAAGGGGGTATATTCTCTCTCTCCCTCCCTTCCTGTCTCTCTTTGCTTTTGTCATTTGGAGCAGAAAAACCAATCTCTTCTTTGTGAAAAGAGACCAACGGAGACCGAGTCCTTAGGGACTGAGAGGGAGTGCATTTTCCTAAAGCCACTGAAAGCCTGTGGCTGAGGAAGAAGGGCTGCGGGGGGTTTAACACTCTTAGAATTGGTTTGATGACAGGGAATCCACAATCCCTGGATAAGCCAAATAAGTCAGAGTGAGTTAAATATAAGCCGAAGGTAGGTTAGCATCAGATGAGGCTCCAATTTATAAAGATTGGCTTAGAGCAAAATCAATTTTTCAATACAAGAGAAGCCCTAATTATTAATATCAGTGAATGGATTATTGAAATTAAAGCATTCTATGAAATTTTATGATAAACAGTCTTCCTATTTTTCATTAGTTAAAAGAAAAAATGTCATTGGCGGTAGTTACTCCCAGGCTTGACATGTTTCTGTAGCCCACACACGATGATAAAGCATGCTATCAACCTGTGAAAGCTGGAGTGTACAGTTGAGGTTATTTGGGGGTTCATGGGTTTGTGCTGCTTCATTCACATTCTTATAAACATCAGATCCCTCTTGTGACTAATGATACAGCATGAGTTTGCAAGACCAGCTTGATGGTTTGGGATCAGATCTGAGGCCCTGGCCTCATTAGCACAGTAACTAACAAGCTGAGCTCATTGGTCACACACCATAGTAACTTACAAAATGATTATTTATAGAACTCCAAAGATAAAGTCTGAAAGTATATTTGTGGCAAGCACAGCATTTTGGTTTCTTTATATGATTTAAAAATAAGAGCAGTAACAATTGTGAACAGTTTCCTAAAGGAATTTTTTGATCATAATCCCCCTTTTTTAATAAACATAGAATTATCATGCTCTATCTGAAAATTATTGCCATCATCTATATGATCCTACCAGCCAAAATTAATTTTGAAGTTTTATTTACTGTAGTCAAATATAAAATATTATATTGTTTGTTTTTACAAACTCCATATGTACTTCTTGAAATGTTTGATGTGTCCTTTTTTGCTCTTACCCCGTCTGTTCATTCGAGTCTCTGTCAGGCTCAAAATTGAAAGTATGAGTCTTTTGATAGGATTTTCCACAAATGTATGCAGGTGTTAATATCATTTCAAAATATAAAATATAATTTGTATACAAGTAGATAGCATGGATCAAACTGTTATTTAATGAGTAGGTTAACAAAACCCATGCCGATAAGAATATGAGATTGTTATAGATAAGTAAAATATGTAAATAAAAAAGACGTTCTGACATTCAGTTGCTAAATTACATGCAAACCTAATGTCCAGAATGGCAGTAAACCATAACATTCAGGGTTAGCTTCTCTTCAGGACAGATGTCATTTGCAATTGATCAGTTTCTACAAGTTAAACACCTAATTTCGCAGACATTAGACCCTAAGCAGTAGTGAATAGTAAGTCAAAGGAAGTTACATTCTTTGGTTGTATGGTCCTTAGGTGGTCTTATTTACCTGATATTAAAAGATAACAGTATCATCTTTTCCCCAAATTTCTGGTAACTTTTCTTAATACAAGTTATAAAAATGTGAACACATGCTACAAAAGAATAAGTGGTAAGATGGTGGGGTTTTGTGGGAGAGCTTTGTGTAGTGGTTGTGTAATTGTGTAATACCCCACATTCCCTTTCTCTATTCATAGATCTACCAAGATCACCCTTTTTAGGAAATTTAGTTTATCTTACACCAATTCCTGAATAGTCCCCCGATGGTTGTCTTTCTTGACTTTGTGATCTTCCCCATCCCATGCTAGTCTGCTTTGGGACTGATCACTACTCTTTTTTGACCCCAACAATGCCTGCATTTTCTGGAAGATAGTCCTCCCTTGATTGGACTCAGAGGGATAGATGAACAACCTGCTACACTTCCCTCTGTCACCCCACCCTTTACCTCCATACCTCACTCAAGAGGCTGTACAGCTATAAATGACTCACTTATCGCGTTGGGAGTAAAGAGAATTACGACACAGAGAAAAATTGCAACTGCATGCTGCATGTCATTATTCTCAGTGCCCGAGGGAAAAGCTCCCAAAAGATTAGAACCTTTGTAGAGGTTTTCCTTTGTGGACACAACTCGGGTTCCTTCCTTCCTTGATCTCCTACCTTCAATTCCATATTTCTCAGCACTTGCTTTCTTATTCATACCGACACTGTATGAACCTCCAATTTCCCTTTTGGGAAACTCACTTCTCCACTCACAGGGACGTGTCTGATCTTCCTCTACCATGTAATCTCTAAAAATAATAATGCAAAGCATGTTTCTAAATATGAGTTATTCAAGCTAGAGAATCATCCCTGGTGACTTCACCATGATAGACTAAAGTGGACACTAGATTGAACTCAAATGTCTTTCTCCATTCTTTCTTTCCCATCCCTCCTCCATTGTTAAATACAGTTACACTCTCTCATTGGAAGCCTCCAATGACCAAGTTTAATATACGCACAGACACACATATTTCCCAGGGAAAGGTATTTTTCAGAGAGGAAGAGAAACCTTTATCTACTTATAACAATCCGCTAGGGTCACTGCTCACATATATATAACACTTTACTTATGTTTATTGCCCTGAGGTACCCTCTAACAAAGTTTCTTCAAACTTATGCCTTTTTCAAGCACTCTAAAGGCAATTGCCTTTGCTCCAATACTTTTAATATAGAAAGAACTGGATAAACTGAAATGACTGCATTCCTGGGAGCAAAATGCAGCATCTCTATTTCACTTTTTTTTAAGCAGAAGGAAGAGCTATAAGAGGACTTCTTTACCTCATGCCCAAGTATCATTTCCTCTCTTCCCAGGAATCAGCAGGGGTGTTCCTTCAGTTAAACTTACTGTTTGGCAAGAACATGACAGAATGTTCTAAAGCATTTTTTATGGGCTGAATTGTGTATCCTCAAAATACAGGGTGAGGTCCTAACACTCAGTACCTGTGAATGTGACTGTATTTTGAAATAGGGTCTCTGTAGATGTAATCAAGTTAAGATGAAGTCTTACTGAATTAGGGAGGGCCCTAATCCAATATGAATAGTGTCCCTATAATAGATGAGCTGAAGGAGGGATCTTCCCCTGGTGGGTTTGGAGGGATCATGGCCCTGCCACCACCTTGGTTTTGGACTTGTCTCCTTTCAGAACAAGGGGGGAATACATTTATGTTGTTTTAAGTCTCTCAATTTGTAGTAATTATAACAGAACTAGCAAACTAATAATATAGCCATAATCATCATCATCATAGAGACCGTTAATGATATCTACTATGTGGCATTTACTAAGTCATTTGCTTGACTGATTTGCATGCTAGATATCAGTGTAGATTCAGTGTAGATATCAGTGTCAGAGTTCCTGAGTTCAAATTCTGGTTCACATAACTAGGTATGTGACAAGTTATATAACTGTTACCTATTATGTCGCTTATTTTCTCAAATCATTATAATAGCCTTGAAAGATAGATATTAATATCCCCATGAAACAGTAGAGCCTTCTGAGGCATTGAGAAATTTACCTATAAATTTGATTATAAACCCATGGAAATGCAGTAATTAGAACTATTGGATGTATTTAAATTATGCTTTTTAACTTCTTATTTTGAAATAATTTCAAATTCATAGTATGATAGGGAAAAATAGAATAAAAGAGGCAGAAAGGAAAATGTTAGGACCTGAGGGCCCTGGGTGGGGAATAAACACATATTTTGGAACAATGCTGGGAACTTATGGCCTCTAGCAAACTCCATCAGGCTCCAGGTTCCTCTCAAAATGTAACCCCCCACCCCTGCCCCCAGGTTTCCCTCCAGAATTTAACAGAAGACCTGACTAAAAATAAGTAGACGATAAAACATTTGACCCACAGGGAAACTGGTATGGCCATAGCCATACAATGGAAACAAGCCAATCAAAAAGGAATGACTAGGCATTGAGAGTTACCTAGCCAATAAGGGTAGGACCTGCGAAGAAACAAGGGAGAAGGCAGAGGGGCCGACCAAACCTATAAAACAAAGTCCCCCGCCTGTGGTTTGCAGGTATTCATTTTCGAATGCCCCCTCTCTGCAAAGAGAGATTTCATACTACCCTTACTTTCTAATCTTATATTTTAATGAAGTTTTGCCTGCTGCTTATTTTATTCTGTGTCCACCGCTTCATTCTTCGAAGCGGCAAGACAACGAAACCTGGGTATTGAGGTAAAAATCCTGCAATAATAGAAAAATTATAAGAATGATACAAAGAATTCTCACATACTTTGACCTAGACTCCCCAATGGCTAACTTTTCTTATCACGTTTTTTCTAATCACTGGGTTTCTCTCTCTCCCTCTCTCTCTCTCTGTATGTGTGTATAGTATATATGTTTTATTTTATCCTAAGCCACTTGAGATTTAGACATGTATCCTTTTCTTCCTTGATATTTCAATATGTGGTTCCTAAAAATGAGTCCTCTCCCATTTAATGAACGTTCAACCATGAAAATAAATTAAGACTGGTACTGAGCATGTCGTATCTTTTTTAAGTGAACTTTTAATCTAAGAATAGCATACATACAAAAAAGTACACAAATCATAGATACACAACAGATACACAGTTTAGTGAACTTCCAGCGGGTTAGCACAGCCAGGTAACCAACGGGTAGATCAGGAAGTAGGTCGTTATCAGCACCTAAAATCTTCCCACCCTGTGTCCCTTTCCAGTTACTTCTTCCTCTTCTACCTTATCCTCCGCAAAGGTAACCATTATCCAGACTTCTATCAATATAGATTGGTTTTGACTGGTTTTAAACTTTATATGAAAGGGACTACATAAAACTCAGTCTTTTTTTCCCCCTGCTTTAAAGATAGGCTTCTTTCACTCAGTATTAATATGTGAGGTTCATTTGTTTTTTCTGAAAGAGAGAGAGAGAGAGAGAGAGAGAGAGAGAGAGAGAGAGAGAGAGAGAGAATCTTAAGCAGGCTCCATGCTCAGCACAGAGTCCGACACGGGGCTCAATTCCACAACCCTGGAATCATGACCTGAGCCCAAATCCAGAGTCACCCAGGCTGTCTAAGCCACCCAGGCATCCCGTGATGTTCATTCTTGATGTTGAGTATCTGTTATTCGTTTATTTCATATTGCTGTATAGTATTTCATTGTATGAATATACCTCAATTTATCTATTCTCCTGCTATGGGACATGTGGATTGTCCTCAGTGTTGGACTAGATGTGCTCATATGTATACCGTTCTGTTGGGTTTATTACTAGGATTACAATGGTTAGGTCATAGGCATGGATAAGTTCAGTTTTAGGACATATAGTCCTACCAAATAGTTTACTGAAGTGATTATACATTCTTCAGTAGTCTATGAGGATTCCAGTTGCTTCATATGCTTACCAAACTTAGTATTATTATTCTTTTTTAATTCTAGTCCTTGTAGTGGGTATATAGTTGTATCTTATTATGGTTTTAATTTGAAATTATTCTGATGACAGGTGAGATTGAATATTTTTTATGTACTTACAGACTACAGTGCTTAAAGATCCTACCTACCTGATGCCAGAGTAAATTTTCTTTTAAGTTGTTTTTCTATTTTCTTTTTATACGTCATGAAGGAGAGTTTTACATGGTCAATGCGAATTAAATGAATACTCTAAAACAATAATCCTGTAAGAGCACTAACTTCAGATGCTGTATTAGCTATATATTATTGCACATTTACCAAATTACTTTAAGCTTACTACCTTAAAACAATAATAGACACTTACCATATCACAAATTTCCTGTAGGTCAAGAATCTGGGGACACCCAAACTAAGTTAGTTAAGTGGCTCTGGCTCAGGGTGGCAGGGACCACAGGGTTACAGTCAGGATGTCAGCTCCAGCATCTCAACAGGGCTGAACATCTTGCTTCAAAGGTGGCTCACTCGTAGTGGTAGAAAGTTGATGCTGGCTAGAGGCAGGGGGCCTCCGCTCCTTGCAACATGGCTCCCCATAAGGCTACTTAAGTGTCCTCGCAACAGATGGTTGACTTCCACCAGAGTGCGTGATCCAGGAGAGGGGAAGGTGGATGCAATGTATTTGATGACCTGGCCTCTCAAGTCACACTCAGTCATTTCCAGGGGACTCCGTTGGCTGCACGTGGGAACCATATTCAGTGTGACTACACAAGGGCCATCTTGGGGGTTGTTGCCACAGCTGCTGTTTAAACTCAGTTATCCAAGGTGTTTTTTTTTTTTTTAATGTAGATAGAGAAACAAATTACTTAACACATGTGTATTGACATGACAAAAACAATAAATTGATTTTTAGGGTAACTATCTTCTATTTTTTCTGTTCCACAGATTTGTAAGAGTAAATAGGTTTGGATATCTTTAAGTTATTGTTACTCCTTTCTTTTCCTCTTTCTCATATTTGATGAGTTATGGAGTAAACAGATTTGGTGTGTGTGGAAGTGTTTTGAGGGGAGGTCAGCATGTGTACAGATTAGCAATCAGCATCTACTTCTCTAGGCTAGCTGTGAGATAAGGGATGAGCGAAAGGAAAGAAGGGGAGGGTCAGATGAGAAGCCTGGGCAGGTCAGAGGTACTGCATAGTAAAGGTTTTATTTCTTCTAAGATAAGCACAAAATACTGTATGTCTCATATCTGTATTTTTGTCTGTTTATGTACCTACCCACCCACCCACCTACCCACTTATTTCTAACATCTTTTACTGAATGGGCCAGGCATCTTTTCTTATATGAGAAATGAGTGAATAATCACAAGTGAAGTAAGCGTTAACAAAATGTTTTTGTTCTTGCAACATTTAAATCCATTGGCTTTTCCATGTTGTCTCAGTAGTTTGCTTACAGTAGGTAATCTAACATATTATGACAAAGCCTAGTTACTGTTCAACAGTTTGTACTTCCTGATTGTACTCAAAGCTGCAAAGTTTTTAAATTTTTTTGATTAAAAAATTTTTTAATGTTTATTTAGTTTTGAGAGTGAGAGAGACAGAACGTGTGCAGGGGAGGGGCAGAGAGAAGGAGACACAGAATCTGAAGCAGGCTTCAGGCTCTGAGTGGTCAGCACAGAGCCCCATGTGGGGCTCGAACTCACGAACTGTGAGATCGTGACCTGAGTCAAAGTCGGACGCTCAACCAACTGATTGACCTAATTTTCTTTTAATTAAAAAAATTTTTTTAAGTTTATTTATTTATGTTTCAGAGAGAGAAACAGAGTGAGTGGGGGAGGGGCAGAGAGAGAGGGAGAACAAGAACCCCAACCAGGCTCCACTGTGTCAATCCAAAGCCCAATGTGGGGCTTGAACTCACTGAAATCAGAAGATCATGACCTAAGCCGAAACCAAGAGTTAGATACTTAACTGACTGAGCCACCCAGGCGCCCCTTTAAAGTACTTTTAAAAATATATTCTACTATTTCTAATCTTCTGGGTAGGTGTCTAAGTTAAATAAAAAACTAGACCAACGCTTTCTGAACTGTTTATCATAGTATCGAAGTAATTAACATTTAATGAGAAAAGGCAGACAAGGTGCTTAGCTCTTTTATATGCATCGTCTTGTTTACTATTGTAACCCTGTAAAGTAGCTGGTATTATTACCCTAATTTTTATAGATGAGAAAATTACAGTTTAGAGAGATTAAGAACTTGACTGAGGTCACATAGCTAATAAGTGATGGAGCCAGCCAGGAATTGAAGCAAGTCATTGATTCTGAAAACATCTTTTTAACCTGTTTAAAAAGTTACATGTTCCACAATAGAAGGATGCTCGTGTGCATTATAACTTAAATATAATATTATGCAGTTATTGGAGATTATATGCCTAAATAATTTTATTGGGTTTTAAAAATACATATAGTTTAATAGTAAACAAAAGAAAAAGATACACCCTTATAAGATATGATATTCACATTATAATCTCAGCTATAAAGAAAACTAAGTATGTATGAATATCTACAGGAAAAAGAAAAGGAAAGTCGTATATACAAACTTTAATGATGTTTATCTCTAAATGTGGTAAGACTATGGATGATTTTTTATTTTTTTATTATGCATTTTTAAAAATGTTTCTTCATTTTTGAGAGAGAAAGACAGCGCAAGTGGGGTTGGGGCAGAGAGAGAAGACGCAGAATCTGAAGCAAACTCCACGCTCTGAGCTGTCAGCACAGAGCCTGTTGTGGGACTGGAACTCAGGAGCCAGGAGCCATGAGATCATGACCTGAGCTGAAGTCAGACACTTAACCAACCGACTGAGCCACCCAGGTGCCCCTTATTATGCATTTCTATAATGAACTTGCATTACCCTTATGGGAAAAAAGTAATAAAAACCTTTAATACTTACCATATATGAGAGAGGAAATATAAAGATGGTTTCAATGATTACAGGAATAAGGCTCTTTAATAACTGCTGTGTCTGTTAAAAGGTGCAAACCATTCAATTAGATCTGTTTCTGATGTGGAGGGCTCTCAGATGTTCAGACACAATGTAATGTTCTCCTGCTTGCTGTATTCTCTTTTTCTTTCCGCCTTATGCTGGCGATAAAGCAGAACGTGTGTGTTTCTCATTGGGAAGTTGGCATTTGAACGAGACTGCTGCTTTTCTCAGCTTAAAGAAGATAAAAGGAGTTATCAAGTAATGTTTTCTTTCACCTAAGGATGTTGGTCCCACTCCAACAATTGGAATTGATTGAACTCCAGTGCTTGCAAATTTAAAAGCCTAACACAGGGATCGGCTCACTCTGAATTTTACAAATCAATGGATAAACTCAAAACAAAAAACCCATTACAGAGCACCTTAATGTTTATCTGTTTGGTAAGATAAACATTTGTAAACGAGCATTTTCAACTGTGAGCTTCAGTAATAGCAGTATGAGATCTGTATTGGATATTAAAAATTTGCATAGAACTATGAAGGTAGGACAAATTCAAAGGAGAAAAAATTGCTTTTTGCAAAATCAAGTTTTCAGATCCCTATTCTCAATCAAATTGTGTTTCATTCATCTAGACTAGAGTCATTTCTCTTGACTTTTGATAACATTTTTATTATTATCTATGTAATGTAGCATCACATGAAACAAGTATATGCCATTTAAGCAATATGATTAAAAGTATTGCTTCATGGAAACCTGTAAAGCATTAAACCAGGCAAAAGAAATGATAATAAATAGATATATTTGGTGAGCATAATAATTGCTAATTAGTTTTACATTTAGCTCTGATTTTGTCAAATCCAAATCTTGACATTAAATTTGGACTTTAATGGGGCACCTGGGTGGCTCAGTCGGGTAAGCATCCAACTTCAGCTCAGGACATGAGTTTGAGCCCTGTGTCGGGCTCTGTGCTAACAGCTAGAGCTTGGACCCTGCTTCAGATTCTGTGTCTCCCTTTCTTTGCCCCTCCCTCGCTCACACTCTGTTTCTGTCTGTCTCTAAAAAATAAATAAACATTAAAAAAATTAGTTTAAATTTGGACTTCAGTGCTTTGCTTACTGACATCAACCAAAGTGGATGAAAAGATTTAAAAAGACCATAGCTCTAAATGGAATCAGTACTTTTGCATAAAAAGATTAGTTCTTCGATTTCAGTCAATAGACTTAAGGGCCTTAACATCTAGTTCAGAGTTTTACACGTTGTCTTTAATGGTGGACCGATTCCCTCCTTCCAATTTGTCACAGACTCATACTTTGATAAAATACAATAAAATTGAAGTACTAGAATAATGGAAGCATGAAAATAAAGATATGCAAAATAGAAACACTTTTTTTATTATTACTTTCAACAGGTATACATTATTGTCAACTTTTGCTAAAAGTTTAAAATCTTTACTCTTCATTTCTGCACTTATCTTACCGTGAACCAACAACAAGCCATCTGGGACCTGCAGCGGGTGTACGCAGTTCAGGGCTGCAGTCGGTGTCTCCGCTCCTCTCCAAGCCCCATCCTGTTGTTTGGCTTAGGCTGGAAATCTAATAGGGACTTCAGATTAGGGATTTCTCTAATCTGGATTTTTGATGAGCCTAACTTTGTCATCCTCACTTTCACCTCCCTTTGAGAAAGTCTACAGACTGTAATTATACCTGTGTGGTACCAAAATTCATCACTTGTGTCCTGAAGGTCTCCCTGGATTTATAAACACTGAGGCATGTGTTGCCAAGGGTCATCTGGCTGTGATTTCAGTAGGATTCTTATTTAGGTTTGCCTAAATGGTCTGCATTTAGAGACCAATCTAATCTAGCCTTTCCACCTAAAATAAAATGTTACACTCTGGGAGATTTGGTGCTGGGCACTTTTGAATTTCTCTAAGCACCATTCTAGAAGTTCGGTGCATGGTCCATGTTGCCATAGATCATTAACATGGAGAAGGTCCTGATGCCACATTGATCCTCAACCTTTACATGGCTACTAACAATCTACTTGGTATGCATAGCATTATGAGTAACTTTATAGCCACTCAGTGTATTCCAGTTAGGAGTTATTTCCCCCCACGTTACTCCATTTATTCCTAACTAGGAATTAACTCTCAAATTAACTGCAGCCTGTTCATTTACCTTTGAAAATGAAACGTGTGAGTTGTTGAATGTCAAGCTCTGCCTCATGAGATGGAAACTCTAGAGTGAATTCTCATTCAGCATGGGTAAGATAAGATTATTTGCCTTTAAAAAAATTTTTTTTAATGTTTTATTTATTTTTGATACAGAGAGAGATAGAGCATGAGAGGGGAAGGGGCAGAGAGAGAAGGACACAGAACCAGAAGCAGGCTCCAGGCTCTGAGCTAGCTGTCAGCACAGAGCCTGATGCAGGGCTCGAACCCACAAACGTGAGATCTGACCTGAGCCGAAGCCGGAGGCTTAACCGACTGAGCCACCCAGGCGCCCCTATTTGCCTTTTTTTGCTGGTGATGAAATATGCTGATTATCTTCTAGTGCTGAATATTTACCTATTATACTGATATTTGTCACCAGTTTATCTGTAGGACTATTTTAAAGACAGATTGGTTTTAGCGTAAATCATTTATGATGGATAGAACTTGCATTCAGAGGTAGCTTAAATGTAAACAAGGTTAGAAAAAGCTCAAAATATGCAAATATTCAGAGATAGAAGTTAGGTGCTTCAGAAACACGTATTTGTGGAAGCCGCATTGATGGGTCCATGTCTTAAGATGGTGGTTGTGGGGCACCTGGGTGGCTTAATTGGTTAAGCAGCGATTCTTGATTTTAGCTCAGGTTATGAGCCCAGTGTCATGGGATTGAGCCTGTGATGGGCTCCATCTTGAGCATGGAGCCTGCCTGACATTCTTTCTCTCTCTCCTTCTGCTCCTCTCCCCTGCTTGTGTGCTCTCTCTCAAATAAATAAATTAAATGAAGATGGTTGTTGCATACAAGGTATCTTCATTTTGCCTTAATCCTTACTTTCCCCCCATTCTAGTACAAACGATTTCAAGTGCGTATGTTGGTCATTTCTGCGTTGATATTGGGCCAGGACTCATTCAAGAGCACCAGATTCCAAAACAGCCACTTGTGCACACTTACTTCTTTTGGATTTGCCATGTAAGATACATGGACTGAGGATGAGATCAGCCTTATGAATACTGTTTGTTACTATGTGGGTTTGGTGCCAATACTGTATGTGGAATTCCTAAACCTGATAGATTGTGCTGGAACCATCAACTGTGTGTCTTTTGTCAAAGACCTAACTAAAAGGAATTCCTCCAGGTCTTCTTATTCTACTGACAAAAATAAGTAAAGGGGATGAGTAGGATGGTTTTCTCCCCCTAAGATCTAGAATGAAATGGTCTAATTCTCTACCCCAGGCCAAGCATTCCTTTTGGTTTTAAACTAGAAAGTGTCGTTTGGGTGGATAGTGAGAGGAGGCCTCAGAAGGAGTTAATTTGTGGGTGGAAAACAAGGCCTCTTCTCTTCAGCAGCTGGTGGGGAAGCCATTTTAATGAGACAAATCAGGACAGGATCTCTAAGAAACTAAATGCAGCTGGAGGACACTGAAAGAGGAGTGAAGGTTTTGTTGCCTTCCCATGTTGCCTTCCCATGGCACTGAATGTTCTTCCCTCTGCCTCAACCCCACGGCCCAGCAGGAGTCCTCAGAAACTAAATTGCTTTTCCGTAAGGGTGGAGGGCAGGGAAGACCGCAGCCTTGATCTGACCTCAGAGGCTAATGATGTATATTGTCCAACAGATGGTCAATGCTGTGGTCATGATTGACCTCCCCAGGCATGTCTGGGGTCCACCGACTGTGTCAGCGGAGAGGGGAACCAGAAGCTAAGGCCTCTTCCCTACCAGTCTCCATATCACTTGTGCTGCCTCATTCCTCCCACATTCCATTTAAATTAAGGGAGGCACAAGGCCCTGCTGCTTTGCATTGTGATGAGCTGTATCTGATCGCAGCCTGCGAAGGCTCTGGGATGCTATGCGGCAGAGCAGCTAGGAGCATGAATCAATTAAGCCGCTACTAGGTTCAGCCTCTTAGGCCACGGCGGTCAGCGTCACGCTGTCTTTGTTACATATGAAATCCCCAAAGAGAATAATACCTTATCTAAACTTTCATTATATTTTATAGTAGAATGAATATGGATCGATAATAAATTTTGTTCTAATATAAGAGTAGTTTCAGAAGAATTTCACCCCTTTCCTCTTTCTCTATCAAGAAATCAAATTATAACCATAAAAATGAAAGCTTTTCTACGTAAGGACTCTGTGAACGGTAGTTCTCTTTATAATATTAATATTTTAGGTTATATTTTAAAATAAGCTTGAGTGATTTTATACAATGTAGAATTAAATTTGCTTTTCAGAACAGGAACTTAACATTTGGATGTTTTTGAAAATTAACCTTTTTACATAAAATCTGTAGGGGAGGAAAACTTTTCTTTTAGGTTCTTTGGCCTAATAATTAGATTGACACAGGCAAGTTAACAGCAGAAAGACAATTTATTTTTTTTTATTTTTTTTTTCCTCCATATTTTATTGTCAAATTGTTTTCCACACAACACCCAGTGCTCTTCCCCTTAAGTGCCCTCCACCATCACCACCACCTCTTTCCCCCC
>NC_043702.1:20946881-21025571 GCF_006229205.1 Suricata suricatta
TTTGTTCTAGTTTTGAGAAGAATATTGGTGCAATTTTGATGGGGATTGCATTGAATGTGTAGATTGCTTTGGGTAGTAATGACATTTTCACAATGTTTATTCTTCCGATCCATGAACAGGGAATATTTTTCCATTTCTTGGTGTCAGCAGAAAGACAATTTAATTCTGTGTGTATGGGAGCTCGTAGAAGCAGAGTCAGAGGAGTGACCAAAGCAGGCAGCTATTAGACCTTTTATTCAAATACACAGTTATTTGTGAATTATTTTGACAAAGGGGTTTAGAAGCAAATCAATGAGTAATTATCAAGGTTTGTTTGTACACCTTTGGCCTCGAATTGCCTACATCTGGTGAGAAGCATACCTCCCACCTACTTCACATGGGGAATTTATTTCCTGCTTTCAGAGGGACAGAAAGACATTTCTTGCATGAGATATTTCTTAAGTAATTTTAATTCAAAATAGTTTGTTAAAATGTCACATTTTGAGGTGGCCTGCCCTGGATCCCATCACTATGAAATTAGATCATGTATTAGTATAATATAATAATTATATGTTTTAATTGAGGTTTTAAAAATTGGGAAGTCCATCAAATATATGGAGAAGAATGGCAAATAAAATTATAGGAATTCATCATTTCTATGTCTACTACAAAGCTTTAGTAAAATAGTATTATGCCATTTACACCTGACTAGTTTCTGAAGGAATGGTATACTCCAGATGTAACTGTGGCCACCTGTAATTTTCCCCCTCCCATTTTCCTCCCTTACTGTGAGAGATAATCACTATTATGAAGTCAATCTGCATCATTGCTGTGGTTTGTATCATTTTACTCTGTATACCTAGAAAGTATGCAGTCTTATTTTATATACTGTCATACTGTGCATATCTTTCTCCAACTTGATTTCCAAATTCAACATTTCAGGTAGAACTTTTGACCTGGGGATCCTGGAACACGTATACAGCTAGATAAACTCCAAGCCTTAACTAATTAATTAATTATTTATTCAAGAGAGCAGTAGCGCACACATGAGCAGGAGAGGGGCAGAGAGAGGGAGACCGAGAATCCCAAGCTGACTCTGCACTGACCTGGGACTCCCACTCACAAAACATGAGATCATGACATGAGCTGAGCAGAAATCAGGAGTCGGAGCCTTAACTGACTGAGCCACCCTGGTGCCCCAACCCCAGGCCTTTAGATTGGTGCTACCTGAACTCCTGAAAGTATAGGCACTTGCATAATTTTCTAAGAAGTTGGTTCATAGCTTTCTCAAAATTCTCAGCTTTATCTTTGACCTCGGAAGTCTGTTGTCAAAATTTTGAAATTTCATTAATGTACAAAGCTGTTTTTATAATAGAGATGTATAATTCATTTCCTTTATTTTTTCCTATATGTTCTTCTACTCTGTGCAGCATTGGAAAAAATGATTCTATTGATGGGCTTTTTTTTTTTTTCCTTTTAGGAGATTTTGAGGGCTAGGAAGGACTTAGTAAAACTGCAGGTACCACTCTGACCACTAGAGGGCACTAGCACAATTAAAAACAGAAAAGGCATCACAGAAGTACAAATGCCAAATGAGTTGCTTGCAAGATCGTCACATATTTATTTATCACTGTTTACAGATCCTTACATCGAGCTTCTAAAATGTTCTAAAACTTTTGTGTTCAACCTATTTTAGTATTACCAATCTCATAAAACAAGTTTAAACAGGCCTGGAAGAGAGGCCCTTAATAAATGAAGAAGAACACAGCAGCTAGATTCTGGCTCATTATCTAGTCATTGCTGAATTTTTAAAATGCAGTTACTGGTCAATTAATTGATATCTTTATCAATAAAAATTAAATAACATGATTTAAGAGTGTACTCAGAAAAAGGAGCCTCTTCATTTGAGACTTTCCTAAAAATGCTTTGTCATTTGGGCGTCCCTTGTTACACATCCACTCTTTGGGAATACTCCATATCTTTCTTTTGCCAGTTAAGAATGCGGTGGGCATTTTGCATCCTGAAGGCTGTGCTGATGGGGACTGTGGAAGCAAGCAGTTATGTCACCAGAGACCCTGCCCATCACCCATGTGCTTTCTGGCATACTGAAAGAGCTAAGGTGGACAGGGGTCAAGTTCCCTTCTCCTAAATGAGAACCACTTGAGAGCGTCCTATGTGCTGACTGCAAGTGTCAATTCAGAGCCGAGAAAAGGCAACCTAAGCAAGTATTTTAACACAAGAACATTAAAATAACTGAATGGTTTACAAGAAGTGTTTGCCAGACAACAATTCCTTGAGATAAAAAAGGAGTCAATGGCTCTTCCCATTTTATGGATCAGAAAACTGATGCTCCTGAAATACTCCATGCTGTGCACTATTCATGGCCATAGTTGCCCCTTCTTGTTAACACGTGGCAGAGTAAAGACCTTTCTGAAGGTTTCCTGATTTCTAGTCAGCTGGGAATCTTATTTCTTTAAAGATCCATTCCTGGGGCACCTGAGTGGCTCAGTGGGTTGAGCGTCCAGCTTCTGCTCAGGGCATGATCTCACGGTTCATGGGTTCGAGCCCCGCGTGGGGCTCTGTGCTGACAGCTAGCTCAGAGCCTGGAGCCTGCGTCAGATTCTGTGTCTCTCTCCTCCCCTGCTTCTCCCCTGTTCACATTCTGTCTCTCTCTGTCTCTTAAAGAGAAATAAATGTAAAAAAATATTAAAAAAAAATAAAGATCCATTCCTTTCCTTACTTGTTTTGAATAAATTTCTTTCTGACATGGAGTGTTTTAAAAGAATTGTTATTTTATACATTTTCCATAGTTTGTCCTACATTTCCCCCCAAATCTGTGTTTTAACCATTATTTTGATACAGTGTCAAGATCATCTAGTGAGCATGTAGTTGTTAATTCATTTCCTCTGTTGAACAAAACAAAGATCCTGTCCAAATGGAGCTTACATTCTAGAGGAGAGAGGATGCATCATAAATAATAAACATAATAAGTGAATTACATCATCTGTTAGAAGGTGCTACATGCCATAGAAAAATGATAAACAGCAGAAGAAGGACCATGGCGAGTCAGGGGCGGGAGCTGAAGTTTTGAGCAGGGCCTTCCTGAGAAGGAGGTGAGTGGGCCAGTCCTCTGCATGTCTGGAAGAAGGCAGATAGAACCGCTGAGAAACAGGCCTTCAGGCCAGAGACTCCCTGGGTTGCTGCGATCACAAAGGAAGGGACTGGCCTGGTTGTGGTGGAGAGAATGGAGGGACACCCAGGGGGCAATGATGCTGTGAGGCAGCCCGGGAGAAGACTGTGGGCGGCTGTAAGGACTTTGACTTCGATGCTGAGTGGAATGGGTGGCCATGGAGTGGAAATACATAATCAGAGGAAGTATTTTGACAGGATCACTCCTGCCAGAGAATAGACTATGTCTGTGATTGAAACAAATGGGTGATAATTACATCAATCCAGATCAAATGTACCAGCGCAGTGGTGGTGGAGGGGTGAGAAATGGCAGGACAACCCAATTTTCTGATGACTGAAAGTATGTTGTGAGAGAAAGAAAAGAGGCAAAAATGACTCTGGGTTTTGTACCCAAGCAACCGGAGAGATAGAGGTGCTATTGCCTGGAAGGGGAGTTACGGCTGTGCGTGGTGCAGGCTGAGTGGCAGATCAGGAGTTCAGTTCGGAATTATTAGCTCTACGATGTAATCGGACATGAAGTGTGGATGAGGTGACAAGGTATGGGAATTTGGAGTTTAAGAGAGAAGCTCCTCCAGGCCTGTGGCTGGGTATTGCTGGGGGTGGGCAAGCACCACGCACCTACTCCTGGGTACTCCGATGTTAAGAGGGCAAGAGGAGGAGCCAGTGAAGGGGACAGAGAAGGAATGAGTGGTGCGGTAGCAGGACATTCAAGCAAGTCTAGTGTCCTCATGAAGAAAGAAAGGGTCCTGGGTAGAAGAGGCTGCAGAGGCCCATTGAACTTCATCTAGACCCTGCAGTTCTCCCACATTTTCATACCCAGAAGAATGATGAGGTGGCCCCTCAGTGTGGAAATTTTCCTCTGAAGTAAGACACATAGCTAGGGGGAGTTTATGTCATTCCTAGTGTTCTTCCATCTTCATTAGTTACACATTTACTTTTTTATTTACTTATTTGAAAGTGAGAGAGTGAGTGAGAGAACACATGCCCACAGAGGAAGGGGCTGAGGGAGAGAGAGAGAGAGAGGATCCCTAAGCAGGCTCCATGCCCAGTGAAGAGCCTGATGCACAGCTCTATCTCACGACCTTGAGATCATGACCTGAGCCCAAATCAAGAGTCAGAGCCTAACCGACTGAACCATTCCGGCATCCCCACACACTTGCTGTTTTAAAAGAAAATATTAGTATTGATAAAATTTTACTATCTAAGAATGAAATGCAGTAAATAGAAACCTGTAATAATTTAAACTACCACACCTTACTTCTGAGATTACTTAGTATTTTTTAGAATTCTGTACTTCCTCCTTATGCATGTGTTGTTTGAATATTTTGATTGTTTCAGTAATCTCTCAGATAGGAAGAACCCTATTTTATAGGTGCCAGAACTGAGGATTACAAAGTGACTGATTATGACTACTTCTTTACACAGCCAGTATTATAGATTTCCACAAAGTATATATACTTTTAAAATGTGTGTCTAAAAAAAATAAATAAATAAAATAAAATGTGTGTCTGTGATGAAAATTTGAAGCATAACATATCTACAAGAAGAATATCAATTTTATCTGCCTTTCTCTTGTAAGAGTACTTTATAAGGACATATATTAAAGAACGTTTATTCCTAGCATTCAGAAAGAACCTTTGGGAAATTCGGAAAACATGCAGTCTTTTACATTTAAATTCATAGCAATGTAGATTTGCTATAAATTGGGAAAACCTCTTCCTCTGACAGGTTTGCCGTATTCACCAAATTCTAAAACTTTGGAATATCCAGATTTTTTTTGAACATCCAGTTTTGATCGAAAAATTCTAGAATTAGAAATTTGTCCTAAGAAAATAGATGAGAAGAAAGGATCTTGTCATATAAAGACAATGGAATGCGACACAATGAAAGAATGTAATGCGGTCTAACATTTAATGACATGGAAGGACGCCCGCTCCATAGTAGAACTGAAGGGAGCAGGTCGTTAAGCAGTATGCGTGACGCAGTCCTCTTTTTATTGCAGATTACATCTCTGCATAGAGAAAACGCGAGGTCAGCAAGTTTTTATGTGAAAGGCCAGATAGTAAATATTTTGGGTTTCGTGGGCCACATGGTTTCTGTCGTAACTACTCAGCTCAGTTGTTGTGGCAAAAACAGCCATCCACAGTAGATACAGAAAGGGGCATGGCTGAATTCTGCCCCTTGGGTAGTTTGCCAGTCCACGGGGTACGGTAGTTTGCCGACCACTGATCTCTAATTGTAAATAGTGATAATCTCCAGGAGCTATAATTCTTGATTTAATTGTATTCTTTTTGCTTCTCTACAAGATCATGGTTCTTTGTTGCTAACAGAAATATAGATTTGATACATGAGGATAAAGAATTATATTTCATTTTTATATTGTCATTGATATGCTGCTATTGATAGTAATTCAGTCAGAGTAGGATTGGGTCATGAAACTATCACAAAAGATCAGAAGAATGAATTAAAAGAAAAGCAACTCTTAATTACTCAGACACTGACCATATTCTTTTATAGTCTAGTTCTTTGTGATGTTTTAAATTCTGGACCAGCTTGGCCTGTAATACAAAGTATTTCCTATGCAATATGTGCCCCCAAATAAAAGGTGATTTTAATATTAGCTTCCGAAAAACACAACTAGGAATTAGGGAGTTTGGTTAGTAGGAAAATAGACATTGCATTTCAAAGAATTTTCCAGAACCTCCTAAATTTATGAGTATCAGAAGCTTTTTTTGTTTCACTGGAGGAGAGAACAAGGTCAATTGCTCATCTAACTCATAATCTTCCAGCGTTCTCAGGGCTTCCAGCCGTGTGGAGTCCGTTCAGTGGTGTGCTGGCAAATATTTCACAGCCAGCATTGGTGGGGGAGAGAGGGAAAGAGATGGGGGGTAGGGAGGAAGCTCCGATTTGTAGCTTTTGCCAATTTCCATGGTGTAAACATTCCCAACTGTGGGCAATTTCAAGCCACCAATGGGATTCGTAAACTTCCTGAATATTTAACAGTCACCTGTGCGGGCCACTGTGCACCAGCTCCAGCACACCACTGGGTCCAATCAAAATGAATTGAGCCCCCATCCCACTTACTATAAAAGCACCAGGGCCCTACTCTCCCATCCCCACCCCCTCCACCACATCTTTCCAGGGAAACCCTGAGCGCTTACGTTTTCCTGGCCGGGCTCTCCTGCTGCTTGCTTTTTCAGAGCTGCTCTCTCTTAAGCATCCGTCTGGCTGCTGAGGCTGCTGTGTGCTGTCTTGCGGACTTCCGCACTCTTCCTGCCTTAAGAGGGCTGTTGTGATGACTTGTCATCCTCGCTTCTCTTCCACCAAGCCTTGCTGGCTCCAGCTTGAAAATAGGTGCTGAACCCTGGATAACACTGTTCTACCCATCTCCGCCCACCAGACTTATCCACAACACTGGCATCTTTTTCCTGGGTGACTATAACAGCCTCATCATTGGCCACCTGTTCATTCCCACAGAGTAACCAGAGCCGTTAAAAAAAATGTTATGTTTACATGCACCAAGCACCAAAAAAAAGTTATTTGAATGTAAGAGCAGACGGGAACCTTTTGCTATCCAGTTGTTCAAATGTCAATATTTAGTTACAAAATGTGTATCAAAATAACTCCTATTAAAAGAACAATTTTAGGGACCTCTGAGTGACTCACTCAGTTGAATTTCTGACTCCTGATTCTGCTCAGGTCATGATCTCACAGTTTATGAGTTTGACCCCTCTCTCTCCCTCCCTCTCTCTCTGCCCCTCCCATTTGCATGCTCTCTCTCTCTTTCTCGAAATAAATAAACATTAAAAAATGAACAATTTTAAATGGATGTGTTTCCCTTGGTTTTGATAAAATTCGATGAATCTCAAGTGACAGAGGTACCATTTGAGTTCATGGCCTTTTTGACCAAAGAATCTGTGATTGACTCTCCAACGGAACAAACTTTATGTTAAGAGTAATGGCCTGAGCAAACAGAAGGAATCAGAATGTTATTGAGCTGACCTAGTGCTGGCCACTATAGATTCCAGGATGGCTCTGGTGGGATGAACCACGGGAAGTGGGACCAGGGGGAACTTTGCACTTTCAAGACAATTGGTGGTGCTTGCTGGGGGAGTCCGAAGGCCTGTTTGGAGATGGTGGCGATGAGTGGACTCCAGCGCCCACACTTAGTCCAGCAGCAAAAGGGTGATTTTTCTCCCCAGCTCTGACTAATCTTGATAGTTCCAACTAGACACCAGAGGCCTGAGAGCCCCCTTTTCCTGCCACCCGGGAATGCCCTGAAGGAGCACAGAGGAGAGCCACAGTCCTCCATCCAAAGCACTGGCAGTGCGGCCAGGCTCTGGGAGAGGTGGTCTGGTCACAGAGCTGTGACCAGCTTCTACCTGAGCCCAGTTAGGTCTCTCCTCATAGCACTCAGATGCTGCTGTCACTGCTCTGTCTCAGTTTCTATTTGCACTTACTGGAGGGCTGGCTATGGAGTCATGAACATCATTTAAATATAATCTCACTTACATATAATAAGACTACAGGGCATTGAGTTTTGCTGTCTTTGTATTTCAATTTTATTATTATGAACAAAAGGGCTTATTGACAATATTTTTTCCAGACAATAACTCATTAGGTGCTGTCAACAGCAAAAATCTTAATGGACTTCGCTGTGTGAGCCATATGTGTTACTCCTTTCTTTCTTACCCTCAGGGCCATTTGAAATGAAGGATTCTTAGGAAATGGACAACATATTGTCAAGTTTGAAAGCATATGGGGCCAAACAGGATTCTCCTGAAGGTTTGAGGTCTTATAACACAATATTTATAAGCAGTTAAAGTTCACCAAAGTCTATAAAAACTTGCCACAGCTGTGAATCAAATTAGTGCCTTGACCCACCCAATTAGACAAAGAAAACGTCAATATCTTCTAGGCAGCCAATTCCCTTCCCAGAATTAATGTAAATAGCAATTGTGCTTTAAAATCTAACAGACACTATTTTAAAAGTAGAAAAAAGAAGGCTAGGCTAAAAGATGCAAAATTGCAGGGAGGAGAGTATTCCTTCAGGTTTGATTAGTGAACTGACAAGGAGAAATGTTTCTTGGTATCTCAGCAAAATTTTCCTTTCGATTCCAATCAATCTCCCTCCTTTTTATAAGGACTGACTGCCCATAGATTTAAAGTCATTGCTTTGTCAGTTGAGGTTGAAGAGCAAAGAGTTTCAAGCCTTGTAGTGAGCCACTGCTGAATTATTCAGTAATTTCAAACTACACCTCAGTGCAGGTGTAACAGCCAGCCATCTGCCTGCTGAGGTCCTTCATCCTTGTCAACCAGAGAAAGAGGTCTTAGAGCTTTGATGGGAGCTTCTATTGTGATGGAACAAGAACAATTATATAAGCACTTCCTGTCTCTAGTTTCCTATTATCATGTCCTCTCTGCTTTACAGAGGACATCAGTCCGAGTTTTCCATTGCAGAGCCAATGGAGAAGCATGAACTTGACAATACATTTAAGAAATCTAGATGAGTGAGTGCAGAGTAGGAAAGACTTACTGTAAACTGTCAATTTTTCAGTTGGAAGGATATTTAGGGGGATCTTCCCTGGATGGAAATAGGATGCCAATCAAAATCCTTTTGTGCAATTGAAAGATGCTTCGCTCTAAAATTCCTAAAAACAAATGAATTTTAAAAACTCGTTTGCTAGGGAAGGATTGTGGGGCAACAGAAGGAATGGTTTTCTTAGTTTTCATGATATTTACATTGTCTATATATCCAAAATACTCCTACACAGGCTGTGGAATGCGTTAGTCTGATTATTTTGATTATCTACAGTCAGGCCATTAGTAGATTTGTAGGATGTTCTACTAACAGCATGTGGCATAGTCTTGACATCTTGATTATTTACCCTTGGGATTTAAGGATCATTTTCTGTTGTATTATTTTTTTTCCCAGAGTATACCTGGTGCCCTGCAGACAACTTAAAAGGCACATTTTTTTTTTTGAGCTACTTGGGTAGCAAGTGTGAAATATGTTATCATTATCTTAGATTAATTTTTTACCAGAGAAGGGCAAGGGATATAACACATCTTACAGATGCAAAGAGTTTATAAAAATTATTTGAAGATCATGCCAGAAGTGAGCTCTTAACTTCGAAATATTGTCATTTTTTTTTTAGACCTGATGTATTTCTTTAAACACTCAGGAAGGGTAAACATAAATTAATTGCATCCTTATCTTCCTTATAATGGAGAACTTACTTGTTTTGGGAAGTCAGCTTGAATCTTAAATGCTCATGTCTTGCACTTCATGCACCAGTTCACCTGTTTGTATTCCTCATTCCTCAGGATATCATTGGACTATTAAAATTTTTTTTTAATGTTTATTCATCTTTGAGAGATGGAGAGAGATGGAACATGAGTGGGGGAGGGGCAGAGAGCGAGGAGACACAGAATCTGAATCAGTTTCCAGGCTCTGAAATGTCAGCCTAGAGCCCAACATGGGGCTTGAACCCACAAATTGTGAGATCATGACCTGAGCTGAAGTCAGATGCTTAACCTGCTGAGCCACCCAGGTGCTCCTCATTGAGATTATTAGCTACAGCATCTGTATAATACTTGACAAGGAGCCAATTCTTGTGCTGAATAAAAATACACATTTTTTATATTGATCAGAAAGGGTAAATAACCCATTCTGTCATTCAAAACTATTGCGTTTGGACTAATTGAATCATGTGTTCAGTAGTTTGAATTTTCTGTTTGAAACAGAAGAATGAAGCAAAATAGCATCTTTTTCCTCTGAATTTCCCTGGTTTATTGAACATTACATTACAGAGTGAAGTTATTCAATATCATACTTTAGTCGTTGTGAGTCACTATTATGCTTTATTTATATTTTCAGGTTAAATAAAATTTGTAGGCATTCATTAGGCATTAAATTGAATGCTTTGTGTAAGTCAAACTGTAACATATTAATGTTCAGTTAATATGCTCCATTTCCCCCATGAGTCCATTCTGTCTCTCCTTTCCTTTTCTCCCTTTCCTTCCTTTGCTAAGTATCTACAGTGTTTTATTAAAAGTTGAGTAGTCATGCCATTGTTTCCAAGGATCTCCCAAGTTGTGGGGCAGCTGATGATCTCTCCTTTGAAAATCTAACCTATTTTATGACTCATGAACTTTCCTTGATAGAGACATGTTACCTATTATCCCTTGGTATACAGTTTTCTTCCACTGTTTTCCACCACATTGCTAGCTATTTTTTTGTGATTTATTTGATGTTAATTGCTTCAATCACTTCTTTAAAAGATACAATTACGTTTGTTTTCTTTCAGTTTCCTAGCAACTTCTCAGTTCTTCAAGACCTCACAAAAATAATTCAGTCTGCAGTGAATTCATTAACAAATTCCCTTTGTAATTTAGGATTCTTGTCAAACCTGCCAATGTGCACAGAGAATTTTAGAAATGAGCATCTTCCCTAACCTGCTTATAAAACAAAAACAAGTAACAACTCCTATTCTTTTAATATTCTTATTTTAATTGTCCACTATTGCATTCTTTTAAATGAAAACATTTTATTTTTTCTTAGTCATTTTAGGCCATAATTATTTCTGAATTTTCAGGTAGCAATAGGTTTGCAGTGTTTTAAAGGAAATGTAATATTTGAAAAGTTCATTTATTTTCCTAAAAATTTTTGAACTGATATCAGTATTCTGGTGTTCTCTAATTGTCAATGGTGATAATTCTTATTTGTGAGAATAATTGACATACAAAAGTCCTACTGAGGTTATCCATCCTTTAAGTTTTCCCAGAAATTATATTTCTTGCATAATTGCTTGTTAACCATTATATTTTTGTATTTTCAAAATATAATGAAAACATTAATCATTTGAATGTTTAAACTTTCTTCAATACCCACAAATATAAATGCTCAGTATTATCTAATATTTACTACTAGATTTTTAAATTTATATTTCAGCCTTTTATTGTATATCATGGGAAATTATTACTTACTATCGATTTCTGTAGATGTCTTAGTCATTGATAACCGACTTGGTTTCTTAAAATTTTATTCTGAAATGATTTCAGTTTCACTAAAAATTTACAAGAATAGTATAGTGACTTCTGTATACTTTTTACCTGGATTCATTATTTGTTTACAATTTGCGGTGTTTATCATTTCCTAGTGCACTTGCTCTCACACTCCTGGAAAATACGTGTATATATGTACTACATACATATATGTATATGTGTGTATATATATGTATATTCATTTGTGTAAATATGTATGTATGTAGATAGGTAGAGATCTAGATATTTAAATAGAGGTATTTTTTTCTCATATAATTTTTTTCATGTGCCACTTGAGAACCCAATGTAGGCATCATGCTCCTTTACCACTAAACACTTCAGTGTGCATTTCATAAGAATAAGGACTTTATCTTGCATAACCACAGTAGTACAGTGACCAAAATCAGGAAATTTAACATGGATCCCACATCATTGTCTAATCTACAAAACATTTTCAAATGTTGCCATTTTGCTATCTCAATAATGTTTTTTATGGATTTTCCTCCTAGTCCAAGATCCAGTCCAGAAACCAAAGTATATTACATTCAGTTGTCATATTTCTTTAGTTTCGTTCATCTGGAACAATTCCTTATTGTTTCTTGGTCTAACATGATGTTAATAGGTTTTTTAAATCTTTTTGTGTGTGTGAGAACATTTAGGTTCTACTCTTCTTAGTAAATTTCAAGTATACAATACAATATTATTAACTTACATCACCTTACTATGCATTAGATCCAATGACCTTATTCATTTCATAGCTAAAAGTTTACACTCTGATGAACCTCTTTCCCAGTTACCCCTAACCCTTGAGACCCAGGCAACCACCAGTGTCTTCTCTGTCTCTATGAGTTTATCTTTTGTTTTTAGATTCCACATGAAAGTGAGATAAGGCAGTGTTTGTCTTTGTCGGTTTAGTTTATTCCCTTAGCATAATGCCCTCCAGGTCCATTTATGTGTCAGAGGTCAGGATTTTTTTTTTGATGGCCAAACAATATTCCATTATATACATACAACATTTTATACATTCTACATCTTCTTTATCCATTTGTCTATTGATGGGCACTTTGGAAAGTACACAAACAAGTGCCCGAACAAGATATGTTTCCATATGCTGGCTATTATCAATAATGCTGCAGTAAACATGGAAAGCAAATATCTCATCAATATCCCATTTTTATTTCTTTTGGATATATACCCAGAAGTGAGATTGCTGGATCATATGCAAGTCTAACTTTCAATTTTTTGAGGAGCTTCCATAAATTTTTCATAGTGGCTGATTTCCTACCAACAGTACACAAGGGTGCTTTTTTTTCCCCCATGAAATGATATAAATATTTTGAAGAATACTTGTTAGTTTTTTGTAGAATGTTCCTAAGTTTGGGATTTCCACATGAGTAGATTTAGGTTATGCATTTTGAGGGAGGGAAATCATGTCTTTTTCAGGATACATATCTTCTCATATCTTTGTACTTTATACACTTTGAGGTTTATGATGGGGAGATACTCTGAGATTATGTAAATATCCTGGTCTTCATGAAAACGTCATCCACTAGTTTTAGCATCCATCGATGATTCTTGCCTGAATCAATTATGTATTGGTTAATTAATAATCAGTTGTTTAAAAGGTGATTTTCTATATCATTTATTCTTTTCACATTATAGTGCAAAGAAGAATTTTTTATTCTCCTTCATTCATTCATTCATTCATTCATTCATTCATTCATTGCCTCATTGACTTATATCAGCCTGTATTCTTACGTTCTTATTTTTAATTATTTGGATTATATGCTGTTGCTTTCATTGTTTAAATTGAGGCACAAATCATCAGAGATTTGGTCGGTGAGAGCTTCTTTTGAATTTTATCTTTATATTCTCACTTTATTTCATTCAGTAATAGATTTATGAGAGTTTTCTTTGCTTGTATATCTGAATTACAAAGGTGCCATCTTAATGAAACCAAATAGTAGCATTAGATAACAGTATAGTATTCAGCAAGTTAAAAACACTACTCATAGTCATAGCCATAGTGAGTGCATGTTAAATAATTATTTGACACATTAAGGAAGGGACTGAGAATGGTAAATCTAATTAAACAGGGCATTTGAGAGTCTCTGTACTTCTAGCCAATAAAACACAGAATGCAGAAATAAGATTGCGCACTTAACTATCAAACTGGTGAAGGTGCTACATAGCAAGGAAACTGTAACCATTTGTATTGTCTTTTCTATGAACAGAAATCTGAAAATTAACATCTAATTTCACAAAGACTAGGTATGTACTGATATAAAACAGTAAATTAAGCAAAGGTATATTCCTCCTAGAAATGAAAGTAATCCTTGGGTGGCTCTGTCACACAGTACTTCCTATTACATTGTAAGGACAGGCACTATCCTTTGCCTTCTGCCCAAATTTTAGATAATTTTCCTTCTTACCTCATGGTTATAGTTCTCTTAAAATTCCTAGTCATAACTTTTCAGTTCTATTTTTTAATTTTATTAGAAAATCATTGGTGTCATTTGTGGATCTTCTTAAATCTCTTACTGCAATTTAAGCCAATTTCACCTGTGAAGTTAGAATTTGTCTGCTGTAATAATCCAACCTGTTTGTGAAGACTCCTAATACACTTGGATTCTTCTCCACTGAAATAATTAATTCTTTATGTATTTTCTGGGATTTCCTGTCCTTTTAACTTTGAGTGTTTTGTTCTTTATTAGAAACATTTTGCTTTTCTCGCGGTTCTTTAAACTACTGAGGCCCTTCCATTGGTCTATGTGTCTGTTTTTGTGCCAATACCATACTGTCTTGATGATGACAGCTTTGTAGTAGAGGCTAAAGTCTGGGATTGTGATGCCTCCCGTTTTGGTTTTCTTCTTCAATATAACTTTGACTATTCGGGGTCTTTTGTGGTTCTATACGAACTTGAGGATAGTTTGTTCTAGCTTTGAGAAGAATGTTGGTGTAATTTTGATGGGGATTGCATTGAATGTGTATATTGCTTTGGGTAGTAATGACATTTTCACAATGTTTATTCTTCCGATCCATGAACAGGAAATGTTTTTCCATTTCTTGGTGTCTTCTTCAATCTCTTTCATAAGTTTTCTATAGTTTTCATCATATAGGCCTTTTACATCCTTGGTTAGGTTTACTCCTAGGTATTTGATAGATTTTCATGCAATGAGAAAGAATGAAATATGGCCATGTGTAGGAAAGTGGATGGACCTTGAGGGTGTCATGCTAAGCGAAATAAGTCAGGCAGAGGAGGACAGAAACCATATGTTTGCACTCATAGGTCTAACAGGAAAACAGGAGAAACCTAATGGAGGACCTGGGGGAGGGGAAGAGGGAAAGAAAGTTGGGGAGAGAGAGGGACGCAAAACTTGAGGGACTATCGAATGCTGAAAATGAACTGAGGGTTGAAGGGGAAGGGAGGAAAAGAGGTGGTGGTGATGGAGGAGGGCACTTGTAGGGAAGAGCACTGGGTGTTGTATGTAAACCAATTTGAAAATAAACTATTTAAAAAAAAAAAAAACTACTGAATCCCAAACAGAATACTATATTCTGAGGAGTCTAACAAATACCCAGGGTCTGTGGCATGTGTGCTATTCTACTGTACCCATATCCACACATGTTGACTAGGATAGCACTCTAGACTTACTATGTTTTTAACCAACACATTAAAACATGATATATCATAAATATACCATAAATCATATATATCATATATTGCTAGATTTTCTCTTTATTGCTATAAATGTTTATTATTTACTTATTTTAGCCTTGCATTCACTTACTCATTCATTCATTAAAAAGTTTATATTTTAATAAAAACTATTAACATGAAATTTGCCATCTTAACCATTTCTAAATATACAGATCAGTAGTGTTAAGCATGTTCACATTCTTGTGAAACATTCTTGTGCAACTATCTCCAAAACTTTTTCATTTTGCAAAGTGAAAACTCTGTACTCATTAAACAACGGCTCCCCATTTCCCCCTCCCCCAGCTTCTGACAACCATCATTTTACTTTATGTTTCTGTGAGTTTGACTACTCTAGATACTTTGTGTGAGTGGAAACTTAACAGTATTTGCCTCTCTGTGACCAGTTTATTTCACTGAGCACAATGTCCTCATGGTTCATCCATGTTGTAATATCCATCAGAATTTCCTCACTTTTAAAGGCTGAAAAACATACTATTGCATGTGTATAGCAAATTTTATTTACCTATTCATCTTCCAATAGATGTAGATAATGCTGCCATTAATGTGGCTATGTAAATACTTCTTTGAGATTCTGCTTTCAGTTTTTGGATATATACCTAAAAGTAGAATTGCTGGATCATATGGTAACTATATTTTTAATTTCTTGAGGAGCTACCATACTATTCTCTGTAGCAGCTGCACCATTTACATTCCCACCAACAGTGCACAAGGATTCCAACTTATCCACATCCTCACCAGCACTTGCTTTCTGTTTTTCTGTAACCATCCTAGTGGGTATAAAGTGATATCTTATTGTTTGAGTTTGTGTTTCCTGAATGATTACTGATGTTGAGCATCTTTTCATATATTTTTTGGCCAATTGTATATAATCTTCAGTCATTCATTCATTTTTAAACATCCATAGGGAGTCTGTTAAAACTCCAGGCCTTGTGCCTAGTGCTAGAGAAACAAAGATGATTAGAATAAGTTTCTAGATCACAGGAGGCATATAGTATACTTAGGAAACTAACCTGTCAACAAGTGACTCTGAAAGAAAGCGGTAAATATCTGAAAGAGGTATACACCAAGCGCTTTCTTGACATTCATTTTACCTTGTTTCTCTAGTATTTTTCTTCTTGGTATTTGCTTATGAATATCCTGGTGGCCACTGGTGGTTGTTCCTTCATAGATAATTCATAAGTTTGCCACTTCAGCTACTTACACTTACCTTTTATTATTCATTGGCTATTTGCAAGAGAGTTGAATTTTCTCATGTCCTCAGTTGACCAAAATAAAGTGATATAAGCCTCTCAAGCTAATTTTAGTCATCACACAACTGTTTGTGGCCTGTTATGATGCCCAGGATGGGACATATTGCCTCACTGTCAATCCCTAAATTCTTTAGGAATCTCTTATCTCTGAAACTAAATGAGAAGGTCAACATTCTCTCCCTCAACAGTTGTTCTGTACTTACTGCCGTGTAAACATAGTTCAAATGCTGTACTACATTTCTTTTCCCAGTCCTAATGTCCTCTTTGACAAAGACTTATTAGGAAGAGGCATCAGGAGAAGAAGGAATATAGAGAAATATGAGAGAAGATATGTTACCAACATGTGATTAGTTGACCTGAGGTCCTTATACTTGTTAAATCATCACTGATCAAGAAAATTATTTCTTTAAAATTTTGAGTTTACATTGGGCCAGCCATGGTTCTTTTTTTGTTTATTTTTTTAAATGTTTTTATTTTTGAGAGAGAGGGTATGGGCAGAGAGAGAGGGAGATACAGAATCCCAAACAGGCTCCATGTTATCAGCACAGAGTCCGATGTGGGGCCCAAACTCACAGATCATGAGATCATGATCTGAGCCGAAGTCGGACATTCAACCAACTGAGCCACCCAGGTACCCCAGGCCAGTCATGGTTCTTAAAGTGTTACTAATCCAACTACTTGGTTCAAGCCACAAACCTAATACCTTCATGGTATGATAATAGAATTCCATTTATTTTCTCTAAGGATAGCTAAAATAGTAGCAGAATCAGATTTATGTAAAATATAACCTACCAAGGACTCAGAACAGATCTCTTTTTGCAGGGAAAGTATCGGTGATTCCCACTAGGCTAATATTTATCAATTATTCACCCATTAACCTTTGATTTAATTTGTAATGTTCTTTAGTTATATGTGTGTCAGCCTGTGGTAATTTGGTATTTCTTAGAAATCACTGCTGCTGCAGTATTCTGGGATAGCCAAAAACAGGGCAACATTTATTTAAATCTATAAAAATAGCTCCACTTACAGCTTGTCATTTTATTTCTACCCTGAGACAACATCTTCTGAGTATAACAATGTGATCCTGTTTATATATTTTTTAAGCTGGACAAGAATAGATGCTAAAAGTCACTCAGAATTATTACTGACAGTTGAATATAACTTCCATTTTGGAACTTGAACATATTGTAACTTAAATGTCTATTTGGGATAATATTTAAGAATTTGGTGTCACTCTGTTTCCTGAGATTTATATCCTGAGAGGTTTTCTCTGTAAATTGTAACAAATAAAGTAGTAAGTATCTAACAGAAATCTGCTATGCTCCTGACAGTTTGTAGTGATGTAGCAAAATGCTATCAAAGTGCTATCCTTGTATAGTAACATATCAATATCTGGAAGCTTTTTATAAAGGTAAATTCTCTTTGAAATGGAAAATTCCTTAAAAAGACAACAGTTTCAAATGAACCCTAGAAGAAATAGAAAACTTGAATAGCTATATAACTATAGAGAGTAAATGTGTAACAACTATATACTCAAAACTTACTGAAGGAAATTAAAGAAGATATTTGTCATGCATAAATTTGAAGTCCCAAAATTAGGATGGTAAGTCTCATCATATTAGATCAATGCAATGCCAATCAAAATCCTGGTAAGCTTATTCTAAAATCTATATGGAAATTTCAAGAACCCAGAAGAGCCAAAACAATTTTGAAAAAGAAGAACGAGTTTAGAGGACAAACAGCACCTGATTTTTGAAGGCTTACTGTAAAGCTACTGTATTCAACTCAGTTTGGAACAGATGGAGAATCCAGAGATATATCCACACTTACATGATCCAGTTGATTTTAATAGATCTGCTAGAGTAATTTAATGGTGCTAAAACAATTGGATATGTATATGGAGAAAAATGATCCTGTATTCTTATTTAATACCAAACAAAAAATCAACTTGAAATGGACCTTGAAAGTAAGAGCTAAAACTATTGGACTTCCAGAAGAAAAGATATGATAAATAAACATAGGATGATTATTGTGACATTGGATTAGGTAAAGATTTCTTAAAGAAAACACAAGCCATGAAATAAATGCAATTTTATAGACCTGTCTCCAAACCTACTGAATAGTAACCCCTTTTGGTGGAGCTCAGGAACCTGTTTTAACAATCTCTCCAGATGATCCTTTAGCACACAGTACTTTGAGATGCTTTGTAAGTGTAAAAATATATTGCCATGTGAATATCCAAATTGTCCCTCATTCCACCTTTAAAATAACTGTAGAGTAGGAGAAGTATGGGAAAGACATATGATCCTTTAAAACTAAACAGGTCATGAAAACTGAGATCATGAGAGGTGAGACAAACTACAGTATCCAGCATGGTACATACCCCCAGGAAGCAAGATGACATGGTACAGAGTTGAGAGCAGGAAATAATGAATATGAGATAATGTTTGAGGAGTGAGAATCTTCAGGAAATTGTCTGAGTCTTGAGATGTTTTTTAAGAGGAGAAGATCAGGATATTGGACTAACTTTATAACTCTTCAAGAAACTCAAGTTAATAATTCTAGAACATTTTCCAAGTTCCTTCTATTGACAGAACAATGTTTTATTGAGCCTAATACTACTCTAAGGTTTACCACCTGGGTTTCTAGGTTCATAAGAATTACGAAGGTATTTTTATGTATTCCTCAGTTATCTAACAATTATTCATTTAAGGAATATGTGAAATAATTGAAACCATGCTTCTCCTAGCATTATCCAATATTATTTAAACAGGAACATTTCACAAATAGATCCACATCAAGGTGATTGTATTGCTGTTAATTTTATAGAGTTATGTCATCTATGTCCAACTTGGCATGTAGAGTTTACAAGAAAGCCTCCTGAAGGTACATCTTTATAAGGCCTAGAAAAACACTCTGTTCATTTAAAATTTGTGCTTCACCAGAAAGAGTATTCAATGGGAAAAAAAGACAGTCTATCTAGCAAATAGTTCTGGGAAAACTGGACAGCAACATACAGAAGAATGAAACTGGACCACTTACAGAAAAATAAATTCAAAGTGGGTGAAAGCTCTAAATGTGAGGAAGCCATCAAAATCCTAGAAAACAGGCAACAACCTCTTTGACCTTGGCTGCAGCAACTTCTTACTTGACATGTCTCCAAAGGCAGGGGAAATAAAAGCAAAAATGAACTGTTGGGACCTCATCAAGCTAAAAAGCTTCTGTACAGCAAAGGAAACAATCAACAAAACTAAAAGACAACCAATGTAATGGGAGAACATATTTGTAAATGACGTATTGGGTAAAGGATTAGTATCCAAAATCTATAAAGAACTCACCAAACTCAACACTTGAAAAACAAAGAATCCAGTGAAGAAATGGGCAGAAGACATGAATAGACCCTTTTCCAAAGAAGGCATCCAAATGGCTAACAGACTCATGAAAAGGTGCTCAACATCACTCAGAGAAATACAAATCAAAACACATTGAGATACCACCTAATACCAGTCAGAGTGGCTAAAATTAACAACTCAGGAAACAAGAGATGTTGGCAAGGATGTGGAGAAAGGAGAACCCTCTTGCATTGCTGGTGGAAAACAAACTGGTACAGCCACTCTGGAAAGCAGTGTGGAGGTTCTTCAAAAAATTAAAAATAGAAATACCCTACGGCCCAGCAATAGCATTACTAGGAATTTATCCAAAGATATAGGAGTGCTGATTTATAGGCACACGTGTACCTCAATGTTTATAGCAGTGCTATCAATAATAGCCAAATAATGGAAAGAGCCCAAATGTCCATCAACTGATGAATGGATAAAGAAGATGTGGTATGTACGTATATGTGTGTGTACTCAGAATAGTACTCAGCAATGAAAAGAATGAAATCTTACAATTTGCAACAACATGGATGAACTGGAGGGTATTATGGCTAAGTAAAATAAGTCTTTGTCAGTCAGACAAAGAGGTATCATATGTTTCCACTCATATGTGGAAGTTGAGAAACTTAACAGAAGACCATGGGAGAAGAGAAACAAAAACAATAGTTACAAACAGAGAGGTAGGCAAACCATAAGAGACTCTTAAATACAGAGAACAAACTGAGAGTTGATGTGGGGAAAATGAGTAATGGGCATTGAGGAGGGCACTTGTTTGGATAAGCATTGGGTGTTATATGTAAGTGATGAATCACGGGAATCTACTCCCAAAGCCAGGAGCATGCTGTATACATTATGTTAGCTAATTTGAGGATGTTATAAAAATAAATAAATAAATAAATAAAAATGTGTGCTTCATATCATAAACTTAAAGTAGTGTTGATTACAATGCAGTCTAAGACAAGCAGCTAAAAGCACTTGGAAAAGGGTCTAATAGAGCCTATGTATTATATAATTTAACATTTAAAAATATATAAAATGATTCCTGATATATAGTGAACACGATGCAGGTGTTTGATAATGAAATGAATTCAATAAAATATGTGCATATATTTATTATTGAATACCTATCATGTGGCAGGCACTGAGCAAAGTGCTGAAGTTAAATGATGAGCCAAAGGAAGAGACTGTTGTCTCCATGGAACTTAGGGTCTAAACATTAGACACTCAAATAATCAAATAAATAAAGACATAATTAATTGTAATAAAAAGATATTTGGTACCATGAGTACATATGATGAGTCAAAGATGTTTCATAGAGGAAGTAATATCTAAACTAAGTTCTGAGTCATCAATATAACTAGGCCAAGGAAAAAGCATGTGTTAATTCTCTGGGTAAGAAATAAAAATGTCACCTTTCTGAAAATGGGAGCAGATTAATGTGACTGCTATAGAGAGTATGAGGCCTAAAGGGGCTTATAGTAAAATTGGAGTAGGTAGATAGGTGTTATTTTCTGCAAATCTTTGCAGCCATGCCAAGAAAAGAGTGTAGATCCTCATCCCAAAAATCAATAAAGGACATCAGAGGTTTTAAGTACAAAATGAGTATGTCTGTGTGTATATCTCCCTGTAAGCATGCATATGAGAGGAGAGAGCAGAGAGAGACACTAATTAGAATTCTGGCCCCAGTTTGGAGAATGGGATGTGGGGAGCAGGGGGAAGATTGGATGCAGGGAGAGAGCCAGGTGGCTAAAATAGTCATCCAGGAAAGAAATAGTGATGTCTTAGACTAAGGACTTAAGGTGGTAGGTGTGGCTTTAGGGAGAAGTAGATAGATTTGCCTGGCTAAATCAATAAAATTTGTTACTGGATTGGGTTTAGGGGAATGGTGATAAAGAAAGCAGTATTAGGATGACTCATGGGCTTTCATTTTATATATCTTTCATTGATAAAAAGAAGTGTGGAGGACGCAGGAGGTTTTGGAGAGGAGATTGTAATTTGGCTTTAGGTGTTTTGAGTTTGAGTTTGCTTTGTGATTTTTTAAGTAGAGCCAGGAAGTAGGCAATTGCTAGTTGGGATTTGAGCTCAGAGAATGGTTTAAAGTTGGAGATATAAATTTGGGAGTTAACTATGTTTACTTGTTAATAGAAGCCATGCACATGGATGAGTTTGTATAGAGATTACAGAGTGGGAGGAATACAGATTTTGTGGTGAATCCTGAAGAATTTCAGCATTTAATGACTGCATAGAGGGAGCAGAGCCTTGAGAGGAGACAGATGAAAATAGCAGAGAAGCAGGAGCCATCAAAGGAGGAGGTGTTTTTAGAAGAATGGAATGATCCACAGAGTGGAATCCTGCAGAGAACTGGTGACAAGGACTGGGGAAATAAAAGAGTAATGGGACAGTCACTGCAGGCATTGGACAGGGCAGTTTTCAGGGAGTGTAAGAGCAGATGATAGACTGAGGTGAATTGAAGAGTATGTTCTAGAAAATAGCAAACTGGATCAAACAGACTAATTTCTATTTAGGGGTGGAGGAGCCTTAGTGTGAAGTTCTACTCACAGATTCCAAAATGTGAATGAAACAGTACCTGGAACTGATCATCTCTACCACAAACCAAGTGAGGCAAGTTAGCATCTTTAGTAATAGGATACACTGACATCCTGTGCCTCCTAATGGGATTATCTCAGAAGGATCCAACAGAATTTCTGTAGACTTCCAGCCAACACTGTATAAGCTGAATTCAGTGATGAGTAACAATGAAACCCAAACTGAATTGGCCTATACTCTTAGAACTCCATGTCATGGAAGAGAAAGGAAGGCAGAGGCACTGCTTCAGATCAAAGGTGACTGAACCAACACGTAACTAAATGTAATGTGGGATATTGAATCAGATCCTGAATCCAAAAAGAAAAAATGCTATAGAAGACATTATTGGGACAATTGAGGAAATTTGAATATGGATTATATATTTGATACAATAGTCTTTCAATAGTGTTAAATTTCCTGAATTAGATTTTACTCCTATGATTGTGTGAGAAAACATCCCTGTTCTTAGGAGACACATGTTGAACTATTTAGGATCTCAAAGTTGTAATTTACTTTCAAATGTTTTAACAAAATTAACATGCATATATGTATATAATGTCTATCCACACAAACACAAACAAAGCAAATGTGGCAAAATGGTAGCAATTGCTGAGCCTATTCTTAAAAGATTTCTGTAGATTTCAAATATACAATAAAGTCTATTGTGCTATTTGTGTAGGTTTTCTATAAATTTGAATTTCTCCACAGTAAAAAAAAAAATAAGTTTAGCAACTATCAGATTTCTACACCATCTGCTAATATTTGTTATTCACAAAATGTGTCATATACATATTAGAAAGAACAACTTTGGATATTGTATTAGTAACAGCATTTATTCATGGCCATCTATATTATTTGAAACCTAATTTCTATGGATATATAGAACAGATTCCTCCCAAGGCTTCCTTCAGGAAACATTCTACTAAAATTGTGAGACTTTTCTCCCAAAAATCATCACAATAATTCTACATAAGAAATTAACCAAATTCAAGGAGCATCCATGGAGACCATTCTAAGTGTAAATCTGGATTGTTAGGTATTGTTGGGAATGTGGAAATAAATGTGACCATCAAGGCTCTCAGGAAGCATGTGGTCCAATATTGGTGCTCAGAAAGACCTCACTACCACAAAAAATTGTTAAAACACAATAAATGAACTTCAAAGGAAGAAGAAGCCTACAGAGCAATATCTCTCAGAGTCTGGATTGGCCAGAATGATAAAATGTCACCACCAGCAAAAATATCAGGGGAATTTACAGACAAGAGGGATAGGAGAAAGCTCTTTTCACTGTCATTTTATTGAGAGGGCATATTAATACCCAAAACAATGAAGGACAATATCAAAGTAAAGTTCTTGAAAATGAAATGAATTTCATTTTGAGAAAAAAAAAGATAATAATAAAATCTCAGTGAATAGTGCCAACCAAAGAATTTAAGGAGTTTTGAGAAAGTCAAAACAGTGTTTTTAATATTGAAAGGAAATATTCAGACTCACTTGAGTCTGTAAGCAGCTATGCTAGTTGCAGGAAATAGAAATAGGCTTTGAGTAATTCACATGTGGGAAACCTACAAACATGAAAAAGGCCTGTTTTATTTTCTGTAGCACATCATCGGTGTAATTGGGGTAGATGTAGTAAATCTTGAACTGAGTAAATAGTGTGTAGAGGTTTTGAAACTTTGAAACTAACTTAAGCATTTAAAAAATAGCAAATTTGCTTATTTAAGAAGAAAAAATGTGTAAATGTGTGTATCATTTAGATAGACACACATATATATTTTCTTTTTTTTATAGTTTATTGTCAAGTTGGTTTCAATATAACACCCAGTGCACTTCCCCATAAGTGCCCTCCTTATATGACCATCACCCCCCTTCCCTTTTCCCTCTCCCCTTTTACCCCTCAGAATGTTTTCAGTATACAAGAGTCTCTCATGATTTGCCTCCCTCTCTCTCCCTAATTCTTTTTACCACCTTCACCTCCCCATAGTCCTCTGTTAAGTTTCTCCTGTTAGACCTATGAGTGAAAACATATGGTATCTGTCCTTCTCTGCTTCACTTATTTCACTTAGCATGACACCCTCAAGGTCCATCCACATTGCTATGAATAGCCAGATATCATTCTTGATTGCCATGTAGTATTCCATTGTATATATAAACCACATCTTCTTGATCCATTCATCAGTTGTTGGATATTTAGGCCCTTTCCATGATTTGGCTATTGTTGAAAGTGCTGCTATGAACATTCAGTACCTGTGCCCCTATGCATCAGACTTCTGTATCCCTTGGATAAATCCCTAGCAGTGCTATTGCAGGGTCATAAAGGAGTTCTATTGATACTTTTTTGAGGAATCTCCACACTGTTTTCCAGAGCAGCTGCACCAATTTACATTACCACCAACAGTGCAAGAGGGTGGACATTTCTCCACATTCTCACCAGCATCTATAGTCTCTTGGTTTGTTCATTTTAGCCACTCTGACTGGCGTGAGGTGGTATCTCAGTGTGGTTTAGATTTGTATTTCCCTGATGATGAGTGATGCTGAGCATCATTACATGTGTCTGTTGGCCATCTGGATGTCCTCTTTGGAGAAGTGTCTATTCATGTCTTTTGCCCATTTCTTCACCGGAGTTGTTTTTTGGGTGTGGAGTTTGGTGAGTTCCTTGTAGAATTTGGATACTAGCCCTTTATACGACATGTCATTTGCAACTATCTTTGCCCATTCTGTAGGTTGCCTATTGGTTTTCTTAATTGTTTCCTTTGTAGTGCAGAAACTTTTTATCTTGATGAGGTCCCAACAGTTCATTTTTGCTCTTGATTCCCTTGCCTTTGGGCATGCGTCAAGTAGGAAATGGCTGTGGTTGAGGTCAAGGAGGCTGTATCCTGCTTTCTCCTCTAGGGTTTTGATGGTTTCCTGTCTCACATTCAGGACCTTTATCCATTTGGAGTTTATTTTTGTGTATGGTGTAAGAAAGCAGTCTAGTTTCATTCTTTTGCATGTTGCTGTCCAGTTTTCCCAGCACCATCTGTTAAAGAGGCTGTCATTTTTCCATTGGATACTCTTTCCTGCTTTGTCAAAGACTAATTGACTAATTAACTTGTGGCTCCAGTTCTGGGCTCTCTATTCTATTCCATTGGTCTAAGTGTCTGTTTTTGTGCCAATACCACACTGTCTTGATGGTGACAGCTAAAGTCTGGGATTGTGATGCCTCCCATTTTGGTTTCCTTCTTCAGTGTTACTTTGGCTATTGGGGTCTTTTGTGGTTCTGTACGAATTTGAGGATAGTTTGTTCTAGCTTTGCAAAGAATATTGGTGCAATTTTGATGGGGATTGCATTAAAGGTGTAGATTGCTTTGAGTAATAATGACATTTTAACAATGTTTATTCTTCTGATCCACAAGCATGGATTGTTTTTCCATTTCTTTGTGTCTTCTTCAATTTCATTCATAAATTTTCTATAGTTTTCATTATACAGGTCTTTTACATCGTTGGATAGGTTTATTCCTAGGTATTTTATGTTTTTTTGTGCAATTGTGAATGGGATCAATTTCTTGATTTCTCTCTCTGTTGCTTCATTATTGGTATTTAAAAATGCAGCTGGTTTCAGTACGTTGATTTTGTACCCTGCAACCTTGCTGAATTAATGGATCAGTACTAGTAGACTTCTGGTGGAATCAATCAGGTTTTCAATGTAGAGTATCATGCCATCTGAGAAAAGTGAAAGTTTGACTTCATCTTTGCCAATTCTGATGCCTTTTATTTCCCTTTGCTGTCTGATTGCTGATGCTAGGACTTCCAGCACTATATTAAACAACAATGGTGAGAGTGGACATCCTTGTTGTGTTCCTGATCTCAGGAGGAAAGCTCTCATTTTTTTTCCCCATTGAGGATGATAATAGCTGTGGGCTTTTCATAAATGACTTTTACGATGTTTATGTAAGTTCCTTCTATCCTGACTTTCTCAAGTGTTCTTATTAAGAAAGGATGCTGTATTTTGCCAAATGGTTTTTCTGCATCTGTCGACAGGATCATATGGTTTCTATCTTTTCTTTTGTTAATGTGATGTATCACATTGATTGATTTGCTAATATTGAACCAGCCCTGTAACCCAGGAATGAATCCCACTTGATCATGATGGGTAATTCTTTTTATATGCTATTGAATTCAATTTACTAGTATCTTGTTGAGTATTTTTGCATCTGTATTCATTAAGGATATTTGCCTGTAGTTCTCTTTTTTTTTTGTTGGGAATCAAAGTATTGCTGGCTTCGTAGAATGAGTCCAGAAGTTTTCCTTCTATTCCTATTTTTTGGAATAGCTTGAGAAGAATGGGTATTAACTCCACTTTAAATGTCTAGTAGAATTCCCCTGGGAAGCCATCTGGCCCTGGGCTCTTATTCATTGGGAGATTTTTGATAACTGATTAGATTTCTTCACTGGTTATGGGTCTGTTCAGATATTCTCTCTCTCTTCTCATTTGAATTTTGGTAGTGCATGTGTGTTTAGGAATTCCAGTTTGTTGGAATATAATTTTTCATAGTATTCCCTGATGATTGCTTGTATTTCTGAAGGATTGGTTGTAATAGTTCCATTTTAATTCATGATTTTGTCTTTTTGGGTGTTCTCTCTTTTCTTGCTGAGGAGCCTGGCTAGGGGGTCTATCAGTTTTGTTTATATTTCCAGAAAACCAACTCTTGGTTTCATTGATCTGTTTAGCTGTTGTTTTGGATTCTATATTGTTTATTTCTGCCCTGATATTTATTATTTCTCTTCTTCTGCTGGGTTTGGAGTGCTCTTGCAACTCCCCTTTTAGTTCCTTTAGGTGCATTGTTAGATTTTGAATTTGCGCTTTTTCTAGTTTCTTGAAATAGGCCTGGATTACAATATACTTTTCACTTAGGACTGCCTTTACTGCATCCCTGAGAGTTTGGATTGTTGTATTTTTATTTTATTTTTTCCTAATTTTTAAAAATATTTTATTTATTTTTGAGAGAGATAGAGAGCAAGCAAATGAGCAGGGGAGGATCAGAGTCAGAGAGAGAAGGAGAAACAGAGTCCGAAGATATGAACTGTGAGATCATGACCTGAGATGAAGCCAGATGCTCAACTAACTGAGCCACCCAGGTGTCCCTGTATTTTCATGTTCATTTGTTTCCATATATTTTTTAACTCCTTCTCTAATTGCCTGATTGTCCCAACCATTCTTTAGTAGGGTTGGCTTTAACCTCTATGTTTTTGGAGGTTTTCCAGACTTTTTCCTGGGATTGATTTCAAGTTTCATAACATTGTGATCTGAAAGTGTGCTTGGTATGATCTCAGTTCTTTTATATTTATGGAGGGCTGTTTTATGACTGAGTATGTGATCCATCTTGGAGAATGTGCCATGTGCGCACTTGAGAAGAAAGTGAATTCTCTAGCCTCAGGATATAGAGTTCTAAATATATCTACCAATTCCATCTGTTCCAATGTGTCGTTTAGGTCCATTGTTTCTTTAGTGATTTTCTGTTTAGTTGATCTATCCATTGTTGTAAGTGGAGTATTAAAATCCCTACAATTAGCACATTCTTATCAGTAAGATTGTTTCTGTTTGTTATTAACTTTTTTTTAATGTTCTTTTATTTTTGAGAAAAAGAGACAGAGCATGAGCAGGGAGGGACAGAGAGAGATGGAGACATATAATTGGAAGCAGGCTCCAGCACAGAGCCCAATGCTGGGCTTGAACCCACAAATGTGAGATCATGACCTGAGCCAAAGTTGGAGGCTTAACTGACTGAACCACCCAGGTGTCCCATGTGATTAACTATTTTATGTATTTGGGTCTCCTGAATTTGGCACGTAGATGTTTATTATTATTAGCTCTTCCTGATGTAGAGACCATGTAATTATCATATAATGTCCTTCCTCATCTCTTGTTACTGCCTTTACTTTAAAGTCCAGTTTGTCTGATATAAGTATGGCTACTCTGGCTTTCTTTTGACTTCCAGTTGCATGATAGATATTTCTCCATCCCCTTACTTTCAATCTGAAGGTGTCTTCAGGTCTAAAATGAGTCTCTTGTAGATAGCAAATAGATGGATTTTGTTTTTTTATCCATTCTGCTACCCTGTGTCATTTGATTGGAGCATTCAGCCATATAAATTCAGTGTTATTATTGAAAAATATGGGTTTAGAGTCATTGTATTCTCTGTAGCGTTCATGCTTGTAGTGGTATTCTGGTACCTTGTATTCCTTACAACATTTCCCTCATAGAATCCCTCTTAGGATCTCTTGTAGGGCTGGTTTGGTGGATGAATTCTCTCAATTTTTATTTATTTGGGAAAACCTTTATCTCTCTTCTATTCTGAATGATGGTCTTACTGGATAAAGGATTCTTGGCTGCATATTTTTTTCTGTTTATCACATTGAAGATTTCCTGCCATTCCTTTCTGGCCTGCCAAGTTTCAGTAGACATGTCTGTAACTACTCTGGTAGGTTTCCCTTTGTATGTTAGGGCCCTTTTATCCCTAGCTGCTTTCTGAATTCTCTCTTTATCTTTATCTTTTGACAGTTTCACTATGATATGTTGGGCTGAAGATCCATTCAAGTTAAGTCTGAAGGGATTCTCTGTGCCTTTTGGATTTCAATATCTATTTTCTCCCCCAGATTGGGGAAGTTCTTGGCTATAATTTGATCAAGCACCCCTTCAGGACCTTTTCCTCATTCTTCTTCTTCTGGAATTCCTATGATATGGATATTGTTCCGTTTGATTGTATCACTAAGTTCTCAAATTCTTTTGTGCTTCTGGATCAATTCCTCTCTCTTTTTCTGAGCTTCCTCTTTTTCTGTAACTGCATCTTCTAAATCACCTATTCTCCTCTGTATCTCTTCAATCCGTTCAGTGACGGCCTCCATTTTAATATGCACCTCATTTATAATATTTTTTTAACTCATCACAGCTATTTTGAAGGTCACTAGTCTTTGTATCAGTAGATTCTCCGATGACTTCCATGCTTTTTTCAAGCCCAGTGATTAATTTTATGGCTATTGTTCTAAATTCCTGCTCAGTTATGTTGCTTATACCTGTTTTGAGTTATTCTGTAGCTGTGACTTCTCCCTGGAATTTCTTTAGAGGAGAGTTCTCTGTTTTGTCCTTTTGGCTAGCTTTCTGTCTCTTGTCAGTTTTAAAAGCTCATTATGTACTCTGCACCTGTGAGTATTGCTGTATTAAAGGAGGCTCATTGACTGTCCAACATCTGTCTGTTTGGGAAGTGTTCTTTTAATGGTGTTTCTCAGCTTTCATTTTGTGACTTTGGTTATTTTATTTCCCTATTCAGTGATATAAGGACTCTCCACCATATGTACCTTGGCTTGTTTCTTGAGGTGGCCCTATATGTGCCCAGACAATAAACTTGGGGTGCTGCTTTCCACTCTTGGCTCAAAGCATATGGGCTTACATCCACTGAAGGAGAAGGCCAACTCAGTGCACTCACATCATCTGCATTTGTGTGGTGGGCATCTCAGGGAAAGGGGGCTTATGAAGGCAGGGGATACAGGCCCAGATAGAAGCCGCCCTGAGTCCTTCCCTGCCCCTACCACACATGCATATTCTTAAAATTTTTTAAATAATGCTTTAAATTGAGAGAAAGACTGAGCTACATTATAGTTAATGCTATTGACTTAATCTTTCCAAATTTTCTTAGTTTTAACTAAAAAAATAAATATACCTGTTCCACATGAAAAGCAAAGATTAAAAGGTATAATATCGGAGTGCCTGGATAGCTCAGTCTGTTAAGCATCTGACTTTTGATTTTGGCTCAATTTGTGATCTCGCAGTTTATAAGTTTGAGCCCTGTGTCAGCTCCGTGCTGACAGTATGGACCCTGCTTGGGATTCTCTTTCTCTCTCCCTCTGCTTAACCTGTTCTTTCTTTCAAAATAATCAAACTTAAAACAACTTACAAGAACTAAAAAAGTAAATAAATAAAAGGTATAATATCACATTTGTATAACCCTAAAATTTTTGAACTATTGATAATTGTTTCCAGTGTGCATATTTAAAACGAAGCTTTTCTGGGTCCCTGGATGACTCAGTTGTTTAAGTGTCTAACTTCAGCTTGGATCATGATCTCATGGCTCATGAGTTTGAGCCTGGTGTTGGTCCCTGTGCTGACAGCTCAGAGTCTGCAGCCTCCTGTGGACTGTGTGTCTCCCTCTCTCTGCCCCTACCCCACTCACGTTCTGTCTCTTTCTCTCAAAAAATAAACATAAAAAAATCAGACTTTTCAATTCAATACAACAATGAAACTTGTTCTTGTGGACAATTCAGTGAACTCAGCATATAATTAAAAGAAAACACTTACATGATAGTAATGCAAGTTTGTGGAAAACAAAAAAAATGTGGCTTTTTTTTTTGGTCTTGTTTCCATAAAAATGTTTGGAAGCAATAATTTACATATGGTTAAAACAAACTTGTAGACATTAAGCATGCATCCATGTTGCATTGTACTCTTAAGTTACTTTCTATCAAGTACCCTAATGTAAACTGTGTAGTAAACTATATCACAGTTCAAATTTTCCCACTTAAAAAGTTAAGAGCACTGGGTGTTGTATGGAAAACAATTTGACAGTAAAATATTATGGAAAAAAATAAAATTAAAAAAAAAGTTAAGTTCAACATTAATGACTCTTTCATTCTGTAACATACTGTGAAAGCTTCCAGCCAGTTGGCTAAGGATGAAAGTCATCTCTGGCTTTCTTACTGCTGTGTCCTAGAGATGCATTTAAAGAGCAAATGCATGCTTAACAGTCAAGAGGAAATTCTGCTCGAAGGATGGCTGTCAATCAAACCAGCTCTCTTATTCTTTTTATTATCAGAAAATTGCAAATAAAGATGGATGCAACTGACAAAATAAACAGGAATACAAAACTGGAAAAAATTTGAGATATCCTCATTCTATCCTTATCACAGATCATTGAGATACAGTTCAATCATGATGTCATTAGAATCAGAAATATATCTTACTAGTAGATTTGTTGACAGAGAGAAATATTTCTTAAGATTCTCAAAACATTTTGGCTTTGTATCACTTGTCTAGGCCAGCCTATGGGATTGAGGAAGAGACTTGTTTGCTGATCTTATCCCCTCAGTCTTTAACACATCTATTACTAGATTCCAGCCATTGTTACCAAGATCTGGGTATTATCTATGCTACAGCTCCTGGCAGAGGAAAAGGGACTATGAAAGAGTGCTACCTGCATGCTATTATCGATACTCTACTCTGCCTCAGTTTCTTCATCCTGGTTGGAGTCATTTCCTAGCTCTACCCCCTGACCCCTTCCCCACAGGGTGTGAGCTAATAGTACCATGGACATTATGCACATGAAATTAGTACCTCCCTAGTGGTATGCTTAATCTAGAAAAATAACTCATAGGGATTGCAAGGTGTGAATAGAATGCAGGGAAATGTGAGGTACCGTGATGCTGGAACAATGCCCGTAAGGCTGCTTGTTACTCAAAGCTTCGGAGGCACAAGAAGGAGATTTGAATAGATTAGATCCATTACTCAGGCATTTCCTGAGCTTTGCTTATTTACCCACCTTAGAGAAGAAATAGCTGAGAAGAAACACTATTGGATAATGAGGAGGAAAGCAAGAAAAAACTACAGAAAATGGCTCAGGGGGGCTATTTATGACAACTGCACTTCATTGCCATGTTTCCTATTTTCCTCTGCCCCAAAGTTTGAACAGAATTCCTTTTCAGGATGAGTTTTTTCAAAAAGAGTCTTTCGAATGTGTCTTCTTTAGGTTTAGAAGCAAGCCACTGGGATTTAATGTTTAAACTTTCTGAACTCCTATGTTTATAAGGGAGCAATCTGGGCTGTAGGGATAAACAACCTTTTAATCCCAAAGATAATCTTGGTTTATATGGGCTTATTGAAACTAGTCTTCAAATACTTTACTTACAGGAAATTTTAATTTTTTTTCTTTTTTCATATGCTGCAACTTTATTTGCATATCCACAGACTTGATTCTGTTAAGTTAGCTTTTGATTTCCAAAAATGAATGAATAAGGAAGGAGAGAAAAAGCTTTAATAATTTTACTCTGTTACATTTTATGTTTAAATACATCTTATAACCAATGTGTGCTAAATTGAAAGTGTGCACCCAGAGGAGGCAGTTAAAAGTTGTTTCACTGATATTCTCAAGACTATAAACTCACCCTTGGGTACTTAAGGGCAAACCAATCAAATCAGAGTTCATTCAAGTGTTAACATAATAATGTGAAAAGGGCACCCACTCTGTGAAGGCGAGAGGGAGGGACGATGATATCCACCAATAAGGAATGCCAAGATGGTAGGTAGTGTCTCTATTGCTATTTTTGAAAAATATGTAGGTCAACATTTACAAGCCTGGCAAAACAAACAACTATTTCTTCACAGACTAGACCCAGCTCTTTAATGATCAGAAAGAACCTTGCCTAGTTGGTCATGCTTATTGCTAAACTGGTCTTCTGCTGCCATTTGAGCTTCATGTTATTTCATATTCAGGAAATGGATTCTTACTATTTTCCTTATGTAACAATTGGTATGTCTATGTACAAATGGCTTTATAATATAAAAACTTCTCTGCGACTTCGGAGGAGTACCTTTTCAGGTCAGCTCACATTACCTGGTTCTTTTTGGTGGTTGCAGAATATTTCAAATTCTGGGTATAATTATTTACAAAGACAATTCTCTTTTGAGGTTGTGCTCCACCTCTATTTTTTTCCTGTTCATACATTATTCATCCAACTGATGTTTTTTAGTCTCCAAGTATCAATTTTTAGAATGAATTTTAGAGTCGTGGTGAGCCTGGAATACTAGTGGCTTGGCATTGATTAAACACCAGGGTAAGACTGGTATGGTCTCATTACTGAGTTCTTAGATATACTAATTGACCTGATAGAGGCAACAAAGAGAATTGGTAGTTTTAGCAATACTGGTTATTTCTAACTTTGTGTTAAGTTTTGAAATATTTTTAAAATAAATTATATTTTCATGTATTCTTTCTATGCATCAGCCATAATGCTGTATTTTCTTCTAATATCAAGCTTTTACTGAGATAAAGCATTCAATAACAATAGCTGACATTTATTTTAAATATCAAATTTTAATTGTGACAGATATTAATGTACATATGTGGCATGTACAGTTGCTGGTATGTATAGTTGTATAAACCATATATGTACTGAGTAAACAGTCACAGTAAAATTAATACTTACGTACCCACCACTCAAGTTAGGAAGTAAAGCTTGATTAGCACTTTGGAAGACCTCTAGTGCTCTCTTGATTGCATCTCCTCCCTCCCCACCCCACCCCCAGTTACTACCATATTGAATTTTGTCTTAATAATTCCCATTATTTTCTGCATAGCTTAGTCACCTAGTCTGGTGACAGGAGCACCTAGATCTGTGCTCCTAAACAATACATTTACCTTTCCTTTTTTTTTTTTGAGTCACATATAAGTGGTATCATACAGTAAGTATGCTTCTGGGACTTATCATTTTTGATCATCATTCTGTTTTTGAAGAGTCATCCATGTTAATATTTGTAGTAGGTTGTTCATTTTTACTAATGTACCATATTACGTTACATAAATATATACCACATTATATTTGTCCATTTTACTAGTAATGAATATTGTGTTGCTCCCAGATTTTTGCTATCATAATCCAACACAGCAAATCTGTATGAAATAGTTTTACACTTGTCTTCTAATACACATATGGAAGACTTTCTGTAGACAGTGGCGTTTCAACTTTTGCCCAAGACATGCAGTAAAAAATATTTGTTTTTTCACAGTTCAGTTAACACACATACATAATGAGTGGAAAAATCAATTTCACAAAACATTACTTACCCTTGCTAATTGCAGTGCATCCTGATATTTCTATTTAATTCTATTTCATTTTAAATGATTTATAACCCACAGTTTGAAATACACTGCTTTGAATATATACATAGGAGTGGAAGTATTGTGTCACTGCATATCCACATGTCCGATTTTTTTAGATGATGCCCAACCCTTTTCCAGTGACCCTTCATGGTTCTTTCTTCATTCTTTCAATCCTTTGACTGCTTTTCAGTTGGTCTGTTTGTCTTTTTCCTAATAATTCATAAGGTATCCTTCATGTAGTCTGGATGCCAAGTCATCATCAGTTAAATATATTATAAATATTTTGGTCAAATTGTAGCTTATTTTTTCACCGTGTTAATGGTGTCATTTGATGAGTAAAAGTTCTTGATTTTTAAATCTTCCCTAAGGTTGTTGATTTTTAGGCCTTGTGTAAGAAATCCTTTTTTAGCTTAAGGTCATGAAGATCTTCTGTTATGTAATGTTTTGAAAGTCTTATACTTTGCTTTGTAAATCTTTAACCAATCTGAAATTGACCTTTTAAATGGTGTAAAATAGGAGACAAATTTTATTTTTTCCCAATAGGACACACTAAAATATTTCAGAACTATTACCTGCAGTGCCTTTTCCCCACTTCTGCAGTTCCCAACTGTATTATTCTATCTGTGTGGGTCTGTTTCTAGACTCTATTCTTTTTTTAAAAACTATTTATTAATTTATTTTGAGGGTGAGAGAATGAGCGGGGAAGGGGAAGAGAGAGAGAGAGAGAGACCCAAGCAAACTCAAACTCACAAACTGTGAGATCATGTGAGGCTCAAACTCACAAACTGTGAGATCATGATCTGAGCCGAAATCAAGACTCAGACCCTTAACCAACTGAGCCACCCAGGCACCCATAGACTCTGTTGTATTCCACTAATCTATTTGTCTGTCTCTGTACCAATACCACACTGTCTTCATTGTATAGCTTTGTAGTAAGACTTGGTATCTGGGAGGGCCAGATTCTTCAGCTTGCTGTTTTCTTTTCTTGTTAACTTGACCTTGGTCCTAAGGTCTCCTATATAAATTTTTAGAATGAGTTTGACAATTTCCTCAAAATAATCTTTGGAAATTTTGATCAGAATTGCTTTGAATCTCTAGATGAATATGAGAAAAAGTGATTTCTTTTTTTTTTAGGATAGAAAGTTTTCCTAATCAGGAAAATGATCTAACTCTCTATTTTATTTAGTTCCACTTCAATGTCTCTTAATATGTTTTATCATTTTCTCCAGGGAGATCTTTCCACTTATTAAATTTATTTATTAGCACATTATATGTTTGTTTCTATTATGCATTCATTAGGTAAAAATGTAATTATTTTAAAATATTTATTTTATATATACAACTTCTCTTTTCAGTCTGATATTCTATCTATAAGTCATTTGAGTTTTATACTGAAACTATCATATCATTTATAAATGATGACATTGTTTTTCTTCCTTTATGATTTTTATAATTTTTTTCCCTTATTGTAATATCCTGGAGAAAGTCTCAGAACATTTTGAAAGGAAGTGATGATAGCAGGCATCTTGTTTAGTTCCTGTTCTTAAGAGAATCTTCACAAGTCCTTATCACTAAGTGCTATGTGTACTTAAGTTTTGTTGTTTGTAGAGAACACTTTGTTCTGTACATCTTCCATTACACCTCTAGATTACTTTCCACTTTCCCCACTTGGGTTGGTGCCCTGGGTGGCTGACCTGTATAGGCCACTTCAGTGGCTTTTATTGGCTTCCATTGGCTTCTTCTTGGAAACTGTAGAGTAGGAAGAGGAGAGGGAGATAGAAGACGTGTCAGAGTTTACTTGGTTCTTTCACTGTGGATCCTTTTGTGGGCTAGCTGAATTACTAAGGGGAAGGTCCAGCTTTTTTCTATTTCTGGTGTGTGGGTTTTTTTCTCTTTAATATAAAAAACATAATTTAAAAAGATTTTTAAAAATTTTATTTATTAAAATTTTTAATGTTTTATTTTTGAGAGAGAGAGAGAGAGAGAGTGAGCATGATCAGGGGAGGATCAGAGAGAGAGGGAGACACAGAATCTGAAGACAGGTTCCAGGCTCTGAGCTAGCTGTCAGCACAAAGCCCAATGCAGGGCTCGAACCCACGAACCATGAGATCATGACCTGATCCGAAGATGGACACTTAACTGACTGAGCCACCCAGGTGCCCCAAAAAGACTTTTTTTAAAAAAGAACAATTTTATATTCATAGCAAAATTGAGGGGATTTTTAATATACCCCCTACCCCTCCATATATATGGCCTCCTCCATTATCAGTATCACTCACCAAAGAGGTACATTTGTTACGAGTGATAAACCTATACTGACATATCATAATCATTCAAGTTCCTGATTTATATTAGGGTTTTCTCTCGGTGTTATATGCTCAGTGGGTTTGGGTAAATGTATAATGACAGATAGCCATCATTATAGTATCACACAGAGTATTTTCATTGCCTTAAAAATCCTCTATACTTGACCTGCTTATCCTTCTCCCCTAACCCCTTGACAACTACTGATCTTTTACTGTTTCCATAGTTTTGCCTTTTTCAGAATGTCGTATAATTGGACTCATATAATATGTAGCCTTTTTAGACTGACTTCTTTCAGGTAGTAATATGCATTTATAGTCCATCCATGTGTTTTCATAGCTTGATAGCTCATTTCTTTTTAGCTTTAAATAATATTCTATTGTCTGGATGCACCACAGTTTTATTTATCCAGTCACCTAGTGAAGGAGTTTTGGTTACTTCTAAGTTTTGGCAGTTACGGTAAAGTTGCTGTAAACATCATGTGTAGGTGTGTGGTGGTTATAAGTTTTCGCCTCCTTTGGGTAGATCTGAAGTCTGTGATTGCTGGATTTGATGCTAAGAATATGTTTTCCTTTGTAAGGAACTGCCAAATTATCTTCCAAAATGGCTGTACCATTTTGCATTCCCACCAACAATGAATGCGCATCCCTATTGCTTTACATCCTCGCAGCATTTGGTGTTGTCAGTGCTCTGGATTGGAGTCATTCTGAGAGGTGTGTAGTGGTGCTTCCGTGTTTTAATTTGCATTTCCCTGATGACACACTATGTAGGCCATCTCTAGTCCACTTTTAGTTAGTAATTATAACTTAATTCCTCTGTAACCCCTAATTTCTTGAGGCTAGTTTTATGGCTTAGCTGATGGTCAATTTTTGCATAATTTTTACAACTGTTTGAACAATTATATTCTTTCAGTACTGAATGCAGTGTTCATTCTATCAACAAAAATTTATTGAGAGTCTACTATGTGCCAAGTATTGTTTTGGTTGATGTAGATATAGCAGTAAACAAAAAGACAAAAATTCCTGCCTTTTTAGAGAGCACATCTAGGAGGAGGAATTAAGTTAAAAAGTAATTAAACATGAAAGTTAGAAAGTGGGACATACAGTATATGCAATAATGATAAATAGTAAGGGGAAAAATAAAGCAGGGAGAGGGTCAGTTAGTTTTAAAGATGATCTCCCTAAGAAAGAGGGATTTGAGTTAATCCTGAAGAAAGAAAGCCATGCAACTATTTATGAAATTGAATTTTAAAATGTTTACTATTATATTTGCATTTTATTCTAATCATTTTCATCACCTGTATATTCTAGAGATTTATTTCATTTATTTTGTAAGAACTTTGAAAATTTCTAGAAGTTCCTTATTTTTTTTCTAAAATTTTATGTTTCAGTAATCTTTACACTCAATATGGAGCGCTTAATAACCCTGAGGTCAAGTTGCATGTTCTCCCAACTAAGCCAGCCAGGCTCCCTAGAAGTTCCTTTTATTTATTTGTTTGTTTGTTTATATTTGAAGAGAGAGAGATAGAGCAGGGGAGGGGCAGAGAGAGAAGGAGATACAGAATCTGAGCAAGTTCCACACTCTGAGCTGTCAGCACAGACCTGACATGGGGCTCAAACTCATGAGTTGTGAGATCATGACCTGAGCTGAAGTTGGTCGCCTAACCAACTGAGCCAGCCAGGCATTCCTGAAATTCCTTTTAAAATCACTACAACTGTTCATGTTTTCTCCATCAATCTGAAAATAGGCCTGTTCTTGTTCTTCTTTTGGTTGTTGATTTTTTAAAAAATTTACATCCAAGTTAGTTAGCATATAGGGCAACAATGATTTCAAGAGTAGATTCCTTGATGCCCCTCACCCATTCAGCTCATCCCCCCCCTCCCACAACCCCTCCAATAACCCTCAATTTATTCTCCATATTGAAGAGTCTCTTATGTTTTGTCCCCTCCGTGTTTTTATATAGGGTAGTTCAATTTTTAATTTTTTGAGGAAAATCTCCACACTATTTTCTAGAGTGGCTGTACCAGTTTGCATTTCCATCAGCAGTGCAAAACAGATCCTCTTTCCCTGCATACTCGCCAGCGTCTGTTGTTGCCTGACTTGTTGATTTTAGCCATTCTGATGAGTGTGAGGTGGTATCTCATTGTGGTTTTGATTTTTATTTCTCTTATAATGGGTGATGTTGAGCATCATGTCATGTGCCTGTTGGCCATCTGGATGTCTTTGGAGAAGTGTCTATTCATGTCTTTTGCCCATTTCTTCACTGGAGTATTTGATTTTTGGTTGTGGAGTTTGGTGAGTTCCTTGTAGATTTTGGATACTAGCCCTTTATACGACATGTCATTTGCAACTATCTTTGCCCATTCTGTTGGTTGCCTATTGGTTTTCTTAATTGTTTCCTTTGTAGTGCAGAAGCTTTTTATCTTGATGAGGTCCCAACAGTTCATTTTTGCTCTTGATTCCCTTGCCTTTGGGCATGCGTCAAGTAGGAAATGGCTGTGGTTGAGGTCAAGGAGGCTGTATCCTGCTTTCTTCTCTAGGGTTTTGATGGTTTCCTGTCTCACATTCAGGACCTTTATCCATTTGGAGTTTATTTTTGTGTATGGTGTAAGAAAGCAGTCTAGTTTCATTCTTTTGCATGTTGCTGTCCAGTTTTCCCAGCACCATCTGTTAAAGAGGCTGTCTTTTTTTCCATTGGATACTCTTTCCTGCTTTGTCAAAGAATAATTGGCCATACATTTGTGGCTCCAGTTCTGGGTTCTCTATTCTATTCCATTGGTCTAAGTGTCTGTTTTTGTGCCAATGCCATACTGTCTTGATGGTGACAGCTTTGTAGTAGAAGCTAGAGTCTGGGATTGTGATGCCTCCCATTTTGGTTTTCTTCTTCAATATTCCTTTGGCTATTGGGTTTTTTTGTGGTTCCATATGAATTTTAGGATAGTTTTTTCTAGCTTTGAGAAGAATCCTGGTGAAATTTTGATTGGGATTGCATTGAAGGTGTAGATTGCTTTGGGTATTAATGACATTTTAACAATGTTTATTCTTCTGATCCATGAGTATGAATGTTTTTCCATTTCTTTGTGTCTTCTTCATTTTCTTTCATAAGTTTTTTACAGTTTTCATCATACAGGTCTTTTACATCTTTGGTTAGTTTTATTCCTAGGTATTTTATGTTTTTTTGTGCAATTGTGAATGGGATCAATTTCTTGATTTCTCTTTCTTTTGCTTCATTTTTAGTGTACAAAAATGCAACTGATTTCAATACATTGATTTTATACTCTGCAACCTTGCTGAATTGATAGATCAGTAGAAGGAGACTTCTGGTGGAGTCAGTCGGGTTTTCCATGTAGAGTATCATGCCATCTGGGAAAAGTGAAAGTTTGACTTCATCTTTGCTAATTCTGATGCCTTTTATTTTCTTTTGTTGTTTGAGTGCTGATGCTAGGACTTCCAGCACTGTGTTAAACAACAGTGGTGAGAGTGGACATCTTTGTCATGTTCCTGATCTCAGGGGGAAAGATCTCAGTTTTCCCCATTGAGGATGATAATAGCTGTGGGCTTTTCATAAATGACTTTTACGATGTTTATGTAAGTTCCTTCTATCCAGACTTTCTTGAAGGTTTTTATTAAGGAAGGATGCTATATTTTGCCAAATGGTTTTCCTGCATCTGTCGACAGGATCGTATGGTTTCTATCTTTTCTTTTGTTAATGTGATGTATCACATTGATTGATTGGCTAATATTTTACCAGCCCTGTAACCCAGGAATGAATCCTACTTGATCATCGTGGATAATTCTTTTTATATGTTGTTGAATTTGATTTCCTAGAATCTTGTTGTATTTTCATTTTCATCCATATATTTTTTAATTACTTCTCTAATCATTCTTTAGTAGGGTGGTCTTTAATGTCCATGTTTTTGGAGATTTTCCAGACTTTTTCTTGGGATTGATTTCAAATTTCATAGCATTGTGAACTGAAAGTGTACATGGTATGATCTCAGTATGTGGTCTATCTTGGAAAATGTGCCATGTGCACTCGAGAGGAAAGTGATTTCCCGAGGCTCAGGATGTAGAGTTCTAAATATTTCCGTCAAGTCCATCTGTTCCAATGTTCGTTCAGGTCCATTGTTTCTTTAGTGATTTTCTGTCTAGTTGATCTATCCATTGTTGTAGGTGGAGTATTAAAATCCCCTACAATTAGCACATTCTTATCAATAAGATTGTTTCTGTTTGTGATTAACTGTTTTATGTATTTGTGTGCTCCTGAAATCGGCACATAGATGTTTATGATTGTTAGCTCTTCCTGATGTAGAGACCCTGTAATTATTATATAATGCCCTTCCTCATCTCTTGTTACTGCCTTTACTTTAAAGTCCAGTTTGTCCAATATGGGTATGGCTACTCTGGCTTTCTTTTAACTTCCAGTTGAATGATATTTCTCCATCCCCTTACTTTAAATCTGAAGGTGTCTTCAGGTCTAAAACGAGTCTCTTGTAGATAGCAAATAGATGGATTTTGAGTTTTTTTTTAATCCATTCTGCTACCCTATGTCTTTTTACTGGAGCATTTAGTCCATACACATTCAGTGTTATTACTGAAAAATATGGGTTTAGATTCATTGTGTTCTCTGTAGCATTCTTGCTTGTTTTGGTGTCGCTGGTACCTGTGTTCCTTCCAACATTTTCCTCATAGAGTCCTTCTTAGGATTTCTTGTAAGGCTGGTTTGATGGTGATGAATTCTCTCAATTTTTGTTTATTTGGGAAAACCTTTATCTCTCCTATTCTGCATGAAAGTCTTGCTGGATAAAGGATTCTTGGCTGCATGTTTTTTCTGTTCATCACATTGAAAATTTCCTTCCATTCCTTTCTGGCCTGCCAAGTTTCAGTAGACAGGTCTGTAACCAGTCTGGCATGTTTGCATTTGTATGTTGGGGCCTTTTTATCCCTAGCTACTTTCAGAATTCTGTCTTTATCCTTATGTTTTGCCAGTTTCACTATGATATGTCATGCAGAAGGTTGACTCAAGTTACATCTGATAGGAGTTCTCTGTGCCTCTTAGATTTTAATGGCTGTTTCCTTTTCCAGATTGGGGAAGGTCTCAGCTATAATTTGTTCAGGTACCCCTTCAGCACTTTTCTCTCTTCTTTCGGAATTCCTATGATATGGATATTGTTTCATTTGATTGTATCACTAAGTTTTTGAATTCTCCTTTTGTGTTCCTGGATCAATTTCTCTCTCTTTTTATTGGCTTCCTCTTTCCTACACTTGTGTCTTCTAATGGACCTATTCTCCTCTCTGCCTCTTCATTTTTTAAAATGATTTTATTTATTTTTGAGAGAGAGAACGCGCGCAAGAGAGCGAGCGAGCCGGGGAGTGTTGAGAGAGGGAGACATAGAATCCAAAGACAGGCTCCAGGCTGTGAACTTGCTGTTAGCACAGATCCTGATGGAAGGCTTGAACCCATGAATCTTGAGATCATGAACTGAGCCAAATTCAGATGCTTAACTGACTGAGCCACCTAGGCGCCCCTCCTCTCTGCCTCTTCAATCCATGCAGTGGCTGCCTTCATTTTATTATTCACCTCATTTATAGCAATTTTAATTTATCACAATTATCTTTAAGGCCCAAAGTCTTCGTAGCAATAGCTTTTCTGATGTCTTTCATGCCTTTTTCAAGCCCAGCAATTAATTTTAAAATAGTTGTTCTAAATTGTTGCTCAGTTATGTTGCTTGTGTCTGTTTTGAGCTATTCTGTAGCTGTAAATTCTCCCTGGAATTTCTTTAGAGGAGAATTCTTCCATTTCATCATATTGGCTAGCTTTCTGTCTCTTGTCAGTTTTCAAAGCTTGTTATGCACTCTGCACCTGTGAGTATTGCTATAATAAAGGAGGCTCATTGACTGTCTAGGGCCTGTCTGTTCAGGAGGTATTCTTTTAATGGTGTCCCTTGGTCTCTTTTGTTATTTTGGTTATTTTATTTCCCTACTCATGGTAATATTTGGGACTCTCCACCATGTGTACTTTGGCTTGTTTCTTGGGCTAGCACTGAAAAGGAAAACAGACAAACACACAGGGAACAAAAGCACACAAATGCACAGACAAATCAAACAAACAATCAAACTAAAAGGGGCAAAAAAGGGTAATGAAAGCAACAAAAGACACAGGACAGTCGAAAAGCATAAAACCAGAAATCCCAGCTACAAATAAAGAGCAAGATGGGGGCAGTGTTGATAGAAGAGCATATACAAAGAGAGAAGTGATGGGTGGGGATGAAGTGAAATAGAACTTTGACCTGGCAGAGAGATGAAAAGGCTTAATTCAGAGAGAGAGAGAGAGAGAGAGAGAGAGAATGATAGAAGGCAAGGAAAAGAAAACCAAGATAATGCTACCCAAAGAATCTATATAGTCTGATTATCCCAGAGAGAGAGAGAAAGGAAGGTAGTGATGAAGGTGTAGAATATGCATTAAGTGAATGGATTAAATGTAACTGTTTAGCAAACCAAGGACCAGAGTGCCCAGTCCAAAGGAGATGAGAGATAAGAATGAGATAAGGGGGCGGAAGTGCCTGGGTAACTCAGTTAGTTAAGTGTCCAGCTTCGGCTCAGGTCATTATCTCGCAGTTGTAGGTTCGAGCCCCACATCAGTCTCTGTGCTGACAGCTAGCTCAGAGCCTGGAGCCTGCTTCAGATTCTGTGTCTCCCTCTCTCTCTGGCCCTCTCTGCTTATGCCGTCTCTCTCTGTCTCTCAAGAATAAATTTAAAAAAAACATAAAAGAATGAGATAAGGGAAAATTAGCTGAATAGCAAGAATTCATCTAGATCTAATCACAGCAATGCATCAATGTTGGTCTTGCCCCAGGCTCCAGAATAAAAGGGGGAAAAAAGCAGTTCTCCAGTGCTGATGGGTATAGTTGGGCGTAGGCAGGTCTCGCCTCCACTGTGGCTCCTGCAGCCGCTCCCTGGGGCCCTGCCTTGGTGGTTATGGGGAAAAAATGGCGGCGCCCCAGTTCCTTCTTTAACCAAGTGCTCCAACTCACTGTTTTGGCTCTGATCTCCCTGTGTAGCAGGTGTAGCCAACACGGGCTGAGTTGTGTTTCCCAAGCCCCACCTTGTTTCCAGACATGAGTCTGTGCACTTTAATGATACTGCCCAAAATGTATTCCCACAGGCTGGGCGGTTTCCTAGCCGGGGATCAAGTAGGGAGAGTAGGAGAGCAGTTTCTCCTGGTGCTGCCTGGGATCGGGGCACCTAGCCCAAGGAAAGCACCACAGCTAGGGAAAGGTCTCTCTCCGAATGCCCTGTGGTTACTGATGGATGATAGGATCCCTCTCTGTCTCAGCCCTTGGTTTTTCTCTTCTCCAGAGACTGTTTTATGAGCGGTTTCAGCCTCTCTTTCTCTTCCTCTCATCTCTCCGTGGCTCTCCATGGAGGGGGCTCCCTCCCCTCTGTGCCTTCAGTTCTGGCTGGTTATCTTCCCCAGTTTGCAGTCATAAACCTTTGAGGCTGTCTTCTTAGTGGACTCTCTTTTCCTCCCAGACTCTTGCAGTTCAGTGTCTTATGGCTTCAGTCCTTTTTTGTTTGAGAGATGTGGGCAGGCGAAAAGTATGGAGCTCCTTACTTCTCCGCCATCTTCGGTACAGTGTAATTTTTAACGGTTAATAATATGGCTCTCATGCAACTAATAAAATGAACACATGTCAAAGATTTTATTCAACTCATTAACTAATGCAGGAAACTATGATATTAAGGCTAGTTCAAATGAGAACAGCAATAAATCTGAAATCAGGAATGCTGAAATGAATTTGCAAATAGATGCAAAACTGGTTAATTTCTTACAGAGTAGTAACATTTTATGTTTGGGATCAATCTTTTTTGTAAAGCAGAAATGAATTGTATCTTTACTGGGCAAAATTCATTCCCACTGCTTTGGACAAAAGTCATTTGCATTACTATCAGTTTTTTACAACACTGAGGAAGTTGTAAAACAACCTAGTTAATAGAAAGATAATCAGAGGTGCATACCTGGATAAAATCGGATAATTCCCAGTGGGTCCACTAGACCATGCCCAGATCTTCACTGAAAGGACACACAGCAATCTCAGTATTATCTGTTGCTCGTGTTTAAGTCACTGGAATTTTTTTTTTTTTTTTGGCAGAGAGGGCAAGTAGCATCCACTAAGTCATATGAAAATCCTGGTAGAGGATTGAAATACTTGCTTGAGATGATGTGTAAGGAAAAAACAGGACGGGCAGAATGATGTGACAGTCTACATACTAATTCAATTCAATAGATCTTGGAGTGCAATATTTTGGTTATCATAAGAACAAAGACTCTGAAAAGTCTTGGAGGATGTTGGATTGCTTAGGAGACGTAAACTGAGGGCTGAGCAATCTCATCTGGATTTTAATTGACAAGGAAACCACAACCACAGCTGACATCTTGGTTGTACTTTTCATAAAATGATATTCAAATTTAAGAGTTAACTTCCTGTAACTTCTGTGGGGAAGTTTTGAAAAATTAACAATTCCAAAACCTACTAAGTAATGGTGACATCTTCAACCATCGTCACGGATTGTATTGCTTTTCCAAAGACTAGTCTAACACTTCAAAGTGTTAGGCTTTGAAACATCTAGCTGCTCAAAGATCCTCAGAGAACTATAGCTGCTCCTGAGTTGGTAGCTAATATTAACAAAAACTATGCATAGATAAACAGAGATAGGCTTTTATCAGCAGTGACTTTTGAAGTGCACCCATTCATAGTGGCTGAGGATTCTTCTTACCTACTTTGTGTATCTCTGTCCCTATCAGAGATTGTGATCTGTTTGATAAGTTTGGAATTAACCAGAGAGATCAGAGATCTAGCTAGATTTGGTTCCAACAACCAAATAAAAATCCGAAGCTGCCTATTCTAGACTTCCTTTAATGCTCTCATGCCATTTTGCAATATTTGGGAGAAATTCAGGACTGATTCCAAGAGGCAGTATAGCAGTGCGCTTAAAGGTTCTTGTTCTGTGGCCATACTCCTTGAGTTTAAGTCATGATTCTACCTCTTACCAGTCATAAAGCCCTGGGTATGTTACCTACTTCTTTCTGGTTTGGGTTCCCTAATTGTAAAACAGGATGACAGGTGTGCCATTTTCATAGCGTTAAAATGAGCATTAAATAAATCAATTAGTATAAAATAAGCCTGCCACATATTAAGTCTCATACACATGTTAGCTTTTGTTCTAAGTTGACAGTTTTACTTTACAAAATCAAGGTTGAGAATGTTTCCATGAGTAATATATTTTCAGATATATTTAAATACACACCTATGTATATACACACATATGTAGATATATATGTATGCATGGTATATATAATATATATGTAATTTTTTCAGAGATGTACAAATCATAATTCTACCAGAGAAATAGAACAGGTAAGATACACACACACACACACACACTACTTATAAAAGGAGAAAATGTTCAGATAGCATTTATTTTATATATTGTGTATATGCATGTATATACAGAGGGAGAGAGAGACTGATTTATCTGCCTAGACAAGTCTGATATTCATAGGGCAGCCCCAATAAGCTGGAACCTCTTGAGCAGCAGCTAACACTGCCGAGCACAGGCAAAATGTCTTCTTTCTCAGAGAAGCCTTAGTTTTGTTCTTAAGGCCTTTCAATGGATTAGACGAGGCTCACCCATATCATTGAGGAGAATGATTGTAGACGTCACCATCTGCAAAATACATTTATAGCAGCAACTAGATCAGCATTTGATTGAGTAGGTAAGTTGACACATAAACCACATGATCATCCTAAGAGGTGTTCGATTTCAGATTGCACTTCCTAATCTCTAGGCTATTTAATAGAGAATTTTGAGGGAGACTTTCTTCTGGGCACTACTACTGTGCAGGAATCTTGTTTTCAACTCTGAGAGATACAATTTCATAGTTACTTGTTAACAATATCCAGCCACCACTGGATACTTTTCCTTTATTTTTTCCATTTGAGAAACATTTTAAGAAAATCATCAAGAAATCAGTTGTTCTTGGCACAAGGGCTTGTCTCTTTCCACCATTCACTTGGGATACAACTTTTCTCCTGTTAAGATCCTTGGAATCACAGAATTTCAGAAGCTGAAGAGCCACCCTCCTTCATTTTACAACAGAGGCACAGAAGCCAAAGGATCCCAAATCACACAGGAAATAAGTGAAACAGGAAGACAGCAAGGTTTTCTAACTTATAGGTGACTCTTTAATCCCTCCTGATCTTTTCCACTCATCTTTTCTTGGTCTACACTTTTTCCTCACCTATTCAAAGTATAATGACAAAAACTTTAGCATTACTTCAGACTTTTTCAGGAAACTTAATGTTAAGTCAGGTAGTTATAATTTCATTTTTTCCGTCTTACTTTCAGTTGTGGGGTGAATGATGAAATACTTGATAATATAATGCTGTAGATAAAGACAAAAAATCTAAAGAAAGAATCTAAAGAAAGATAATGCTGTAGATAAACACAAAAAATCTAAAGAAAGGTATTTCAGTTTGAATCATTAAAAATCTAAATGAACGTTCATTTCTAAAATGTCTCAACCTATGTAAAAATGGGTAGAAAGCTTTGTTTCATTATTAGATAGACCAGTAACAGCTTCAAAGGTGTCATCCAGAAACCAGTGGATTCATTTCAAGTGAACACTTATCTGTGTGGACATGGAGGACACAGTCAGCCTTGTATTAGATTACTCATCAGCATTCTGTCGCCTTACATGCTGTACAGAAATCCTTGGATAATCAAATATATTCATCTGTTTTAGCCTCTAGTGCTGAGGATAGTCCTTGACACATATCTGGCAATTAATATGTGAGATGAATTAGATGCACTCCTAGATTTAAGGTCCTCAGCTTGCCTTAACATAGGAGGTTTGTAATGGCAGAACACTCCCCAGTTCTTATGAGATGACGCAAATAGCTATTACTTATTCGTTATTTATAAGATATGTTTCAAAAATAGGTTCATGGTATTTATACTGGGGCTATCAGATATTTTCAAAGAGTAATGACAAGGCATGAAGATAATATGACATTAAAAGTTACACTGTGAGTTATTACTTTGCTTCCTTATATATAGTGAGAATGGGACATGAGCTATATTATAATTTTTTGTGAATATATTCTCTTTTTTCCACTTAAAAGGAGCTTAATGATAAAGATAAGGATTACTGTTTAGTATTTAGTTAGTACTATATTGCACATCTAATTAAATGTTGGGTGTCTAATGTATAAAAAAGCAATGCATCAAACTTTTATAGCTATGTTATATGTATATAGAATTTGTGAAGTTACGTTTACACTACTGAAGGGTCAAGGAAGAGAAAAGTGAAAATGGTTAAAACACGGAAGAGTTTCTTTTAGAAGAGAGATTGAGTTATCATGATCCCACCAGTAGATATTATGGTAAGCAGACTCTCTCCTTGGCTAAGCCACAGGCAGATGCCGTGATTCAGCAAGATCTTAGTCAGGAAGTCCTCTGCGGGTAGTATTTGTTGGAGGTTGAAACTTTTTCCAATTTGGTATTTATAAATCAATCATTCTTTGATAGATGTACATTTCTTAAAAAGAATTAGAATTCTATGACAAGCTCAGTCTCAGGAAGGAAGTTCATATATTTTAGAGCAAAGTCTGTGAGATGTACTATACTTGAATTTCTTATTTCCAACATTTGGCACCAACCTTCTATCACCATCGAGAGGGTTATACATTTCTCTATGAGGTTTGAGCCCCTGGAGGGTAGGGACAGTGTACTTGTCACATGCGCTATAGTACTTGACGTGTGTAATAATGGTAGCAGTAATTTCCATCTATCAAACATTTATTTAATGGTCAGCAATTACCTTAATTTAATAATATCAAAATATCAATTAACCTAATACATTCTATTTAATGTAGACATAGCTCTAGGCACTTTAAACATACTGTAGTGTTTGATGCTTAAACCAGCTTTACGAGGTGGATTTATTATCTCCGTTGTAAAGGCGAGAACTAGAATCAGAGAAATCTAGGGATCTAACTAGGCAGTGTCATGGCCTTGCTTCAAGGTGATGTTTTTCAGATTCCCCTAAGCCTGCTTCCTTTTCTCCGTGGGATCTGCACTCAAGAGGTGTTGAATGAATGAATGCTCTTCATTAAAATCTTTATAAACTACGTGAGTTGCCCAGTATGCATGTACTTTCAAGGATCTAATGAGACACTTAAACTTTAAGGAATTAATATTCCACTGAAATCGTCTTGTGTAAGGTTTAAGATATAAAAGTGTGACGAATTGACAAATAATTCTTATCAATGATTACAAAGTGCAAAATGTACAAAACTCTCCTGATCTCTGAAGGTAAAAAGTTTTCCCAAACACTGTAAGTGTCTCATCACTGTAGCAAATAGTTGGCAAACTGTCACTGATGACTGCCCACCAAGCTTGAATCCAACCTTGAAAACAAAGAGGAAGTGATCCTGTGTTACATAAGGATAATCTAGACTTTTTATATGGGTCTTCGTCTTACATAAGGTTGAATAAAGCAGTGAACAAGAGTAAGGGTTATAACTTTTATATACTATTTGCTATATGACAGGAAATATTAAAAGTGGTCTACTTGAATTTTCTCATTTAATCCTCTCACTTCAATGTATGAGGGAGATACTGTTAACTTACTTTACAGATGAAGACACTGAGTAGAGAGGAGTTTGCTAAGAGGCACAAGCACCAAGGAGGTGGAGTCAGGATCCAAACCAACGTCTGCCTAACTCTTGGGCCCACATTCTTAACTTCTTTCCAAACTGCTTCTAAGAAGTCTTCCTTGACTCAAGGATTGAGAAACTTTGACATAGTATAGGATGTCAGTGGAAATAGAAGACTTCACGTGTTCACAACTTACTTTCCTCTCCTGTCCCACCACCCTGGCCCTGATCATCCTCCTCTTCTTTCTTTGTCCATTATTCCTTTTCATATGGTCCCCAAACTTGGAACATTGGCATCTCTCAATGCCCTATTATTTAATTTGTTGCCAAGCTGTGCAGTGTGCCTTGAATCTGTCTCTGACTTTTCCTACCTAATTTCCTCTACTTCAATTCAGAGTTCATTACTTCTCATCCAGAAACCTGAAGTCATTTTCTGACTAGTTTTCTCCTATCCTTTATTATTATTGTTCTTGCTAGTAATATTGTTGTTAGCACATCTTATCATTTTTCTAAAATTCATCCCAAAGCTAAGGTGTGATGATTCCTATTCCCTGATTTTTAAAAACAATCCTTTCATCTCTTTTGCATTTAGAATTATGTCCACATTTTTCATCTAAGGTTGTGAGAAGATACCAGGAGGATATCAGGAAATACTTGGGGATTTTCCCAACCATTCTCAAGTAAAGCTGGAAGGCAAACAGTGACAGGAAGTAGTCACATGCTTATTACAATGAATCCTGGATTATTTCACAAGCAGGGCAATCAAGGCCATATTACAAAGAGAAAACATGATTTCCTCATAGGAGACTAAACTGTGTTGTTTTTAGAAGAAAATTAATGCTTGCTTCAGTGAGATGTGTTTGAGATGTGTTTGCCCTTGAGTGACTTGGGAGGAACCCAACTGTGGCCTTTGATGGTTCAGCATGTTCTCCACCTTGAACAGAACCCACCAACCCTTCCTTAGAGCCTGAAAACTCTAAGAAAGGAAAGACTGCCTTAGTACTTGGTTGAAGATCAAGCCTCCAATGCTGGCAAAATTCAAGAAGGAAAGTAGCTTTATTTTCTTTAAGAGAAAGGGGCAAAGCTTTGAAATGAAAGAGTCTAGGATTCTATGTCTAAAGAATTGAGATTGAAAAAGGATTATGAGATGATTGTCAGAGGGATCTAAAAAATAAGCGATGGCTGAGAGCAGCAGCCTTCCTCTCCATCACCCTCCACAAGCATGAGCTTAGTCTGATCTTTTTGTTTTCCCTTCTCTTCCCGTCCTGTCCCTTTCCCTTTCTCTTTCCCTTTCCTTTTCCCTTTCCCTTCCCCCTTCCTCTTTCTAGCATATATTACTCCACCTTCTATAAATCAGCTTGTCTGATTATCTGTCTCCCTCTACTAAAATGTGAGTCCTATGAGGGCACAGAATTTTATCTTACTGTTCTCTCTTCAAGGTTTTGAACAGAGCCTGGCACAAGTTAGGCACTGAGTAAATATGTGTTGAACAGATGAAGGAAGGATAGAGTGAAGGGAGACATGAGAAAACTTTAGAAGGCACAAACTGTGAAATTTTCCCCATGACATATACTGTAAGGGATTGAGTTGGACTCTTTTTCTATACTATTCTGCTTTGGGAAGTTTACCTGATTTTATTTTTAATGTTTTTTGTTTGTTTTTGTTTTTTTAGAGAGAGAGAGACAGTGTGAGCAGGGGAGGGTCAGAGAGAGAGGGAGACACAGAGTCTGAAGACAGGCTCCAGGCTCTGAGCTAGCTATCAGCACAGAGCCCGATACGGGGCTCAAACCCATGAACTGTGAGATCATGACCTGAGCTGAAGTCAGAAGCTTACCCAACTGACCTACCCAGGCACTCCAAAGCTTACCTAATTTTTAAAGAAGTAAGCTACTTAGGGGAGCCTGAGTGGCTCAGTCAGTTAAGTGTCTGACTCTTGATTTTGGCTCAGGTCATGATCTTTTGGTTCATGAGATGGAGCCCTGTGTTGGGCTCTGCACTGACAGCACAGAGCCTGCTTGAGATTCTCTCTCTCTCTCTGCCCCTCCCCTGTGTTCTCTCTCTACCCTCCACCTCTCTCTCTCAAAATAAATAATTTTTTTAAAAGACATAAGCAACTTAAATAAACCTAATATTGAACAAAAGAAGGCACAAGAGAATGCATACAGTACGATTCCATTTATATAAAGTTAAAGAGACAAAAGTAAGCTATATTGTTAAAGGATGACTTCAAGGTTTATAAGTCCACTTTTTTTTTTTTTTTAAAGCAGGGAAATGATTATAAAGAACTCCAGGATAATGAAAGTTAGGAAGAAGGTGTGGCTGGCTGGGTGATTCTGCGGCCAGCATGTGTCCTCAGAGCTCAGGGCCTTGCAGGTTGTTTGCTCTCAGTTGCTACTGTTCTGACTTTTCTATGAACTTGAATATATCTCAAATAATACCTAGAGTGGTTTGGAAGGTGTTATAGTCTCGAATATTGCATGAAAAACCACCCACAAAACTTCAGCATTTTCTTATGCTCATAGGCTTAGCCAAAGAGTACCAGACTAATTGATTGCTGACCTAGGGCTTGAATCTATGTGTACTCTGTACTTCGTGTACTCTGGCCCTTTGCTTCCCTTCCACTGCATTTTTTTCCCTCTTCATCTCCAAGTATTTCAGTTTTCAGGGAAGCAGAAACAATAAAGGGTGTCATTTTTTTTTTTTTTAACTAGGTAAACTTCAGATTTGTATGAGAGCATCCATACTCCAAACTCTGCCTCAGGCCAGCGCTTGGTCAAGATGAGGAGAGAACAGAACCAAAAGTAAGGTAAACAAGTCAGGTGAAACATTAAGTAAAAATTCATTATTGCAATAGGAGGGAGGAATGGCTTCTTCTAAATAAATGAGTGAAAGAGAAGTCATAGGTGAGATTAGACAATGACATGCACATCCTGGAATTCCAGACTTTGAAAGGAAGCAGTTTGTTGTTTTGGTTTTATAAGACATCAGTATAAAGTGGTGGTAAAACAAAATCTAGGATTCTCATCAGTGTTTATCTGTCTTCATGCTGGGCGTGCTCCCTTACTTGGATGTGACGTTGACAGGTTTGCTGACAGCCTGGCTCTCCCTCTGCCTGGGAACATGGGCGCATTCTGTATATGGGATCTGAAGGAGAGAGTTTAAGGTAGAAAAAGGTTCAGAAGAGTTAAAAAGCATAGAACAGACTGGCCATTTATGCTCAAAGTGTTAATATGCTGGTTACTTTCTTAAAAACGGGTTCTCAAAGTAAAAAGAAACATATACCCACAAAACACTATGACAGATCCCGTTTGCTCATGCTAGTTGTTGGTCTCACTGCAATATTTTGTCACACTCACATCTGTGTGTGTGGACAAGAAGACATTGTCATAGAATATGTGGTGAAATGGTTGCATTTTTAAAACATTTGGGGGCAGGAGTAATAAGGTCTTATTTTCTAGGGACTGCAGAGCTAAAGCATCAAAGAATTTGTCCAGACCACCTATTCAGATTAATTGAAACTTGCCATCAAAGATAAAATTCCAATGAGAATATGAAATATCTTCTCAAAATATATATATTTTTGGTGTGAGTTCTGATATACCAACCAAACCTGTGGTTTAACCTCACTTCATAATTTTTCACAGGTGATGACTTCTGAGCCTTCATAAATAGTGTGTGAATAGCTCTCACTATGTGCCCGTGAAGGGACTTTCCTCCCATTGCCCATCATACAGCATCTCTTGCTCATCTCTGGGTGGCCAACTGCTTCTTCCTCTATTCTTGGGCTTTCTTGTACCTCTGTGCTGGCTTCTTCCTCTATTCTTGGGCTTTCTTGTACCTCTGTGCTGTACCTCTCTATCTTGACTTCCTAAGAGGCAGAGAGCATGTACATGAGGAATGTCCCAGTTCACATTAATCTTTATTTTCTTTCTGGCTCTTCTCCATGATACAGCTTTTGAAATGACTTTCAATGCAAGTTAGCAAATAGTCACATATCAATAAAAAGACTGGCAGTAGGCTAAAAAAAGAAAAATCATAGAAGTCTGAATAATCTATAAACTATTATTAATTATACTGTTGTTAATCACTTTTTTTTTGAGATGGTAGGAGTAGAATTTTAGCAGTCAGGATGTAAAGAATCCTTCATGTTGGGTCAACCAAACTGACTGTGAAATTTTTCAGAACCAAATTCCCTCTCCATATCTCTCTCTTTCCTGTATTTTGCTTCATTTTGGCTCATGGTATTTTTGAAGTAGTGTACTAATTATATGTAAAATATAATAGTTGAACTTGATTGCACATATTGTTCAAACAATCTCTAATGCACTTTATTACTTGCCCAAGGGTTAAATATAATTGTTTTAATTCTTTTCTTAAGAGGTAGAAGTTGAAATGACTTACACACAAGGTCATTTTTTAAAAATATGTAATTTGTTCACTATTCCTAAAGTATCTGGCATTAAAGGCAATAATATTAACAGGAATTTAGCATCCAGTTATATATAATAAATTGTGCAGTGAAATATGTCTGCAGGCTAATTAAAGATACTGAGACATTTTAGACTTCCCAATACTTTTTTTATTCTGGCAATTGGCATATACAGGCCTCGTCTGAACTTCCAAATTAACATTTACAGCATGAACATAACTTTACATGCTAGATAGCCAATCACCAGTATTGTGTTAAAAAACAACAACCCAAACCAAAACCAACTCATGAATGTGAAAGGCTGTAGGGAGAAGTGGCCAGGATGGATGAAACCATTAGAAAGGATCCAGAAAGTATGGCTATTTTCTAGTTTGAAACTTTAGAAGAAGGCAGGGATCCCTGTTTCAGTGCAAGACAGGCACTATTTACACTGTCCTCTGATTAAAACTGAAATAATATTGTAGTTGATCCTCTATAGCTAACAGCTTTATTATGGAATAAATTTAAAATCAATACATGTGAAGTTCAAGAGAGGGTCATTGCATGAAAGCGCTGGTAGTACTAAAAAGTCCTGCAATAAATGCCTAAAACATGGAAGTTTGCACTAAACTTTGCATTTAAAGATGAAGCTAAAATGAAGGCTAATATAGAAAAATGGGTCTGTGTAGAGTAGAGGAATTTTGGACCCTAAATCTTGAACAAAATTTGGGAGTTTTCTCTCAAGAGAATCTACCTTTCCTCTTCCCTAACTCTCACCTCATAACCCATTTAACCCATGGGCCATGGTCTTCAGGGTTAATCTTTCACAGACACCACCTGGTGAGAAGCAGGGGATTTCTCTCAGAGACCATCCAGAGATGAGCAGCCCCATGTTGTTCCTTCACTGTATTGCCTTCCCCCCAATCATTTGTTGTTTAACGAGATCAAGTGCACTTGTCTTTCAGCAAAGATTTATCAACAAAGACCTAGAACATACAGCCTGACCTACACCTAAACCCTAGGAAGTATCTTCCAGCCACTGTGACTCCTTCCCCTGAGTCCTCAGGGGGCCCCTTCATAAGGTCTTTGCTGTTGAGGCCAGAATGTTGTCCTTTTTTCCTCCTTCTTCTTGAAATGAAAATAACTTTACTTATTTGTCTTTAGTATAAAATTTTGTAACATCGCTCCTTTATGTTGCTAGTAGATTTCATTGGCTATGCCTAAGATGAAAGCTGATATATCCTTCAAATATCAGAGATTCTTCCCAGTTGGGTACCAGGTGAATCCTCTACCAACCAGCCACTCTGCCATTTTTATTCTGTTGTGGGAAAATCTTGGGCTTATCTTTCTCCTCATTATGAGAACATGGATTTTTTTTGGGGGGGGGGAGGGACATATTTGCTGAGCTGAACTTGTTGGGAAAATAAGTAAAGTTATGCATCAGAAAATGCAGAAGCTCTAGTTGCTAGCTTAGAGACTCCTTCTGGATTTTTCTTCCTGCCCTGCTTGCCGTGTGCACCAAATTATTACGAATGCGGAATGTGTAAGTAACAGACGATAAATTGTCCTCCATGCTTGTGCTCTGAACTCAGATGTCTAGAGAAGGATCTCCTCTGAGCCCACCATTGTAAAATAAAGCTCTGATCTACCAAGATCTCTGAGTGCTGCTTGGGTTTTCCACCAGCGTTCCAGCCTGCTTCATAACATATTTGGTTCCCTGACTGGGAAACCCAGCCATGCTGGCCCATGTTGCTGCTGGTTTGGGAAAACTGTGAGGCCGTGACAGAATGAGGAATCGCAAAGGAGAAGTCACGTCTTGGCTGACGTTTGGAAGTCTCCAGCATGGTCGCTTCAGACTGGCCCTACTCCACCATTCCCACTGGACTCGAGGAGACTTGGCAGGTGAGGACCTGGACCCAATGTCGGAACTGGTAAGGGTGGGGACCCAATTTAGCCAGACCCGCTTGCAAGAGTGGAAGGGGGACCTGATCCCTCCCTGGAGACCTCAGAGGTCTCACAGGTAAGAATTCTGTGGGAGGGAATGTAATAACATCTGGTGTGTATGTGAGTGTGAATGTGCGACTCAGTCTGGCTTGCCTGCCAAGCTGGATTCTGTCGCTCCATGGGCGGGCACCCTTAAGGTCCTCAAAAACCTATGGAGTCTGAGTGGGCATGTCTGCGATTCTGTGGTGAATGGCATATAGTCTGTGGTGGCATCGGAATAGTTTCCAGTCATAACCTGAGACCGCTAAAACTAAGCATCACCTAAGTTCCTTTGGGACATGCCTGACAGGCATCTGACTGGTCTTTTCATTAGAGGGGGCACCCCTATTCCTCTGTCTGTCTTTGCAACACCAGACATGGGAAAAGGATTAGTAACGGGATCAAAACAGAGTAAGTCCACGATCTTCTAGGTCATACTGAAGAACATCAAAAAGGGATTCTCAGGCTACTATGGAACGAAAATGACACCCGGGAAGTTAAGGACCTTTTGTGAACTAGAATGGCACATGTTCAATGTGGGAATGGCCCTTAGAAGGAACATTAGATGTCCAACTGGTCTGGCGGGTTTGGCGAATAGTCTCTAGAAACACAGGTCACCCTGACCAATTTTGTATATTGATTCCTAACTTGAAATTGCCCAAAACCCCCCACCAAAATCCCCCAACAAGCAGAGTCAGGCAAAGGTTTTAGTTTTCTCACCCAGAGAACCGAAGAAGCAGGCCACCGTTCCCCCGGTATTTGCAGGAGACCCAGAAGAGGACCCTGTCTTTCCTCTACCTTACCCACTGAGGCCCCCTCAGCCCCCACACAGAGGCCTGAAACTACTTCCCCAACCATCTCTCCTCCACTCCTGGACCAGAGAATCTTCTCTCACGAGGGCCAGCAGCTAGACTGCACCCCAGACATCAGAGACACCAAAAGCTCACGAGTTTTGCCGGGATGAATATCACTCAGTTGATAGAGGTCGCCAATAAAGTTTTCATGAATAGGGAAGTCACAGCCAAGAGGGAAGATGAAAAAAGACTAAAGAAGAGGGTCACCCTTCTCACAGCAGCACTAAAAGAAAAGGACAATGCAAGGACGGGGAAGCTTCCACCACCAAAGTGGGGAAAGCCCAGAGCCCCCTTAGCAAAAGACCATTGTGCCTACTGCAAGGAAAAGGGACACTGGAAGAATGAGTGCCTGAATCAGAAGGGGCCCCCAAAACCCAGCCAATGTCAGGAGGAATCTTGAGAAGGGGACCTTATTGGTCTGGCCGAGATAGAATCAGACTGAAGGAGACACTGACTGTCTCTGGTCCTCTGCCTAATAGATGTGAGGGCTTCTCCCTCATTCACGTTCTGGCTTAGCAGCTATATTGGAGCCAACTGTGGTTAGTCTACCTCGGGATGGGGACTTTAAGGAATATTCCCAAGCAGTTGCTAAAACTCTACTTGTTTGGGAAATTCCTGGTCTTCTCTGGCCTGATGTGGACTCAGTATTAACACTTTGGTGGAAAAAATATGGCATCTGGTGCTCTGTCTGAGCTAAGGTTTTGAATTGGGTTTTCCTTCCCTGCCTTCTGCTGTCACCTTGCCTCTTTTGCCTTCCCCTCCAGCTTTTGTTTCTGCACTGACCTGGGTGTGGTCTACATAACTGGTTCCTGTACCATCCTCAGTGCCTCAGGCACCATTGGCTCCTTCCCCCACCCTCAAGGTCAAGGGGTGAAGAGCACCCCCCTTGGACCACCCACTTCAGATACCCCCACTCATGTCTCAGGCAAAAACTGACAATGGGGAATAATTGATTTTAAGTTGATGCAGGTGAAACATGTTTGGTGTTTAAACTATTTGTTGGACCTGTGTTTAAAATTATCAGCATTAAATATGAAGCTTTTATTCTTCCAAGGTTGACTAAAGGTCAAATAAGCTCATGTTATCTCTGTTGCAATTTGTTAGCAAAAAGGTGACTTAAAATGGTAGTTAATTTTGTCTGTTTCAACGTTTTCATGGGTAAGTGTTAAGATAACTTTCAAGTCTTTGGTAACGTTAAAGTTTTGATGGCATGATAAATGAGATTAAATTCATTGGACATCTAGGTCTTTTCCAAATAGAATTCAGTGCTAAAGTGTTTATTGGTGAACATAGGTTTCTGTTTTTAACTTCTTTATGCAGAGAAACTAAGGCTATTTGGATCTATTGGAAAACATGCTTTGTGCTTAATTGGTTCATGAATTTACCATCTAAAAAATTCTGGTGTAAACACTTCTCAGTTGGTTACTAAGTCCTCAGTTTGGAACTAAGTTTTCCTAAGAGTTAAAATTCTGCTAAGTGTACTTAAGACTGATGGAAAAAAGAAAGCAACCCTGTATATAAGAAAGATATAAGAAATGGAAATACATTTTTTGTTGAGGGTAAAAGAAAGTAATTTTGTCCTAAAAGAAACTGTTCAGAGAGAAATGGTGTTGGGACAAAGTTTGAAGGCAAAGGAAAGTTGCAGAAGGTTCATGAAGGGAAATCTTTGGAAAGGAATTTTACATGTGCTCAGGATGGACTAAGGTTGAGATGAATGGGATTTTAAAAGTACACTGGTATAAGTGTGAAATTCTGCTTTTCCCTCTTTCAAAAGACAAAGTTTTCTTAGACTGTTGATCTGCTCTTTATAACAATGTAAACAAAGGGTTTTTTTTCTCTCTTGTCTGCTGGGGAGATCAAAGCTCTAGGTCTCAGGTTTATCAGGTCTTTGATTGCTTAGTTAAAACTTCTCAATGTTAAAGGAGCTAGGTTTTGCTAATGGCTATATAATGCTATACCTTTGCCTTTAGGATCTTTTATTGCCACATTGGTTAAATAAGTAAAGTTTTAAGATTTGTAATGATCTGTAATCCTATTTAGGATGTGCTTTATAACTTCCTATGGTTTTAACAAACTTACCAGGATTTAAATGGTAAATGAAGTCCTTTTGACCAATTAGGCCGTTTTGTTTGGGATGCTAAGTTACTTGGAAAAACACTGTTGTACAATAGTAAATTGTAGATTGTATTGCACAGGTAAATGCTATAATTTCCCAAATATATGTATGCAATTTCTGAAGTTTTAATGTTTTGGTATAAGGTCATCACTTTATATTCTGATAAGTTATGTGTCACAGAAATAGCTGAATTTCTTTGCCAATTGCATCATAATAAGTTCTCATCAGATCTTTAACAATGTCTATTTATGAGATTCTGTCATTTATAATTGTTCTTATTCTCTCATAAAACTTGTTTCTTCTTCAAGGAGATTTATAAAAAGGACCTTTGGGACAAATATGGGTATTTGACATCTTTCAGATTAATACTAAAATGGATAAGAATTTCCAGGGCTAAAAAGCTGCATTCAAACTGAACAAGATTTAGGAATTGGGACTAAATGAACTGAGGAAGATTATAGTTTTGTAACTCTTTTTGGAAATATTTCTGGTTCTCTATGTTTATTCTTCCAGATTAAGGAAACTTTATCTTAAGATATGATATATAGAAATGTCATAAAGTATTCATTTGTAAACGGAAGCATATGTCTTTTCTCTATACCAAAACCCTCTGAAATTCAAAAACTCTCAGTGAAATTGTTCCTTTCATGGCAATTACAATTGTTTGCATAAGTTCAGTAAGGATCTGTTCATCTTATAACAGGTCACCATTGGAAATACTGGTTATTTTACCAAGGCTTTGACTGGAATGTCATATTTGAGAGTGACATGCATAGACTCAGATAGCCAGACAGCTTTAAGGAACTAAGGTTGACTTTATGAAACATGGAGCCGATAAAGCTGCTTGGAAATGTTGGCTGGATACCTGCTCACAGAGTTCCCAGCAGCCTCACCAGGGGAGTAAAGAAGGTCACTTCCTGGCAGGTGCAGGAACCTAGCATATCTTGGGGACCTCGTGAAGAGGAATTCACCCAACTCTACAGGTATTGCAGGCTTGTCTAATGGCAAGTATTTGGCTTGGCTTCTGGCCTGGAGAGGCTACTAAAAGTTTAATCTGGAGATTCCTTATAAAAGGTTCCAGCAAAGCAAACTTTAAAACATCCTCATGATCAATTGCTTTTCTTGCTGAGCTTATGTAGATAATTAGACCAGGTTTGTTAAGAATGGACTTGTTCTAAAAATACATTGGCCTCCATTTGGCTATTTCTGGAAATGGGTGTTTTTAGAGAGAAAACCTATGTTTCAAGAACGCACCATTATGGATGTTAAATTCTAGTTCTGATTGTCTTTAAATGACATCAGAAAAATTGTCACAGTATTTCATGTATAGACAATCTTCTGTGCTTGTTATTCCGTAGGGATAATTATAAAACCCCATGGGCATATGATTATTTAAACAACTGGAAAATGGAATGGATCTCTAAATATGCAAACCGTATCCTCCATATACCTGATCTGACTAGTTACTAGAAACCCACCCCATATAAACCAAGGAGATCTAGTTTATTCAAAGGATGGGGGCCACCCCTTTCAAAGATTTCACAGGTACACAACCAATTAAAGAATTAAGGTACCCCCTTTTAATAATCTGCACATATTTATGATGGGTCGAAGTCTTCCTGACCAGGATGGACTGAATCATGAGGTGACCAAAGTTCTATGGGAATTTGTCCCACTGTTTGGTCTACCCTTAACCATACACAGTGACAAAAGACCTGCATTTGTGGCAGACATTGTACAAACCCCAACCAGTTCCCTCAGCATTACCGGGAAACTGCAACACGCATCTTAGCCTTCTGAGGGTACCAACCCTTAGAGCTAAAGGGTGATGCCTACTAAAAGAAGACTTTTTTAAAAAGGCATTAAAGGGGTGAATGTTGGGAAAATAAGTAAAGTTATGTACCAAAAGATGGCTGATGGGACTAACATAAGCTCTAGTTGCTAGCTTAGAGACTCCTTCTGGGTTCTTCTTTCTGCCCTGCTTGCCGTGTGCTCCAAATTACTACTAATGCAGAATGTGGAGTTAACAGATGACAAATTGTCCCCCATGCTCTGGACTCAGATCTCTGGAGAAGGATTTCCTCTGAGCCTGCCATTGTAAAATAAAACTCCAATCCACCAAGATCTTGGAGTGCCACTTGGTCTCTGAGTGCCACTTGGTTTTTTTGCCAGCATTCCAGCCTGGTTCCATAGCAAACTGACCATTGCTGAAGGAATTTTACACTCTTCCTTCTTCTTTTCTACCAGTAGCATGAACATGTAGCCCCAAAAAGTGAACAGATGCATGTAAGGGAACTGAATTCACTAGATATTAGTAGATCATCTGAAAAGAATGACTTCTAAATTTCTAATACATAACCTTGTAAAAATTCAAACTAATGAACTTTCTTGTGAGTGGTTATTTGTTAGATTCATTTGTTACTGTTTGGATTCATTATGGAGGTTTATTTACTTTCTCATTCTCTTTTTATTTTAGGTTTTTTTTTAATGTTTATTTTTAAAAGCGAGAGAGAGAGATAGAGTATGAATAGGTGAGGGGCAGAGAGAGAGGGAGATACAGAATCTGAAGCAGGCCCCAGGTTCTGGGCTGTCAGCACAGAGCCCAATGCAGGGCTGGAACTCATGACTTGAGCCAAAGTCAGATGTTTAACTGAATTAGCCACCCAGGTGCCCTATTTTAGTTTTTGAATAGGCAATACATGTATATGATTCAAAACAGAAAAGTATATAAAAAATGAATACTCAGAGAAGTCTCACTCCCATTTACCCATTTCCATACATTCATGTAGGTAACCTTTGCCATTAGCTTCTGGCTTATTTTCCCTGTGTTTCTTTTTCCAAAAGTTAGTAAGTGTGTGTGTGTGTGTGTGTGTGTGTGTGTGTTTATATATTATGAGTATTCCTTTTTCCTTATGCAAAAGATAGCATAGTATATATATTCTTTTGATCTTTCACAATAATAGAAATTCATAGAGACCTTTCTTGGCTGTTTTTTTTTTTCTGCAGAGTACTTCATTATGAAAATATTGTAACAAATTTTTGGTCAAAATATTCCAAAATAAAATTTACAATGATAAAAACTTTACATTATGAAAATTATTATAAGATTAAAAGTCTATGGATGAAGCATATTAGGACAGATCAGATAAAATTAGAGTTAGCATAAATAATCATCATATAATAAGACTAAAAAAATTACAACCTCACAGGATAAGGTGTACTAATCACTAAGATATGATACCAGAATAAAATCTTATTTCAGAATCTTCTTGACAAAACGTAGACATGTCAAATTTGACCTTGGAAGGTTGAGTTTGTTAGAAGAGCTTCCAGAGAAAGATCACAATGGCAGAAGCTATAATTGGGAAAATATGATGTTTTCAAGAAATCCAATAGAACAATCATGCTTGAGAGTAATATTTAAGTTGGAAAAATAAGTTTCAGTAAAAGTAATTTCAGTTACATTAAAGATAAAAATGAAAAAAAATTAACTACCCTCTATAGAAAATTGATCAAAGAATCAAACTGGCTTAATGAAATAAGCTCCAGAAAATATTTGCTTGATGAAAATTGATCATGTTTTTACAATCCTGCTTAAAATACTTTACATGGGATCAAATCACCTATGGAGGCATAAAGTGATGTCAAAACAAACTGTACTAGCTTGTCCTGGCCTCCTTTCCAAAAGTTCTGCCCTTGATTTCTTATCTCCTCTTCTCTTATCCAGAGTCTTTGATATATCATTTCTGAGCTGCCTAACTAAGAATCAGTGCATTTTTTGTTGTTGTTGAAGAACTTTCTTCCTCCCATTTATTTACAACTCAAAGCCTCTTTGCTCTTCAAGTCCTAACTTCATCTGGCAAGTTGGACCTCCTTCCTTCCTCTCATCCCTATTTTGAGTCACACATCATCTTTGCTTACATTTGCATATTTTAAATATTCATCAGCATGTTGCAGAAAGCAACTAGCCTTCCCTGCAAGTGCCCTTATCACCTTCCTTTGAAATTGATGCTGACTCTCTGGCACCCTGCCTCTTCTCTGAACCCTCACCTAAATTCCTGATTCCCCAAAGCATGTTTAGTCCAGATGTGGCTCTAGGAGATGGTAGTGAGGAGCTGCAATGATTAAACGTCTCATTAACTTTGTTGCCATTTCTAAGTTGCCCTGAGCTGGTAATCATATCTAGGCTGTGCTTTGATAAAACTTCCATCATATATCCTCATTCCAGAGTCTGTATTCTTGTCTTCTTACTCTTTGCCTGAGTTCTGTTTTGATAGCATGTTTGGTACTTCTGTCTCACTAAAACTCCATTGTCAGCCTTTATAAGGGAGTCCTACCGTTGACCTGTAGCCTCAGGTCTGAGGCCCTGTTTCCAGAGATTCCTGATGTCTCTCAGCCCCCTGCCTGAGGATTTCCTGCTCTACGCTGACCATTTCCAGGTTTCTCTTGTCTCCTGGAACACCTACCCTTCATCTCATGTTGGACTTCCCAGTCACTGACCACTTGACTAGAATCCTCCCACATTCCCACAGAGTTTTCTCCAGATACAATCTAGGTCAGGTTATGCTTCTTTGCATTTCTGGATAGTGGATACCACAATTAACATCTTCTCAATTCTGGGAAGTAATTTCTTATCCGAATCTCAGGCTAAGCCTTCATTCCAAATTCCCATTTTGACAAAATCTTTAATATATTTAAGTACCTTGATTAACACTGTCGCACTTTTATAATATCATTTTTCACTTTTTTAGGGGTTTACCTGTTTATTTTTTATTTTTTTAATGTTTACTTATTTTTGAGAGAGAGAGAGACAGAGTGTGAGTAGGGGAGGCACAGAGAAAGAGAGAGAGTCCGAAACAGGCTCCAGGCTCTGAGCCGTCAGCACAGAGCCTGATGCAGGGCTCAAACCCATGAATCATGAGATCATGACCTGAACCAAAGTAGGATGGTCAACCAACTGAGCCACCAGGCACCCTTGGAGTTTACCTATTAATGCTTATTTTCTCCCTGCAGAGACTTTTTTGATTGATTGATTTTTATTTATTTATGGTTTTGTTCTAGTCTTAAGTATCCTTAAAATAATAAATAATTCACTTACTATTTACATTTGTCCAAAGATTTCATATTATCACTGTTACTAAAATAGAAGAGTTATTCAAGATTAATTTATTGAAAGCTTATCATATGCCAGCACATGTAGGAAACAAAGATAAATAAGATATACTCTTTATCCTTAAGGAGCTCAGACAACATACAGTTAAAATACAATATGATAAAAGTTTCACCTGGTGGGATATGCAAGGAACTCTTAGAGCTTAGAGGTAGGCTTGACTTAGAAATAGGAGGATCAGGGGGTGCTTCACAGTTAATTTGAGATGGTTTTTGAAGAATGAGTAAGAATTTGCCATAAAGAACAAGGATATGCCTGGAAGAAGAAACAGGAAACAGAAAGATATGCAGGCATGCCAGGGCATGGCATGTTCCGCTGGAGGAAGCATGAATAATTTGGGTGGCTCCATTGTGAGCTTTATTGAGGGGGGAGGGGCAGGAAATATGGCTGGAGAGAGGTTGGGGACAACTGGTGAAAGATCTTATATGCTATGCTAAGGAGTTGGGACCTGATTCTGATGATGATAAGGACCTTTCCCTGACAGTTGAGCAATTTGACTGCCTTATGGGGCAATCCAGCCCTTCTTACCTGCCCAAAAATGTATTCACAGATTTTTAAGAATCAGCAAGTCTTCTATGCTCTAAGAGTTACATATCAGTGTGACTCTCTCAAAAGGCAAGTATCATTCTAGGCATTATCCCTACAGATACCACATTTTACATGCAAGTATTTTTCGTTACTTTATAGACACCTTGTAGAAAGCTATACTTAATAGTACTTAATATCAGATTGACCTGATATCTTGATATTTATTGTTCATTTACACTTGAATTTTACAGTGAGTATAGAATTTTTTTTAATAAAAATAGTAACTTTTCACATGCATGTGTGTGTGTGCACACACATGCAAAAGAAGGAGAGAGAGAGAGGGAAAAGGAGAGAGGGAGAGATTGGAAGTTTTCTGATTTGGCAGTGTACATTTGATATTTCTCTGCGTTGTTTTGATCATGTATGGCTTCTTCCCTGACTTGCTGTTAGGATAAACTCTCAAAATTTTCTGGCAAAAGACTTACAGGTTTAATTTTATCATGCAGTTCTATAAAAGAAATTATTTGTCAAGTAGCCATGAAGCTTTTTTCAAAACTTTTCTTTTTCATAAATATTTTCAACAGCTATGATCTAGAGAAGCATGAGAAAGTACTCCTGAGAATAGTGGATTTTCTGCCTTGTTTGTACATGTAAATCTTGGTGAAATGCAGCAGGATGGATCATGTATGTGTTCATCATTTATTTAGCATTTACTGTACATCAGCCATTCATAAGAGTAGGGATGAGGTTGACAAAGACAAAGGGTGAGTTCTTTCTTTCTGGTGTCACCTTGATATCTATCAGTCACTTCCTTCCCTGCCTTCTAGCTTGAGGCTGCTTTACTCCAGCAGGCTTGGCCCTGTGTTCTTCTTCAGGCAAAAATGCTTGAGCCACTGGAGTACATTGCCAGGACCAACCCAGAGTGGGAAGTATGTGGGCATTTATGTGCTCCCGGGAGACTGCAGCCAGTGACAGAGAGAGAAGACTTCTTCTGAAGTTGCTTCTGTGTTTCATTTCCCACTCTCGCTCTTACTTCCTCTATTCCTTACTAGTGTTTCCTGGAAGCACTGGAGATAACTGATGATGGTAGCCATGTGTATTAGCCAGGGTTCTTCAGAAAAGTAGAATGAATAAGAGATAGATAGATAGGTAGATAGATAGACAGACAGAGTGTTAGCCATGTGCATCAACCAGGGTTCTTCAGAAGAGTAGAACCAATAAGAGACAGCTAGATAGGTGGACAGACAGATATGGATGCACAATATTTATGTATATATAGTTGATTCTTATTATTCATAATTCATAGTAGTTCTATTATGTTAGTTGCTGCAAACACGGAGTTAGCAATTATTGAAAAGTGGTCCTGGGGGAAATCCAGGGTTGGGTTTCTGGAGCCACTGGCAACATTTTCCTCAACTGATCAACACATAGCTTTGTTTCATGTGTGTTTCTATTCTAAAGATGCCTTACTTAATATATATTTGATTCATTAGCCTTGAACTCAACTCATGCCTAACACATGTATTTTCTCTATGAGGTACATCATAGCCTCCCTGCACTCAGAAACACTAGACAGCACTTGAGCTTTATGCTGGGAGCAGGGGACATTTTCAACAGCAACATCAATAAAAAGCACAAAAGCGCAAAATTTTGGCACTCACTAGACAATGAAAAGGATACAGAGGTTTGCCTGTTTGACCTCAGGTGAAAATATGCATGTTGGGCAACTTAGAATTTTCACTACTCTGCATGATATCCATGAGTGATTGCAAAAGTATCTTGAGTATTGATTTTGGGGTTAATAATAAATTTTAGTGAGTAGGCCAATTAGCAAATACAGAATCCACTAATAACAAGGTTTGACTACATGTGTATATATATACTTGTATATGTTGCACATGTATATATTATACATGCATGTGTATAAATGCTACAAATGTATGTGTGCAATTACACATATATAAATATAGATACATATATATCCATTATATATGATGCAGACGGACTGGGTCCCAGGACCTGGAAGAGGGTTCCACAGGACCAACCAAGAAGGTCCTTGGCTTCCGGCAGGGTAGAAATCAAACACAAGCTGGAGAAGATGAAAGTAGAGTTTATTCAATAGTGTGGGTGACGGGTAGAGAATAGCAGATGGAAAGTCCGGGAGACTTGGAAAGGAAAGGAGAATGAGTCTCACTTCACTTCTATGAGTAGAAGGAATCTAGGGTAGAGTCTGATCGAAAGTGAGTGTCAGTGTTATTCCATAAATCCCTGAAGGTGATGCCACTGTCAGCTGAGGTTTGTTTGAAGCTAATGTCCTGGAACATGTTTGGGATCCATCTTCTCTTAAATGTTATCAGGTGTGTGAGGCCTTGGATGAAACGCAGGAAATGATTAACTTCCTTGTCTCCCACCTTGAAGTGGGAACATAGCTTCTTTGGCTTATTCAGAGCCAGAATACAGAACATGATGAGTAAATGGGGCCTAGAAGAAAAACAGCGGAGATGGAGCCTTTCTAAAATGGAGTCCTTTCAGCTTCCCTACCTTGTGTGTATATGTATACACACACACACCTACAAGCTGGAACCCAGGCAGGAGTTAATGTTGCAATCTTGAGGCAGAATTTCTTTTCCAGAAAACCTGTTTTGGTTCTTTAAACTGATTGGACAAAGCCCAACCACCCTAATGAAGGCAATCTCCTTTATTTCAAGTCCCCTGATTATAGATGTTATCTACTTTACAAGATAACTTTCACAGCAACACCTTAACTAGTGTCTGATTAATAACTGGGGTGCTATAGCTTAGTCAAGTCACCATAAAAACCAACTCTCATACCATGCAAACAACTTAAATCTGCAGTTGGTTTCTCCATTCTTAAAATATCTGTAGCTATGCAGCCACCTGGTATCCCCATTGGTAGTTCCTGGCAAGGTCTTTCTCTCATCTCCTGCTAGAGATCTTTCTTTTTCCTTTCTTTGAAAGAACAGGATAACCATCATTTTGTTTCTTGGAATTATGCCCCATGTCTCATTTAGCTGTAAAAAAAAAAAATGTAACTTACATCTTGTTTTATCTAGGTAGAGGATCAGTAATAAAGGGTTTGGTAGATCTGAGATGGCTTTTGCAGACTCAATAGGATTGGAGGAGGCTGAGATAGTCTGGGTGTGACTAGGGGGAGGGATAAGTGTGAAGAAAACCATCTCAGTGAGAAAAGTGCAGAGCATACTCATGGGAGAGAAATCATTCTGAGCTGGCTGAACATGAAAATCTTGTCTGTGGGCCAACAGAGATGGGGATGGAAAGGTGAGCATGGTGCATATTGCAAAAATTCTGGAATGAAATGATGAGTGATGAGGAGCTATTGTAAGAACACAGAAACTTAGTCTGTTTTCATTTCTACCTACCCTTGCCACCTGGCCTCCTTGTCTTTTTTTTTAAATCAATTAATTAATTAATTAATTTTTAAAAATTTACATCCAAGTTAGCACATGGTGCAACAACGATTTCAGGAGTAGATTCCTTAATGCCCCTTACCCATTTAGCCCATCCCCCCTCCCACAACCCTCTGTTTGTTTTTCATATTTAAGAGTCTCATGTTCTGTCTCCCTCCCTGTTTTTATATAGCCTCCCTGTCTTCTTAATGCTACCCTAATGAAGGTACTATTGGAACTCAAAGTCTGAATACAGCCTGTTGCTCTGAGTGCCTGGCGGAAGGTCTAGAACACTGGCTGTGAAGGGGGAGAGAAGTCATCACATTGAAAAGGAGGGTATTGGGGCTAAAGCATTAATGAGTTATAAAGCGTATGGTACACGCCCCACTCCTTACTTGCCTCGTGAGCTCCATGAAGGCAGGACTGCTCGGCTGTCTGGGGATGTGCGGCCACCTGAAAGGGAAGGCCTTTGCAAATGTGAAAAACAGCCTCTTCTCTCCATTCGGGGGAGTGACCCCAGTGAGAGCGGAGTGTGCTCTCTACTCTATTCTCCAGGCTGTGAAGTACAGAAATCACAAAGCACTGACTGAAAATGGCTGTTTCCTTTGTTCTTGCGCATTCAGCTAAGGGACTTTGGGAGGTATTTACAGGCAGTTCAAGTGCAAATGGATGCTGAGTAGTTCTCCCTTTCCAGAAAAAAAAGAAAAGAAAAGAAAAGGAAAGAAAAAAAAACTCAAACAAGTTGCCTCCAGGTGCATCCCAAATGGCATGTTGATTGACTCGGTTCAAAAAGAAATTAGGGATGTAAATGTGTTTGAGAAAATTATTACCCAAATCACAACATCCTCTTCAGACAGTTGTTTGATTGAATACTGAAAAGAACATTAAAAATCTTCCAGCAAAAGCCTTTGCCAAAGTATTAAATGATAAACTGGTATGAATTCTCTTCTTGCCCTCTGAGAAAAAGATCTTCTTTGCCTTTGATGTTAATTCAGGTTTGTTTGCATATATAATTCAGACACATTTGTAGGTGGCCTTCTGTCAAAATGTCATGAGATTTGATATTCAGAATTACTAATACTTGGAGTGATGTAATGAGAATTAAAATTATTGGCCTAGATAATTGTCACTAGTATCTGCAAGCAAATGGGGTGCCATATGTCCCAAAGTGACATGCTTAACCTGACATGACAATAATACAGATATTTTTCTTTTGTATATTAGTTAACCTTTTCAACTTTTTTTTTACTTTTATTATCTTTTATGGAGACTTACTAAATACCTGAAGTCTCCCTTGATCAAAGATTTCTGCCTTAGTAATTGACTAATTGATTACTTCTATAAATAAAAGTCGGTTATTGTTAGACCCTAGAGACGTAGCAGTAAACGCAATAGTCAAGAATGCAGTTTAGGTAGACTTTAAATCCTGCTGTGGGATGACAGACAAAATAAATTAAGCAGTGTGTGAGAACATCTCAGAACCCCAGCTTCGGTTTCCCCCTTTCACCATTAAATCTACCATTGATGATTTATTTCATAAAACAGCATCATCCATCACTTTAAATTATTCCTGGTTTTTTCATAGAATTTCAGCAGAAATTTTATAACATGTATGTGTGGAGTTAGAAGGAAAGAGGGAACAAAAAGGAATGTGTAATTTTTTCTGATGTTGATCTTTATAAGTACCTAACAAGTTGACTTTTCTGTGTTTGCTCAAGGATGGTTAATGGATAATTCTGGAAAGATAATGCTGTTATCTTACTATTACGTGACTGGTCCTTTCACGGTGCTCTCATTCCATGCAGATTTTTGGAGACTGAGGAACATGTATAAGAGCCCATAAACAACAACAACAAAATTCGTATTGATCAGCAATGCATTCATATGGTCAGTGAACCAAAATTATATATTGCAAACCTTTCTAAACAATGTCCTATAACTAATAACTGTAGTTTTCAGTACTCAACCAGGTGAAAAAAATCCATTATCAGTTCTTAGTGGACTGAGTCCCCACCCGGTTTGTCTGTCTTTCACCTTCATCTTTCACCTTCAATAGCTCTACAGTCTCTCAAGGACCACAAATTGAAGGAGGTCAGCATTCCCAGGACAGAGCCATCTCTGGCTTTAATCCCTTACCACATTTGTTGGAACTTTGGCTTTTTTCAGGGACAATATACTTTTTTGGAGGGTGGTGGTAAATGAATGAATCACTGCATACCAAGAATTGAGATTTGGTTGCACAGTTAATTGAAAAAGATGAAGGTCATAGGGCAACCTTCTTAGGAACAAAGTAACCAGTAACCCATTTAAATGAAGAACCTGGTATGTATTTCTGTATGCAAATATCACATGGAGCCCACACGTCTGGTTTCTGTACTGATATACTCTCCACCTACAAGAGGTGGGAGAGAGAGACACAGCCTATCGGAGAACTACTAATGGATTTTTTTCATTTGGGTGAGTTCTGAAAATTACAAAATTGTTGTTATTGGTAAAAGGACACTGTTTAGAAAGGATTGTATTTTGCCACTTTAACAAAATTTCCAAATATACATATTTCCCCCCACTGTATCATAGAATGTTTACATTGTACATTTAGGTCTATATCTTCCCGTTTTTGGAAAGAACAGCAAATTGTACTTTTGTAGAAGAAATTAAAAACAATCAAACAAACAAACAATCCCACAAAAACACTAGACTTGGAGGCAGAAGGCCAGATTATGCAATTTAAGAATTCGGAGACTTCTGGCATGTCACTTCCTATTTCTGGGCCAGTCGTTTTTCATCTATAAAACAATAGGGGTTTTAGATGTTCTCTAAACTGCCTTTCAAGCTTAATTATTCACCCACTTTGAATAATCAGCTAACAGTAGTCACATTTGATTCCCAGATTCTGTCCCCACCTAAAATCCACTTCTGTCCCCTCTTGTTAGGTATGCTAGTCCTCCAGCAAATTAGATAACAACCCATATCTGAGGGAAGGGGAGAGCATTTAAAAAAAAATTAATTATTTGGACTATGTCTATGAATATATTGTGTTTATATTATGTTTTTATTAAAATTATTTTCATATGGGACAACTCTATGGAATGCCATGGAAAATGAGAAATTCACTTAAAATCAGTTCCAACCACATGTTTTGCTCAGCGTCTCCACACATTTTTTACATGAAAAATTATTTCTATGCTTCTATCCCAGAGACAGAAATTGATGTACAGTTCTAAAATGATTTTCTTTTATAAACTGGAACTGACTCTCAAGTAAAGAAATGCTTCCAGTTTTCATGACGGTACTCACGCCTAAACTGTGTCACTGGGAATTCCCTTCTGATAGTCCTGGTCTTGGGCCCCTGCCTGCCACCATATTTCTTAGGTCTGCTGGTCCTATGCTCATAACCACTTCACCCTTTTCACCTGAATTCAGTGTGCTGACCTGTTAGGTGCATCTGCTGGTCTTTTCATTTAAACAAATCTTCATGGATGTATATATACATATACATATACATATGGACATATATCCATGTTTAAAATACATATTTTATACATACATACACATATATGTATATATATTTAATTTTAAACATATATATATATTTAGGTTTTTATAGTGTATAGTTATATACGTTCTGATCAATGCATAGTCACAAAATCAGCATCACAATCAAGATACAGAATGATACCCTACACCAAAATTTTTTTGGAGCTCTCTCCTTGTAGTCAAACCTTCCTCCCACTCCGACCCTTGTCAATTACTGATTTGTTTCCTGAATCTAAAGTTTTACATTATCCAGAATATCATCTACTTGGAATAATATGCTATTAATTTTTTGAGTTTGAGTTCTTTCACTGCATGTTTTTGAGAGTTAGTTCTGTTGGTGCACATACAGGTGGTTAATTCCCTCTTGCTGCCGAGTAGGAGTCCGCCACGTGGATGGACCAGAGTTCATTTATTAACCCTCGGAAAGGACGTTCGGCAGTTATTTCAGTTTTTGGCAATTATTAATAATGGTGCTATAAATTCATGTACAAATTCTTGTGTGAATGTAAGTTTTAACTTTTCTTGGGTAAATACCTACTAGAATTGTTGGATTATATGATAAGTATATGTTTAATTTTATTAGAAGCTGTCAAAGTAGGGACACCCAGGTGGCACAGTCCATTAAGTAAGTGTACAACTCTTGATCTTGGTTCAGGTCATAATCTCATTGTTCATGAGTTCAAGCCCTGCACTGGGTTTGTGCTGATGATGTGGAGCCTTCTTGGGATTCTGTCTCTCTCTCTGCCCCTACCCTACTTGTGTGCTCTCTCTCTCTCGAAATAAATAAATAAGCTGAAAAAAAAACCTCCCAAACTGTTTTACACAATAGCCATAATGTTTTTGCATGCCCACCAGCAATGTAGGAGAGTTGTAGAAACTCCTCTGATAATACTTGGTACAGCCAGGGTTTTTTGTTTTATAGGTGAATACTGAAACGTGCCTTTTTTACCATAAGAATGTCTTTTACATTGTGCAACAAAATACTAATTGTTCCAGTTTAATATATTTACACTTGTATTCAGTCACCAGTATCTGGAGCATCCTGAGGACCCTGAGTAGGCATTTGACTTACCGGATGTATAAAAGACGATGTATAAAAGAGATGCATCCCAGAGCAAAGACATGCTTGCATAATGAGGAACTACATATTTTGAGCTTTAAAGGAAGAAATTGAGTAGTTTTAGACTAGCCCTCTTGCCCCTGTAGCCCACTATGTAGGGTTCAGAAACAACTAAAGACTCATCATGTCACACTACTACACAATTAGGGAATACTTAAAATAATAAGAAAGTAACATTTGCTTTACAGCACAAATTAAAATAATGCAACTGCCAAGTTTAATGTCAGACACATGACACCTTTAGTCTTATTTTCAATGGAATTACATCTGAATCCTTTCTTGGAATTAACTTCTTTCCTTCTATTTGCCAACTGCATAGAACTCCTGGTTTTTGAAGTGAGTGAGTCTCATTTATAGTGTCAAAGACCTATATTAGAATAGCTGATATCCTCACCATGACTTTTGTTCTAATAGCATCTCAAAAATCTTATTGACTTTGGCCTTTACTGGATTAGCCAGGTGCTCATGCCTTTCTCTATCTTGAGGCTGCTTAGAACATAGTATAGCTGGATTACATCTTAGATTGGAGTTAGGTTCTTGAGTCCACGAGAAAGGAAAAACTACCTATAGTCCCAGTTACTATCAAAATTCCTTTAGGATGATGCCAACCTGGGGGCCACCACAGCATCTCACAGCTGAACTCCACTCAGCCAGTTTTTCCTCCAGCTTTGGAACGCGTTGCTTTTTCTTCCGTTAAGCAGCAGATGAAGGAGTTGGCTTCTGCTTGGGGCCATGTTGTAAGAAAACTGTCTTCTGTGTCTGAGTACCAGAATTCTATTTAGTGCATCCAATTTTCACACTATGAGAAACTCGGAGGAACTGAGATAAACTGAGAGAACAGATTCATGTCTCCCACTTTTACTCATCTTGGGCATACTCTCAGCATATTGAGAGATGACAGGTGGATTTTCTGGCACCATCTTAATTGTGATTTTTTTTTGGTCTTTCTGCTCCCCTTTGCCTACCTTCCCAAGGTATATAGTTGGATTTCCACAAGGAAAATGTTATAAACGTTTGTAATGCTACTTTTTTGTACTGGCAGTGTAGTAGCTGGCTATTGTATTCTGTTCTGTTTCTTCACAATATGGGGGAAAGTTGATAGGTTTTACATACCTCTTGATATCTAATGGCAAACTTGGCCAGCGGGACTCCTGCCCCAGGCAGTGCCCCCTGCAAGGGGCATGTTTGATGAGCTTGCCCACAGAGCAGCCATACCAGTACTGCTCTTGCACTAGTGAGAGGCATTCTCTGATGCCGCTTCTTGCCTGAAGCCATCGAATTCTCCTCCTGAGGTCTATAAATACTCGGGCAGATTATAGAGTTGGGCTCATTAAAATCTGGCTTTAGAGCAATGGTGGTAACAGAATATGATGTGTTATTACTTCCATTTTCATTTTCTGAAATGATTGTGGCATTACTCATCGGAGACGCATTAGACCTTTTGGACATGTTTTTATGCAATTAACTTCATGGAAGTAAAAATGCCAACAAAATTTCCAAAATATGGCACCACAAATTTCGAAGTCTGGTTTAATAACACAAAATCATCGCTGTTTACATGTAATAAACAACAATATGTAGAAATAGGTAGAGACCCATAAATGCACTTAATAAGCACACTGTTTTAAAAATAGGTAGATCAGAATTGAAAACTTGCTAGCACAGAGCTTTATGTAGTAGGCATTCATTAAATATTAATCTTCCTGTTTTCTTTTATTTTTAACCCTCTGTATTTAGATGATGGGTTTGTTAAAGTCCTATTCATTGCAAAGATGAAAAAATGTGCTTCAGTAAGAGGAGTTAGTCCACTTCGTTGTTTATTTTGGGAAAGTAATGTGGCACAACAGAAATGTGATGAATCAGACAAATCTAGATTCAAATCCCAGCTAGCTGTGTGACCTTAGGCAGACTAATTTTCTGAGCATTAGTTTCTTATTCTTAGAATAAGAAAACATTCCGAATATTCAAGGCAGTGGATAATAACATCGCCTTGCAGAATCATTCTAACAATTTAGGATGAGGCTATGAAATATTGAGTTCATTGGATTTGTTTAGTTTTGGTTCTAAGCAACCTTCTACCCAGGTGGTTTCCTAGGTATCTGTCTCTAGAGGGAGATGTAGTGGTAAGCGCATGGGCTTCTGGACCTTCTCAGTCATTTCTCAGTGGACACCAATGATCCCTATTTACCCAACTGTGTTGCTTTTCTATAAAAAAATAATGTACCACTTTTGCAGACATACTATGCACACTGATTTCCAGAGTGGTGAAGCCACATCCTAGATTATTACACTTCAACTCATGAGAATGATTGACTTTCACTGCTTCTCTCAGACCTGGGCCTGTTGTTTTAGGTGCAGATGAAGTTAAAATTTTGAGCCTACAAAGCTGAGGACCAGAAACTGAAGGTTTTACATTTAGCCTGGAGGAATGTAGCAAAAGGCAACCTTTTGGACAGAGAGGGTGAACTTCTTTCCCGTTTACTCTAATGCACTTCCATTAAAATTTAAATTTAATCATTATTAAAGCAATGACAATGTAATTTTAAAAATAAAAAGTAATGCTTGGTTTAGAACTCCGAACTCCTGCTACTCAGAGCAAGCAAATTTAACTCTTTAAGCTATTTTTTCTGGTATTTGCCTCCATGTTTCTAGATTACACGTTTTTTATATTGATTTCTTGGTTTTTAAAGTTTTAGATATTTTCTGTTTACTTCATACTAGAAAAGAAGGGGATTTTGCTACCCTCTACATACCAACTGATCCATATCTGTGCTGCAAACACATACATACACATACACACACACATACACACACATAAACCCTCTAGAATGTTATTTCACAATTTTTGTTTAGAATAGTTGATTGATTATAATGGGTATGTAAACATTATTCATAATGGAGACATTATTCACTTGAGTATTATAAATGTACACATATTCTTGCATTAACTTTTGCTTTTTTGTAATTAACATTGAAGAAGGGCCACTCTGCATAGACTGTATGACCTAGTTAAGGAGCGCTCCAATCTCAGAGAATGACATACTCTGAATATTCTACTGGAACAGATTCTGGGATCCTTTTAAAATCTTTCTTGTACACACTCCTTTCAAATACCCCTTCTGAAGATTGTTGATGTATACCTACAAGTTCCATGTTCTGAAATCTCCTCTCAAGATTCTGCTGATTCCAAGGCAATTCCTGGGAGAGACTTTAGGTTTTATCTAAGTACATTAAAAAAAAAAATCACACCTTGCTGTGCTGAGAATCTGGGAGGAGATGGTCTCAGCCTCTGGCTGGTGAGCCTCTCCTTTTTCTGCCTGCGTGCGCTTCTTGTGACAAAGCTTATTTCTAATTTCTCAGTTTGGGTATTCATTTCATCAACAGTTTCTACTCTTCTGGGTTGGTTATGTTTTTCACAACCTCCTCTGAATAATTTCAGATGTATTAAGATTTTGTCATTTTCATTTCTTCTTGGAGATAGGTCTCCAGTGGCCTCGGTCCTGCTCTAATGAGGACTGGCTGGCTCAGTCAGGCTAGGAAGCTCGTTCCCTTCCCTGCCATGTAGGAGGCTGCCTACCAGGAGCCCAGAAAGCCAGAAACCAGGAAAACTATTTCCTGCAGTGCATGTGTTTATCTTTCCTGATTACTCCTCTGTTTGAGGCAGCATATCCTTCAGCAGATTCCTGGGAAAGGACTCATAGTAGGTATTTTTATTTACTTTTTTTATGACCTACAATATCTTTGCCCTATTTTTACATTTGGTAGTTTGACCAGGTTCAAATACTATGGTAGAAATTCCTTTTCTTCAAATTTTGTTCTATTATTTTCAGTTTCCAGTGATGGCAGTGGGAAGTCTGATCCTATCCTGATTATTTTTCATTATTATTATTATTATTATTATTATTGACAGTTTTATTGAAAGACAATTTTGAGAGAGAGAGAGAAGGAGCAGGGAGAGCAGCAGAGGAGGAGACAGACAGAATCTTAACCAAGCTTTATACTCAACACGGAGCCTGATGTGAGGCTTGATCCCAACAACCCTGAAGTCATGACCTGAGCTGAAATAAAAAATTGGACGCTAAACCAACTGAGCCACCTAGACACCCTACTGAATAATTTTAAACTGATTCTTCATCCCTTATAAAAGATGAGGATTTTTTTAACTCTCTGATGATATTTAAAATCTATTATTTACACCTGTTATTCATGAATTTTGTATTATGTGGTTTGATGTAGGATTTATCACTGGGTCCCTTAAACCTAGAAATATACGTATTTCAGTTCTGGAAAATATTCTTGGTTTATCCTTTTATAATCTGCTATCTTCTCTTTTCTCTACTCTCAATTTCTGGAACCATTATTGTTTAGATACTGGACTCCTTGGATTGTTCCAATAAGTAAAAATTACCCCCAATTTCACTATTTTTGCATTTTATTTCTACTTTGTATTTTATTTTTCAATGCTCCCATTTGAAAGTATTTAGAACCTGCCACCCCAAAATATGCCAGTTTGACATATTGATGCTTTTGAGGTAAAGGCATTTAACAACAGGTGCAAGAAAGCATGCTGAGTTTCCCCTTCTTCCCCACTAAAGACAGAAGATAAAATTTCCATGTGAACGACATTCTCCCTGAACATTCTCATCACCAGAGAGTGGAATCGAGGCTGAGAATGATCCATACAAATAAATTTTGTTAAAATAACCTTTATCTTCCTTTAGCCTTCCTGTGTATTTTAGTTACTTTTTTTTTTTTATAATTACTATTCTTTGTTTAACCTAGCAATAGAAACACACAGGCCTAACTACTTGGAGGGTCTTTATTTTCCATAAACATGGAAAAATATAATTTGTATATTTTTTCCTATTAACCTCTCTTCTGCCCACTTAATTCTCAGACCCAGTGAAAGATCCTGAGAGGGTAGAGGAAAAGTTTTGCCTCTTTACATGATAAAAGGTTTTTTTTTCTGTATTATAGTTTCTAAAATTTTTAAATGTTCATTTTTGAGAGAGAGAGAGAGAGACAGAGTTTGAGTGGGGGAGGCTCAGAGAGAGAAGGAGACACAGAATACAAAGCAAGCTCCAGCTCTGAGCTATCAGCACAGAGCCTGATGTGGAGCTTGAACCTGTGAACTGTGAGATCATGACCTGAGCTGAAGTCAGACTCAACTGACTGAGCCACCCAGGCACCCCTCTATCATGCTTTGAATTTTCTTTTCTCTTTCTTTCTTTCTTTTGTTCTTTCGTTCTTTCTTTTATTCTTTCTTTTTTTCATTCTTTCTTTCTATGACAAAACATCCTTTGCTTGTTTTGTGTATGCTGCAACTTCACTTAGTTTTTGTAGCATCTGCCTTTTTAACAAAATTAATTTAAATGTGTTAAGAGTTTCCTTTTGTTTCTTCCCTTATCTTTGTTTTCTCTGGGTTTCTATTTTCTGTTTGTCCCGTTTCTTTCATGCTACAACTTCCCTTCCCTCTCTGGCAGTTTCTGGCTGTTTATTTATTTATTTTTTTTAATGTTTTATTTATGTTTGAGAGAAAGATAGACAGCTTGAGCAGGGGAGGATCAGAGAGAGAGGGAGTCACAGAATCTGAAGACAGGTTCCAGGATCTGAGCTAGCTGTCAGCACAGAACCTGACATGGGGCTCAAACTCATAAACCGTGAGATCATGCCCCAAGCCAAAGTCTGATGCTTAACCGACTGAGCCACCCAGGTGGCCCTCTGTAGTGACATGGAGGTGCACCGGCAGCTGGTCTGGGATATTTGTCACACTTATCTGTCAGGGTTTATTTGAGTGTATGCTTGAATATCCAGGTGTATTCCCTTAAAAACTGAAAGAGGATGGGGTACCTGGGTGGCTCAGTTGGTTAAGTATCCAACTCTTGGTTTCAGATCAGGTCATGATCTCACGGTTTCTGAGTTTGAACCCTCACTTTCTCTCTCTACCCCTCCCCTACTTGTGTTCTCTCACTCTCTTAAAATAAATAAATAAAATTTTAAAAAACACAAAAAAGGGGTGCTGGGTTGCTTAGTTGAGAGTCTGACTTTGGCTCAGATCATGATCTCATGGTTTGTGAGTTCTAGACCCACTTCAGGCTCTATGCTGACAGCTCAGATCCTGGAGCCTGCTTCGGATTCTGTGTCTCCATCTCTGACCTTCCCATGCTCATGCTCTGTCTTTTTCTCTCTCTCAAAAATAAATAAGCATTAAAAAAATTTTTTTTAAACCACAAAAACTAAAAGAGGATAGATGGCCTTCACCACTAGAGAAAGCCTACTCTTCAATCACCACTAGGGAAAGCCTGCTCTTCGCAGATAAAAGATAGACAAATAAAGTGGTTAATGTGTAAAGTGCTTAAAATAGTTCCTGTAATAGAAACTATTATTAGATTTATAACTATCAATGATTTTAAATCAATTAATTAGTTAAATAAATAAATGTTTTTGAGACTATGGTTTGGCTAAT
>NC_043702.1:21025671-21037574 GCF_006229205.1 Suricata suricatta
TCATTATATACTCAAAGTCATGCCTACTGCACCTCTAAACATTTCATTAAATCCAATTATACAGCAAACACTCCCAAAATAAACTTAGATTGTATTGCAGTTTCACTTAACAGTATATAAAATGCTGTGTTGTGACAGGTAAAGGATACCCTCTTTAATAAATGGTGCAGGGATAACTGGATCATAGTATGGAGAAAAATGAAAGTGGACTCATATCTTATATCATTCACAAAAATTAACTTGAAGTGGATTAAATGCTTAAATGCATGGCCTAAAACTGTACAACTAGAAGACATAGGGTCAAGGTGCCTTGACATTATCCTTATTTTTGGATAAGACAATGCATAAGCAACAAAAGCAAAAATAAGCAAGTGGTGAGACGACATCAAATGAAAAGCTTCAGCTCAGCAAAACAATAAAAAACAAAAACAAAACCCCCAAAAAACATCAAAATAAAAAAGCAGCCTATGAAATGGGAGAAAATGTTTTCAAGCCTTTTATCTGAGAAGGGATTAATGTCTAAAATATGTAAGGAGCTTATATAACTCAACAGCAAAAAACCCATCCAATCCAATTAAAAAATGGGCAGAGGGACTGAATAGACCTTTTCCAAAGAAGGCATACAGATGGCCAACTGTACATGAAAAGATGCTCAATGTCACTAATCATCAAGGAAATGCAAATCAAAACCACAGTGAGATGTCACCTCACGCCATTCAGAGTGCTAGTATCAAAACAAGAAATAACAAATGTTGGTAAGGATGTGGAGAAAAGAGAACTCTCGGACAATATTGCTGGGAATGTAAATTGGTGCAGCCACTTTGGAAAACAGTATGTAGGTTTCTCAAAAAATTCAAAATAGAACTCTCATACGATCCAGCAACCCCACTTCTGGGTATGTCTCTGAATGAAATGGAACCACTACTTCTAAGGGATAATCTGGCACGCAGTTCATTGCTGTTCACAATAGCCTGGGAACCTCCTATGTGTCCATCAACAACTATATGGATAAAGAAAGTGTGATACACACACACACACACACACACACACACACACACACACACACAATGGAGTATTCTTCAGCCATAACAAGGAAGGAAATTCTGCCATATGTGATAACTTGAAAGGGCCTTGAGGGTATTATGCTAAGTGACACAAATCAGAGAAAGATAATTTCTGCATGTTTTACTTACATGGGGAATATAAAAAAGTTGAACTCAAAGAAATAGAGATTGGGATGGTGGTTTCCAGGAGCTGGGAGAGGGGAGAAATGGAGAGATGTTCATCACAGAGTACAAATTCTAGCTGTAAGATAAATAAGTTTGGGGGACTTAATGTACAGCATGATGGCTATATCAATACTGTATTGTATATTTAAAAGTTGATAAGAGAGTAGATCTTAAATGTTCTCAAAACATACACAAAAAATGGTAGTTTTGTGAGGGGATGGAGGTATTAATTATCCTTATTATGGTAATCGTTTCACAATATATATGTGTATTAAGTCATCTCATTATATACCTTAAACTTAAATTAACATATATTATATATTAATAATATTTCAATAAAACCAGGAAAAATATAAATAGTTAGGAATAACACCCACAAGATGAAAAACAGAGAATGAGAGAATGGACATCTGTGTTACTCAAAAGAATAACGGAGACCCAAAGAAGTCACCTTGCTCAAGGGTAAAATGGATCCTTTCTCCACTCAAAGAGAATCCAGATTCCTTCCTTCCAGGTGTCTGGGGCTTCAACCAATACACTTTTGCTTTTCTTCTACTCCGGGGAGCTGCTCTGGGGTCCTTTGATTCATGTAGCCCAAATATTTCCCCTGAGAGGTGGGCTCACTCAGATGTTTGTTTTCTCCTTGGTCTCTTATATTTTTAAAGATGTGCTAACATTTAAGGACAGGTTTTATTGTCATAGAAACAGGAAGCATACACTGCTCAGGATACTTTTGATAAGACTTTTAGCTGTTTTCTGTTACCCTTAAAGAAACAAGGTGCCCAGAGGACTTTAGCAACAGGAAGCTAAAATGAATAGCATTATCCCCAAAGAGGATTAAATAGGGTAGAGGAAAGCATTAGCACATAATATAAAATAATGGGAAACTAGGTTAGTCCTTGTAGCAGACTGGACTGCTGTCCTTTGAGGGGCAACTCTGAGACCTACTAATGTGTTTCCACCGTGGCTACTGATGATCACCCCATTTCTATTCCTTGCTGAGATCAAGGGCGGCTGATGTTCTCCATAAAGATGCAAGATTTGAAAAGAAGTTGGCTTTGTAAAAGTAATCTTATTGAAAGAAGGATCTTACATAGCAATTGGCATCCTTACTGATATATTGCTTGTTTATTTGTTACGTGTACAGAGGTCATGCAAAAAGGAAGCTTCTACCCTATGCAGCAGCACTTGACTGCCTTCAGTTATAATGGAATATAGGAATGATTTAGGCAAATATTATTTATTCAGAAATTTTACTGAGAGTCCTTAAAGTGTGAGGCACTGCATAGGCCCTGGGATACAGAGTGATTTCCAGTATGTCATGGGTTTTGATAGATATACAGTCCAGAGAAGGAGACAGCCAGCAATGAAATAAGCCCACACAAAAATCTAAATTGCAAGAAGTTCTATCAAGTAGATAAGCACAGTGCTATGGATATTAGATTAGACATTTTTAGAACATTTATTTTTTGTGAGAGTACAAGTAGGGGAGGGACAGAGAGAGGAGGATAGAGAATCTGAAGCGGGCTCTGCACTGACAGGCTGTCAGCAGTGAGCCTGATGTGGGGCTCCAACCAATGAACCACGAGATCATGACCATAGCTAAAGTGGGAGGCTCAACTGACTGAGCCGCCCAGGTGCCCATAGATTAGACATTGTTAAGGAAGCAAGAAGTAAAAAAGAGTGAGTAGGTATATGAATTTGGAGAGGACAGGAGGAACTGTGTGTAAGGCCCTCTGGGGTAGGAGGGAGCGTAGTGAGGAGCACTAAAAACAGCAGATGGAGAAAATTTGGGAGGAGGGTGGTACGAAGGTAGGCATCAGACCGTAGTGGGTTTTCACTGTGGTATGTTTTGTGAATCATTGTCCTAAATACAAAAGGAAGGCATTCAAGGCCTTTACAAGGGCGTGCGTGTGATATCTTTACCACCTGTGTTTTGAAAAGATCATTGTGGCTGCAATCAGAAAAGTGATTTGAAGAGGCAAGAGTGGATGATAGAGCACATATCACTGATTAAGCGTTATTGAGAAGTATTGCATGAAAGCAACATGTAATTTATAAGAGAGTAAAGCTGAAAAATATGTCAAGAAACTTAATCTGATATTCTCCTTTCAGACCCCAGCAGATGTAACAAACTTCCAGGACAAATGACTTCATAAAGTCTCCCAGAAGAGAAAAACCCACCATATCTCCTGGGAACAGACACTGACATTTGACTTTATTGCAGGGGAGCTCATTTCAGTGTTTTAAAATGTTATGCCTCTTATTGGATAACCTTCACAATAACATTGAAAGGCGAGTTGGTATCATAATTTCAATTTTACTGAGGTGGAGTTTAAGAATTTAGGTGCAGTGAGGTATGTCCTATATTGGGTCATGAAAAAAATTTAGTAGTAGTGCTACTTGAGAACTTTTTCCCAACCTTCTGGTTCTCTGAGTTGTCCAGATGACTTTGCCTTCACCAGAAATGTCCCAGAGCCCTTAAATTTGGACAGATGTCAAGTATAACTCTTTCACTTTTGGGACATCTGCCTAAGGTCATTGTAAGCATGAGGCTACTCCTCTCATGCTGCCTCAATTTTTACTCTTTACCTACACATTATGTGCATCTCAACTTAATTTCACTAGTCCCGCCTTGTTACTTATTACTTATTTAAAACAATCGTTACGAATTTATACATATTTTGTTAAGTTCTCCCCTTCTCTGTATAGATCCAACAAAAGCTGTGTGTCCAATGTAATATAAGTAGTCATGTCATCAAAGGGTTGATGTGTGTTATGTACATCAATTTTGGTCTTCTAATGCAAACTTTGTTCATTTTTTGCCTTACGTGATAAAGCATGAAATCTATTAAATTATAACTAATAGTCTTCGATAATGTTGGATTTTAGTTACATTAATTGTTTGACCTAGATTTGTGATATTGACTCGCCACTTTCTAGTGTTTCCAAGAAGCTTTAAATGAGTATTATGTTCTAAAACAATTCCTGGAGAATGTCAGTGGGAACACATTCTTTCCTTCTGTCTCCTCCCAATTCTGGCATAATTCTTGTTTAGAATCTGACTCAGGACTTGTCATTACTTCTTTTTAAATTGCATTAGAAAAAGTAATTTGAATAGTTTGAGTATTCACCATAGTACATCATTATCAGAAAAGAAAGCATTCATGTCATAAAAACATATCATGATAGATGCTGAAATTCACCTTTGAAATGTTGTTAAAGATAATGCTGTATCTCGGTCACTCACGTGTAATTTACTGGATAACTTAGGCAAAACCACTTAATTGTTTTTAATGAAAACACCCAACTAACAGAGAAAAGTCTGGACTTCTTGGAGATTTTCTTTTTTTACCTAAACCTCTATACCATGTCAGGCTAGTACACTTTCTGAAGAGATTTCTAATTTTACCATTATGTATGTAGTCAAAGTATTTTGACTTCTTTACATTCCATAATGAGCTAAGTAGCAGTCCTGATGGGTGAACTTAGTGGGCAAAATTAGTAAATAAATGTTTAAGGAGGAACAGGATAATAATGTAGTCTTAAAGTATCTCTCCCAAATTAGCTAATAACTTCACAGTTCAGAAACCTAGCAGATTCTGCTTTAACCAGGGGCTTAAGAATAGTATCTTGATGCATGATACAACCATGGTGTTAAAACTGTGTTCTGGAAAGAAACTCCATGCTCTTTGATCATATGTATACTTGAGGGAATAAAGGTTTGTGAAAATGTAAACCTCATAATGTCTATAAGTCAGGGACATAATCTTTATTCAACATTATTGTCTATTATACCTCTAGGTTTTAGTGAGTACTCAATCTTAAGCAACTGCTAACTTATTTGACATTTTTTGAGCATCTACAAGCAAATCTAGTATAGGACACACACAAGGAAACATACATGTTAAGACAGAACTCTATAAAAAATTCTATCACATGGTTGGGACTATACAGGATTCAGAATTTTGACTGAAGCAATCATGTTGGGTCTTCCCAGCCCAGGTACCTTTAACTCTGGGCTTTATAAAACCCGCAAAAATTAGTTAAGCATAACTGAAGTTAACCAAAAAAATAAAATAAATATCCATGGGTCCATATTGATATAGATAAATACTTGAATAACTATAAAATGGCATACAAGGAACAGCTCTTCTTTACAGAAGAATTTCATTTAATAAGTGCTGAAGGAAGGTAGGAAATAGAACATCACTATTATAACATCAGAGTAATAATTGCTACAGGCAAGATCCACCAATGGATGCTATAATTAGTAGGTGCAAGTTTAAGGAGGAACAGAATATTTGTGTAGTCTGACAGTATCTCTTCCAAAATAGTAACTTTGCAGTGAAGAAGCCTTCAAAGATAACAGAATATTCTCTTGATTTTCATCTGTATCTCAGTTTCCTTGCATACAAACCAATTTAAGCATTTTCCCTATTGAAGAATGATGAGAGTATCTTTAGGGCAAGTGTCTTACTGATAGCCATGGTCTAAAGACCCAGCTGAGCGCTTCCTTCTTCAGTGAGTTCTGGTTGTCAGAGTACTTTCTTTGCAAACAACTACTGACGATTAGTAAGTCTTGTTTATGTGGATATTATTATTATTATTATTATTATTATTATTTAAATTCTTTTTTATTTATTTTGAGAGAAAGAAAGAGCACATGAGCAGGGGAGGGACAGAGCGAGAGTGTGAGAGAGAATCCCAAGCAGGCTCTGCACTGTCAGCTCAGAGCCCAGCACGGGGCTCAGACTCACTAACTGTGAGACCATGACCTAAGCCAAAACCAAGAGTCAGCAGCTTAACTGAGTGAGCCACCCAGATGCCCCTCTGTGAGTATTATTTTCTGCAAAGTACCATATGGAGGCTTTTGTTGTTGTTCAAGCTGACTGATAACACATAGTACCCAAGAGTGCTGTTCCTTTTGCTAGCATACCTGTATAAGAACATGACAAAGCAGTTCTCAGATTTCTCGTATGTCATATAGATTATTTGTGGTAGAAAAATGATGAAAGGGGCCATTGTTTTTCTCTTTATGCCTAGTAACTTTGCTATATTATTCTGTTCCATGATTACATATTGGTTCTATGTATGTATTTCTGAGTATACATATACATGGAACATATTCAATAATACTATGAACAATTTCATTCATTTAGTACTTCTAAAATTAACATAATTATAACATATCTAATATGATATATGATATAATTCAGGAAAAAGATGTTCAGCAGCATATTTCCTAGAAAGAACGCTATACCTAGGATTCATATCTTGTAAAATCTAAAAAGTTCTTTATAGTTTGCATTTTTAACCTTTTTAGTCTCAGAACTATAAAAACTTGTTTTTGTTTTTTTTAAATCTTAGTGAAGCCTGGTGTTTTGCAGTATGACTGCTGTGATTAATGAGAACAAAATGTATTTGGGGTACTTCATTCTTCTTTAATATATATTTTTTATTTATCATTTTCATTATGACTGTATCAAAGACAATTTATCATGCATGTTTTTTAAATGTATATTTATTCATTTTGGGAGAGAGAGAGCATACTAGTAGTGGAGGGACAGAGAGAAAGAAAGAGAGAGAATCTCAAGCAGACTCTGCACTGCCAGGACAGACCCCAACATGGGGTTCGGTCCCACAAACCATGAGATCATGACCTGAGCCGAAAGCAAGAATCCGACACTTAACCAACTGAGCCCTCCAGGCGCCCCTTATCATGCATGTTTTTATATACATTTTCAGAGGGTTTTTTTCCTACTGAAATTCTGAAGATGCAAAGTTGCCATTTTGTTTGCTGTTCTTCCTCTCAGAGCATAAAGATTCCAAACTAAGCCTTTTTTCTTGAAATATTCAAGGCCTAAGTGTAATTAAATACTAACAGTTACGCATCATTCTTAAAAGTTGTTTATTGCAGTAAATACTAGTACATTAAAGCAGTTGTACAAAGGTTAGAAGTACGGTCTAATCTCTGTTACTCTCTTTTGTAGTATTACTTAAAAAATTATTCGGTTAAGTAGTATTACATTTGTAATAGTTATGTGCTACTGTAACAGAAGTTGCCCCAAAACAGAGTGGTTTAAAAATATTAAACTTTTATTACCCTCAGTCTCTGTGGGTATCTTATCTTGGACGTTCTGGGTCAGGGTCTTTCCTGATGTTGCAGGCCAGGTGCTGGTCAGGGATGCAGTTGTCTGAAACCTTAGCTGCAGTGTGCAGGGTTTGGTTAAGTTGGCTCATGCACATGACTGGCAGGCTGGTGCTGGTTGTCGGCTAGAGGCCTCATTTCTCTCTCCATGTGCTCCGTTCCATTGTCTTTCTATTCTATTCATCCTCAAATAAAATTCCTCCTACTTGCCATAGTTATAAAACAACTAAACAAAAACCTCTATATTCCTGGACACTAGTTAGAGAGCAGGTTTGGTGAATCATTTGACCCCACTAGCACTTTAAGTCCAGGTCTTTCAGTAAAAGCCCAGAACACTTTTATGTGTAACCACAAGGCTAAAACTGATTCTACAGATTTGGTAATACACAGTTCAACAGTTTTTTCCAATTTACATAACCTGTTTATGGTGACTCAGTGTGTTTGGGATAAAGCTTCAGTCTTCGGTATTAGTTCTCACTTTTGTGATCCTCTTCAGGATGGTGATGGGGTTAGTTGAGAGGTTGCTGCATGATCTGGATGTATCAGGAGCCAAGGTGACAATGAGAAATGAGAGGTTCACAAATCCACATTCATTCTGGATCCTCACTGGTCTCTACCAGAGTGGCAGATCTTGTTTGCTCTCTGGACGTGTTACCCCTGATATAGTTCTCTCTGACAGTTTGGAGAATCATTCAGGTTCCCACCACTAATAGCCATTTGCCAGCACCATTTGTCTGGTATTAAAGTCTCCCTACACTGCAGCGTCTTTATTGTTTATCCAGTGATGCTTATAGCAACCATTTGAAACTTTCCCAGTTTTATGGTCTACAATGTTCCTCCTTAAGAAGTAAATAACACTTTTTAAACAAAATTATTGAAAGCAATTTATCTTTAAGTTAAAAGATTAGTTTTCAAAAACCCACAAAGTTCTGCTGCATTAAAATTTTTGTTTGATGTCAATCCCTTATAATTGCTGAACATCTGCATGTCTTCAAGTTATTAGGAACCTGCATCAGTTGGTTCTACCAGAGAAGCAGAACCATCAGGAGACATAGTGAGAGCTTTATTGCAAGGAGTTGGCTTATGTAATTATGAGGGGTGGCGGGGCAAGTCTGACATCTGTAGCTCTGGACCTCAGGAAGGCAGGCTGGACCTCTGGACTGAAGTGCTACCCCAGGCTGAGTCACTTATCAGGGTCTCACTCTTAGAGCCTCTCAACCATTGCACGAGGCTCGCACACATTATCTAGGGTAGTGTCTCTTACTTAAAGTGAACTGATTGTGGACTTTAATCACATTTATGAAATCCCTTCATAGCAACACCTACATTAGTTTTTGGTTGAATAACATTAGTTTTGGGGACTTTAGCCTAGCCAAGTAACATGTCTAGACTATCTCAGGACCCAAAGTGTTTGTTCTGAATATTGCTCTGTGTGGTTCACGATCTAATTTTTGTCCATCCCTTTAATCATAGGGGTTCATTGTGCATGGTTATCTCATATTTTTAGATATTTAAGTGGATTGAGTCTAACCTACAAAGAAGAGTCACTATAGCAGGGTATTCTAAATGTAGGAAATGCACATTCATTAAGTCATGTATAATGGCATTAATTACTTTGTTTGCTAGTTCATACTTTATATTTACCTAGAACCTTACAAAGACCAATCTTCTCTGAATTTAAAGTATAACCAAGAAATTTCGATTTATATTCAAATAGTTTTTTGAATGCCATATCAAGCCATTTACTGCTGATTTCCATCTGCTGAAACTGTTTTTCTAAAACATGTGTATGCATTTGTTTGATACTACTATGAATGTATAATTTCTGTTTTAAGTCTACCTCTTTTTTTTCCTCACTGACCCGCTACAATTATAGTATTTACTTTGCTTCACTATATCATGTTAATGTCAACTAAAAATTTAAACATACATAAAAATATACATTAAAAATAAAAAATTTCAGCTCTAAGATGTTGTTATAAGGAAATACTACTTTTATAACTTGTAAAGAGATTTAACAGTTCTTTTGAATCTGAGTTACAATAGTAGATATGTAACAGTCATTATCATTTTCCTATTAGAAGAGGACATAGATAAGTTTATCAGTTCACTAAAAGGTTGAACATTTCTACCACAGATCACTTGACACTTCGTTGTTCATCAGGCATTCCATCTACATGAAGTGGAAGAGACTTACTTTAATTTTTCAGAGTATCATAAACGTGAAATCTTCAGAAAGAGTGCCCAGGCCCCTGAGAGCATGTCATGGACAACAGAGGGGTCTGTATTTCTACTCAGACAGCCTTGGGCATAGGAAAAATAGAAAGTGACAATATTTCATAGGCCCTGATATGTAACTGAACATTGCTCTGAGTGTGAAATAATTGCTGTGGAATTAATCTCATTATCTTTCCTGCTTGTCATTGTTCTGGAGGTTCCAAGTGATCAAGCTTTATTTTAGCTGGCAATAATAGTAATTAACTGTAAGGAGCTGGTGAAATTATACTCCTTTGGGAGCTGCCACCAGAGTTTCTAATGGAGAGAGTACAGCCTTTAATTCCAGTGACTGATAAGCTTTGGGGTAAATGCATCTCTCTGGAGTCTCGAGGTCAGGAGGTACCTAAGCTTTAGAGAAGGAGGCAAAACTACTCAGGAAGAGAAAAAGAGAAATTTAATGGTGCCAGAATGGGAGAAGGGAGAATGGAGTGAAAAGAAGGAGATGGAAAGGTGAGAGAAAAGAGGAAAAGTTGGTGAGATTGAGAGTTCACATACTCTACAACCTGTGGTCCCACTAAGGGCAAAAATAAATACATATATTTATATATAAAAATATTCCTTGAATAAGATAATCAAGGCATGCCTGCGTGGCTCAGTCAGTTGAGCATCCGGCTTTGGCTCAGGTCATGATCTCATGGTTATGGGTTTGAGCCCTGCGTCAAGGCTCTGTGCTGATATCTAGCTCAGAGCCTGGAGCCTGTCTTTGGATGCTGTGTCCCCTCTCTCTCTGACCCTCTCCTGCTCATGCTGGATCTCTCTCTCTCTCTCTCTCTCAAAAATAAATAAAACATTAAAAAAAAAAGATCATCAAATACTTTGTGTGCATTTTTGTTTTCCTATCCATACCATTAATGGGCTGAGGTTTCCTCTGGGTCATATAGAGTGTTGTTAACTCAAGCCACATGCATAGATATAGGAACTGGGGGGCAGAGAAGCCTTAGCTATATAAGGCCTTAGCTAAATATAAGTTGTTTATATTTGTTTGGTCCTTTAATTTAATTCCCCAACAAAGCTGTGGACTATTACCCTACTTTCTAAGTAGAGCATTTGAGCCTCAGAAATTGACCTCACGGGGAAGTGGCAGAATGGCCTCAGCAGTCATCTACTCGCTAGATTCCCTCTGCTCCTTCCCCCAGAACTTTCTGCATCCTTGTGAGTCAGAACAGTCTTCCTTAAATAAGCTCTTGTCATGTTCTCTCCCTTGCAGTAAGTCGGTACCTTCCCTTCCAGCCTGATTTGACGTTTCTCACATGGCCCCTAGTTTAGGGAGTGAAGTCGCTATATCAAAATGGCATCTTGCTGAGTTTCAGAACCAGTACATCAACAGAATTCCATTTCATAGGCTCCTTGTGTGACACAAAATGCTTGTTGTTTGCTCTAAGCAATGAATTTTCTTTATTGAAAGAAGGTTGAAGATTTGAGGGTCAAGCTGTAGGTGAGAATGGGATTATGTTTCCCATAAGAGCTTTAAGGGTAGGAAAGTTTGTGCAAGCCTCTTGGAGAGCTTTGAACAAGTTTCTTCTTTATTATAGCCCATATCTAGATCACAACCAACTTTCAAAACAATTCCATGATACAGAGAGAAAGCCTGAGTAGGAGCAGAATGGGCAAGATTAGCTTTGTTGCAGTCATTCAAATTCTTATTTGATATATTTGTGTTTCATTTGAGTGACTCCTCCTAGGAAGATTAGTGTATGAACTTAATAAAACAGTTAATGAATGTGCAGTTACCTAATTTGAAATGGTTTTAGGGGCACCTAGGTGGCTCAGTTGGTTTAAGCATCAGACTCTTGATTTTGGCTCAGGTTGCCAATTCATGGTTTGTGAGTTCAAGCCCCACATTGGATTCTGCACTGACATTGCAGAGCTTGCTTGGGATTCTCTGTCTCTCTCTGTCTCTCTGTCTCTCTCTCTCACACACACACACACACACGATAAATAAATAAACATTTAAAAAATCATATAAAATGATTTTAAATTTATGTGCTTAGAAAAATACTGTGGATGTATCTATAAGCTACAAAATTTGGTTCAAAAGATCTGTCCAGTTCTCTGTAGCAAGACTTTACTGATATGGCCATATGCCCCATTTGTCACATGCTGTCATTAAAGCACTCATTAAAATGCATATCTGGGGGTGGAGCCAAGATGGCGGAGAGGAAGGGACCTCGGTAAACTCCCTCCGCACCGTTTTTCGAACTGAGAGGGATATTACGTTCAACTGAGAGAGCGGAAGGAGAAAATAC